>NC_134700.1:67630999-67978499 GCF_043290135.1 Rhipicephalus microplus
TCGCTCAACTCTCGCCCACCACCAAGGCCTGCCTTCCGCCAGGGGCCACCGCCGGCGCTACCACTCTACCAACCACGGAGGAAGGAAAGGTAAGGAGAGGCCCTGACGTCACTCGTTGTGAAGCCGCGATGAAGCCGGAAGTCAGCCATATTGACTAGGCAAATTCTCCTCTCTTGTTTGCATATGAATGCGAAGCAGAAGACGCGACTCCCTCTCCGGCTCGTAAAGCACGTGGGCTGCGCAACGCGTGTGTCGTGACGATCCGAAACTAAAGGAACTGGGCTCATCACTCAAAGCCAGCGGGACACCTTCAGCGAAATCGCTTCATCCGAGTAATAACAGGGAGTAACAGCTCGCCGACAACGAAGCAACTACGAAAGAACGCGCGCTAGATGCACTGACAACGGCGAGTGCTTTCACGTCATTAATTCAGCAACTGTACAGACAACACGATCGGTCGTGCGCCTTCTACGGTTGCATTCCGCCATGCGGCCAACGCAGCGTCCTGCCACTGTGTCCCGTGTTCCGCGTGAAACTCACCGGCGTCAGCATTCTGCGACCGCGGTGACTTTGAGCACGGTGCTAGTGACAGTTGAACGTGGTTGTTGTTACGTTGAGATTACATGCAATGCTGGTGGAGAGTGTACCAAGCGGAACAGAAAAGGTGTTTTAATACGCACATGCAAGTTGTTACTGTACATACACAACACGAAACTACGTATGTACACATGGTCCTCACGGCGTCTTGCTGGGCTCAACAGCGTCGTCCGTTGTCACAAGCAAGAGCACTGCTCAACCGTCACTGACCTGCAAGGCGTTCGTCGTCATTCAGCTTCGTCATGGTGCCCAACGCAATTTCGCTGAACACTAACTGCTTCATCAGCGTCATCCGCCGCACGACACATGGATATGCACTTGTTCTACGCACTGTTGAAACCCCGTGATGGACAAAGGGATTTGTAAACGTTGCTAAGAGTAATGTAACAGCCAGGAGAACACTGCGTAACCAATAACGCGGCGCAGAGCACAGATATTGTCCGCCACGGCTCAGCCCGAGACCTGGGGAGGCACACATTCTACCGCCAGCCGCGGCCGCTCACTGCTAGACCAGCTCCACTGCGCAACACGTAACCATAGCAACGCCGCCATTGTGCCTAGTGATTATGGCCATCATGATACCATTTCCGCCCCACTTTTTACGCCCTGCGCCGGCTGGGCATGCCCTCTCCAGACCTTTTTCCTTCCTCCGTGCTACCAACAGTGGTACTCAAAGCAAACACAACGCCATCTCTCGCCAGGCGGTGGTCACATCCGAAACAAAGCCTTGGGGCGAGACACGTGCGCCACGCGGCGCAGACAACATTACAGGGGGGGGGGGGGTGTCAGCACCCCCCCACAGTATCAACCTTCTTCATGCACAAGTAGCTGAAAACTTTCCTAGCCCGACGCTCCTCTCTCATTTTTCTCAATCACTCCTCAAATTTTATCTTGCTGCTAGCTTCCCTGCACTCAAACGATGTCCATCCCATGTCAGCCTCCTGATTTGGTGTATTGCCGTGTACTGCCAAAGCAAGTCTACCTATGCCACGCTGTTTAATTTCCAATCTTGCTTGAACTTCTGATTTCATGCACAAGACCGCATTGCCGAACATCAAATCCAGCCCCATGCCACCTTCCAAATTCCTCTCACAGCGTCAAACCTATTGTAGTTCCACAGTGCCCTACTTTTTATTACAGGTGCATTCCTGGTGCCCTAAGTCATTACGTATCTTTCGTGCTACCTTAGATACCCAGCCCCATTATTTGTCCATACGTCCAAGTATTTGTATTTGTCCACTATTTCTAGCAAGACTTCCTGTATCTTATGCTCACTGCTTTTGTTATCATTAAAAATCATGATTGCCGATTTTTCCCCTTCTGAATTTCAAATTTATCCTATCTCCCTCATTACCACAGATGTCTATCAATCCCTGCAGATCTTCCTAGTTGTCGGCTAATAATTATATATACATCAATGCTGGTAATGACTGTTTAGTGTGTTTTCCTTGCTTGGCAAAAGAGAGGCTGAATTCGAGTCGACTCCCTTCTAATTTGGCTTCTATTCCTTAGGGATACAGCATAAATAAAAAAGGTGACAAGGGACATCCCTGTTGAAGCCCGCGTTGTATCTCTATAGGTTCAGATACCTTTTCTTCCCATTTGATAACTACCTTGTTACTTTTAAAGATATCTTTTAGAAGAATAGTTATTCCATCTTGCAAATCTAGTGTGTCCAGTATTCCCCATAAGTCTTCTTGAATCACACTATCGTAATCTCCCTTGATATCTAGAAATGCCAGCCCCAGGGGCCTGTGTTCTTTTTCTGCTATTTCGACACACTGCATCAATGAAAACAGATTGTCCTCCAACCTCCTTCGTTTACCAAACCCATTCTGTAGTTCTCCCAGCACCCCCTCATTCTCCACCCATGTCTGTAGTCTTTCCTTTACTATCTGCATACCAGCCTGTAAACTGCTGATATCACTGTTATAGGATGACAGTTGCTTTTATCAGCATTGTCCCCCATTCCTTTATAGATCATGCTCATCCTGCTTTGTTTCCACCTAATGGGAGCTTCACCATCCATTATTGCTTTGCTCGCTGCCTCTCTTAATGTTTGCTTAGAGATTTGTCCCAGTTTCTTTATTATCATCATTGGGATGCTGTCAAGCCCTGTTGATGTGCTATAAGGAACTCTTTTCTCTGCCCTTTCCCACTCTTGTCGCAGTGGAGCCACTGAGCTAATTGGTCCATCCTCATCTGGTACGGTGCATGCAGCGCTTTCTTGGTGTTTAAATCTTTCTGTCGTCACTGTTTTTATATATTCCATTGCCTCATCCCCTTCTAGTCTGACCCCTTGAACTGTAAGTATAAACCTCTGTTTCATGCTTGTCTTATTACTAAGAGAATCGAGACTGTTCCAAAACATCGCAGCTGCCTTTTTATCCTTTTTGTTTACTTCTGCCATCCATTGGACCCCCTTTCTTCTAATCTTTTTCACTGATGAAATCGGACACTTCCCTTCTGCAGCCTAAAAAGTTATCCCATTTTCTTTTGACATCATCTTCCGGTTCACCCCTCTGTTTAGCATACTTGTGTTCCCTGGAGGCTTCCTGACGTCTTACTATGGCTCCCTTAACTTCCTCATCCCACCATCCCGCCTTGGGTTTGTGTCTTCCTCATCCTTCTTCATCCCGCTCTTGGGTTTGTGTCTGCTTTTCCTGGTTGATTTGACTCGTTCTTTAGCAAGCTCTAGCTGAAACAATCAAGTTAGATTTGTGTACGTCCACTCTGTTTTAGTATCCTCAGTGATTATTTTCTCAATCTCTTCAGTTGCTTTTTCCATTCGTCATTCTGAATAAAATATTACTGTGTGGTTGTTCATAATGCCGCCTTTACAATTTCATTTCTTTTTCAAAACTCGGCTTATTACGTTTGTGATGATTACCTAAGCTTCTGGACCCATATTCATTCATGTTCATTACCCTTAGCCAATCATACATCCTATGTGACATTATTGCGTAATCTATCGTCGGCAGCAGCCTTCCCACCTTCCATGTTATCTGCCCTTCGAATATCTCGGTGCTGTTACAAATGATTAAATCATGCCTTTCACACATCTTCATCAGCATTCTGCCTGTTTGGTCAGTATACCCATTCATATCTTCTATGTGCGCATTCATATCTCTCAATATAATTACTTTGCACTCTTCTCCTAGTTCGTCAATGTCAATTCCTACGCACTGCACCATTTGTTGATTTTCCTCTCTGGATTTTGCCCTTGTCCACAAGTATACAAAAACCAGGTGTGTCATTCGAACTGCCACTTTCCCTTTTAGCCATAAATGTTCCTTGCACTCCTGCTTGGCTCTTTGCCAGTCTGTATTTCTATGAATGAATGCCCCAATACCACCCCCCTTTCTGCTGCCTTCTGGTCTATTACAATATTCCCACGCGTAGTCCGGATTGTTAGGAGGTTGTTCCATGTTTCTGAGATGTGTTTCTACAAAACCTTATACCATCAGCCTCTCCTCCCTTAGCTGTTCTTCTATCTCTTCCCACTTCAGCCTATTCCTGCCACCCTGCATGTTTTTACACCCTACGTCTGAATTGGCTCAGCCCTCGTGGCTACGTCGATTTCTGCCCCAGACTCTACGTGTCTTATATATTGGTGCCACTTTGGAATCATATCTGTCTATACCACCTGTCAAAGAGTCCTCCTGGCTGTTCTCCTCCTTACTAGCTATCCTGCACCTCGAAGGGCCCGCGTGCCGCCCAAAAAAGCTACTGCGTGTCCTGCAAGTCGCCAACCCACCCCATGACCTAGCCTCCCATCGAAGTGAATTCTGTCTTGTTGAAAACCACCCCACCTATGCACCTCTCTATTTCCACCGCCTCAAAGCCTTTCTCTCGACTCATCCGCCATATCTCTTGGTTTGCGTTGACAACCGCTCTTTGCAGGTTGTCGTCACGCACCGGTATCTCCTGTATCGTGCATATCACTGCCTGTACCTCAGGAGAAGTGGCGCGCATGTCGTTGACGCCTTTTGCCAGTGTAGTTGCTAGTTCTCCAGTACCTTCATATAAGACATCGTTTAAATCGCCAGCAATTATCACGAGGTTTCGTCCATCAGCTGTAGTTTTGAGTTTTGCGCTCGCTTGCCTCATGACCACTTCCAACTTGCGTCCTAGGAATGTCTCTATTGCAACCCTCTTGTCACCTCTTATCCTCTCTTTGACTGCTTTTGCGCATCGATTTCAATTCGAGTCCCCGGCGATTATCACCTGCTGTGACTTTTCAGATGGAGCATCTTGCACCTGAAGGTCACTTGCACCTTTGACGCCGGCTGCTTTGTCCCCTCAGAGCCCACCACTACTTGGCTGAAGCTGGGTCTTGCGACCATTGAACCGGATGAACCTGTTTTGCTCTTTCTTCTCCGCCGTTCTGGTTGCCGGTGCCCTATCGTTCTTTCCGTCGGCTGTTTCTTTGTTCACCTTCGCTAGTGCCTCCTCGGCAGACTTTAGCCTTTCTGCCATAGCCCTCGTTTTCTCTTGCTCTGTAGCCAACGCAGTCTCCAGCTCGGTGATTCTCATCAGCAGTTCACTCTGGGCAACCGTCTTTTGGTTCACTTTTTTCTCGGCCTCACATTGCCTACACTTGACGTCAGCCTTCTCTCCATTTGTGTCGGCACTTGGGTCCATTTTCAAACCCACCCCGCATCCCGAACATTTTACAGCTGTTTAAACCATGCTTTTTGACAATAATTCTCCTTATAAATTGTCCCACTTGATAATTACAAAACACAGCGTACGACGAACCCTGCCCTACGAAGAAAAAAAAGACTAAGCTCTACTACAAAAATTCGCGTGTTCGGTGTACGTGCACCTCCACCACGGGTGGCAAGAGAAACACACTCACACACTCAAACTAGTAAATACCTGGTGACTGACAATCCAAACTGGTGCCAGTCCAAACCAAGTACCAGTCCGAGCTGGCTCATAGTTGGGTTGAAGCGCCGCGGTGGCGGGAACTGAAGCCAGCCGCTTGCTCCCCGAAGGCCAAGCGGAGAGTTCCGAAACTGAAAAAATATCTATAAACGTGGGTTATCAGAATGTATATTAACCTAGAATACGTGCGAAAGCCAGTGAATTCGCACCTTTCTGAAAACCAGGAAATTTCTAAAAAATCTGGCCTGGTCTCTGAAATTGACGGCAGTCTGTGCGACCGTCGCAAAAATAAGCATTACCATTGATCAAATCCTAAAAAGCCACTCCTTTAGTTGCAACTACAGTGAACAGCTAAAAGATGTGTGCAAAAATAGCGTGCAACTGTCGCTTCTTAGTGAAGAAGCGAAAGGATACACCAACCAGGTGCGTTTGCCGTGAGCTGGTAACTGTCATCGTGATGTCATCAATTTCTGCATGCGACGTCCCTGGTAGCACAAGATGTTGCTGTAACATCATAGCAATGTTTCGAATGCTGTGTTTTGCTGCGCAACGTTAGACAACTTACTTACATTAACGTTGCTGCAACATTGATAATTGTCAAAGCGTTGACATTGCTTTCCACCAATGTTGATGAGACATTACTATACAATGTTAACGCAATGTAGTTTCTAGACAACGCTGCAAAATTATCCAGTCAACGTACCTTCAACGTTCACATCGATATACGTGACTATGACCTTAGCAAGAATATGGCATGCACACAAAAATGTTGCAGGGTACCTTAAACCCCAAGATGTGTCTTTAAGATGCGAGATAGGGTTCAAGATTTCTCTTCCGCAATCACAATACTTTCTTCAAGTGCATCGCATGCACCTTTTCTTTAATCTTTCAACTTTCGCGACTTGCCGCCACTCACGAGCATGTGCTGAAGCATAAGCGACGAATGAACAAGAAGACTATTTGACATGCTGACTTGCCCGATTCGGGCTCGTGATGCGGCACATGATGCAACTGTCACCGTATCTTGACGGTCGTCACTTAAAAAGAATAGCAGGAAAATTGCAGGCATGTTTTTTTATTATTGCTGCCTGTTGATTTGCGGAGTGAAAACACAATTGCCTTTCTAAGATAGCTCGACGTCCGACATTCGTTTTTGTTGTTGAAATATTCATTCATTGACAGCCAAGCAAACTATTTGCTATGTTTAATAAAACAAACAACATTTTTATTACCTGTTTATTTCAGAATGACTTGTGGCAAGCAACGTCATCGTTCTTTAGAATCAACTTAAGGGCATTTCAGAGGCCGTTCTTGTGCTGTTTGCGCACAGCGGAAGTTTGAGACACCATGCACCATCTCGAAGATGACGTGAGAGCTAAGGTGCTGCCGATATAAACAAACTCGCTCACGCCAGCAAATGAGTGAATTTTCGGTTATTTTCACGCGATGCAAGGCTGGGCCGAGCTGTCCTAACGAACCATTGATATCCTGTCAACATAGAAATAAGGTCCATACTTCTATCGATAACATCTAATCGACATCCCCATAATGTGTCATCCTTACAGTGTAGAGGGCCTATTTATTATTAACGTCGTATGCACTTCTCTCTTGGACAGAAACTAGACGTTGCAATTGATGTTGCATACACGTGCTCACAACATCAAATGCATCGTAGAACTTTCTGTCTTCCAAAACCACCTTAGGTGACGTTTAGAATGATAAATAAATGGACATGTATAACGTTGGAGTGTGCGTAATGCATTCACTTATATGCGCGAGGAGACAAAGCACGTGAACGACCATAAAATTAACATGCGTGGTGTTAGTGCTGCCGTACATGATAGCGCGAAATCATGCAGCCCGAAAGTGGTTCTATGTGCGAGGCGCTCAAGGAGTCGGGGTATTCGTCGCTTTGCGTAGCCCAAGCAGAACCACGTAAAAAATAGAAAAGATGAAGCAAGTGAAAATAGAAAGAGGTGCAAATGAAAAAGTAGGATAAAAATAGGAAGGGAAATAGATAAAAAATAATGGAGACACAAAGACAGGAAGAAGTATAAAGAAAATTGGCATATCTCACGTACAGTGGGAATCGATGATATGTGAAACACGATTGAGGTAGGGCGATAGGTCACATTAAAATCAGCACAACGTTACGACGCGGAGGTAAAGTATGCCACACATGATGTTCATGTCATAATTATCATGTTTGGACGTTTCATTTACCTTTGTCATTTATTAACGTCACCTAGCTGACACCAACTTTGGCACATATGAGGCTAGCGAAACGGCCGCAAGCGTGCTATAAGCATAGCATGTAGTCATGTTTTACATGAAATTCATGTTGTGATTATCATATTCGATATATGGGGTTTAACGTCCCAAAACCACCGTATGATTATGAGAGACGCCGTAGTGGAGGGCTCCGGAAATGCAGACCACCTGCGGTTCTTTAACGTGCACCCAAATCTGAGCACACGGGCCTTCAACATTTCCGCCTCCATCGGAAATGCAGCCACCGCAGCCGGGATTTGAACCCGCGACCTGCTGGTCAGTAGCCGAGTTTATCACATTCGGACGTGTCATTTACATTCATCGTCCATTCACGCCACGTAATACCAAATTTAGTGTATGTGGAACTACTGAAACGGCCGCGAGAATGCTATGAGCTTAGCATGTAGTCATGTTTTACATGAAACGCATATTATGATTATCAGTTTTCGACGTGTCATTTACCTTCGTCGTCTACTCACTTCTTGTGATATCAAATTTGGTACATGTGAAACTAGCGCCATGGCGGTGAGCGAGTCATGAAGGGCCCAATGTACCCCGACGCAACGTTCGGACGCACGCGCAGGCTGGGCGCCGCGACGCCACGTTAGCAAAACGCGAGCACTCTATAGTAGGACGCCAAACGTGACCAGCGTCTGTCGGCACAACCTATGGCCACTGGCGCGAAATTCGACATGCTGCATTTCTTGCCGACGACGTTACTTAGAACCGCGTCTGCCTCTCTTCGTGACGAAGGGACGCCGTGTGCTCAAACACGCATGCGTCAAAGCAGCGCAGCGCGGTGCGCGCCTGCGAGTATATATATGGCAGGCATATCCACAATGAAGGTCAGTGGGCACATCCACTGATCTCTACTTGGGGTATCGGCGCCTGACGTGGCATCGCTGGCGTGACGTGATAAAACAAACACCGACGCGCACGCACGGCCCGCTCACGTCGAAGTGTATTGGCGCCTTGAGTGTGGCGTGTATTACCCACGTATTCAGAAATACTGCTTGACTTGACTTGCCACCGACTTGAATGCAGCACAAACGCGTTTTGAACGCTCTGTCTTTAGGCGGTGCCAAGGCAGCACAACTGCACAGACGCGTTGCGAACACGCTGCATGGAAGGTGGTTTCAAGTCAAGTTCAAGTCAAGTGGCGTTTCTGAATACGGGGGTATTGTACTTACATGACACCCATCTCATGATTATCATGTTTGCACCAGTAACGTACCTTCGTCATCCATTCACTTGACGTAATACCAAATTTTGGCATATGTGAAGGTAGCGAAACGACCGCGAGCGCATCATGAGTGTGGGACATAGTCATGTTGTTACATCACACGAATGTCATGATCATCATGTTTGGACGTGTAATTTACTATGTCATCCGTTTGCGTCACGTAATACCAAATTTGGTACATATGAACCCAGACAACACAAACACAACCTCAGGACGTCCTCAGTATGCCTCCGTGAGGACAATATGACGCCCTGAGAATGTCCTCTTGTGGTACAAGAGTGGCACTAATCCCTTCCCCTTGTCCATACAAATAACAACCTCAGCACATTTTCAAAGCAGCAACTTCAAAACTTCTTCAGTATCTTTTCAGAACAACGATAACGTGGCCGGTCCGGTACTGTGGGCAGTGATACTACTTAGGATTTACTTCTTTTCATGATATTTTCATACATCAAAAGAAAAACACTTGCGAGGTCTCGAGTGTATATACTGTATCAATCTACAGAGAGGTGACAGTGCTGGACTATTACAAAAAAAAAACAAAGGTTGTTGACTGAAATTTATTTATTTAACAATTATCACAACTGACAGCTTTGTCAGGCATTCGAGTCCGGGTATATTCTGAAAAAAGAAAAGCAGTATCAAGGCAGTCAACACAGCTCAATCAACTACGTTTGTAATCTTCCTCGAAAGTTTGACACAGTGTCATCACCACGTGTATCGTGCCAAATGCACTCACTAGTGTTAGAGGCTCCGCTCTGACAGTTTATCAGAACACTCGACACGGGCGTTGTCTTGACTTGCCCGAGGTCGGGCCCTGTGTCAGATGCAGAAGTCGATCCTTTCCCGTTGGGACCAGGCTGCTTCGAAGCACAATTGATCGCGATTGGCTGTGTTTCCAGGCTGCTTCGAACCACACCTCGCCGCGGTCGGCTGGTGACAATGCATCCATGATCAGTATGAACGTTGAGCAGCCCAGTGCACCCATCAACACGGCAATTTACCTCCCGCCATCACCTACGACTTACACTCTCACACATATCTCACTTTTAACCATGCACACAAACAACAAAGGACACGAACTTTCACTAGTACACTGCACCTTCTCTGACAGGGCCAACGCTGCCGTTTTGACAATCAGTTGGCTTGGAATGGCTTGGCTATTGACTATCCAAAATGGTGCCACTTAGTCAATGGTTGCTAGCTGCTAGTTTGTTATTACGTGCTACAGCGGTGTATAATGACTAGTAGTCATTTAAGGCTGTGACATTTAGGAATACACTGTTTCAAATGGATATTTCGAAATACCAGGTTCGATACCTAAGCCAATTGATTCCGCGTGTCTCATTAAGCGGGAAAAGAAACAAAGCAGGCGAAAATATACAATAACTTTATGACTGTATGAAACAAACGTGCGGAGAAAGTTTTCACGTGTGAAATGCATCTACTTGGTGCGCAAAGGTCTTGAGGAATTATATGTGTGTGCTCAGTGCAATGCTTTTGCCATCCCCAAAAGGTCCTTGACAGGACCTTTCCCGGACCAATTGTCGTCCTAAGAAAGCACGCGAATACTTGTTTGAACCGGCGCTAGTGCATTGCTTTTGTCATCTCCAAAACGTCCTTAAGATTACTTTTTCAGGATAAATTGTTGTCCTCAGAAAGCACTGAAAAAGACGTTTCGGGTCAAACCAGCTTGTGTCGTCCTCAGTAAGTACCAAGGTCAATGAGAACTATGCGAGGACAATTGTACCATATGAGGACGGCCTCAGGACATGGAGTGTTGTGTGGGAAGCTAGCGAAACGGCCGCGAGCGCATCATTTTTTTTTATTTATTTATTCATACTGTTAGCATACTTGCCAAAACAGGAGTTGCTCATCTGGGCAAACAAATTTCAAAAGTCAATGCAAAAGTAGAACATCTCATAATTTGACACAAAGAAAGCAAAAGCAATGCAAAAAAATACATCAAAACATCCAACATTCAATGCGCACCCTGCAGCATAACACGGCAGAACACAGGTGAGCAAGTGAGTGCCTTATCACAGCTCAGTTCAACATTTGAAACGCACATTCAAAATCTTTAACATTGTTACACAGTACGACGTCATCCCGTAACTTATTCCATGTGTCAATAGCAGATACAATAAAAGAATTCTTGAACAATTTTGTGTTATGCTTCAGAGGTTTAATGTGTTTGGTGTGCTTTGTCCGCGAATGCGACGAGTCTAGAGTGAAAATTTTTGTTATTTCTGTTTTGTAGATACCGTGGAATATCTGAAAAAAGAATTTCATGCTGTTGATATTCATTCTTTCGTGCAATGTAAGAATATGAGCCCTAGTTCTTAGATTTGTTACGAACTGCCTTCTACGGTAGGAATTAAAAATAAATATTAAGGGCCTATTTTGAACCTGTTCACATTTTGCGATATTATTTTGCGTATATGGCTTCCATATCGGGCATGTATATTCCAGCAACGGAAGTACTGTGGTTTTATATGCCATAAGTTTTACTTCAGGTGTCGCGTCACCGAGCCTCCGATGAAGCATCCAAAGCTTTTTTTGCGATTTATCACAGATATAATCTATATGGCGGTTCCAGTTCAAGCTATCTGTGACGTAAACACCCAGGTATTTATATTCTGACACACGGCTGAGTGGTTCGTCATTTATAACGTAACGAAATAAGAGAGGCTTGGTTTTTCTTGTAATCAGCATAAAAACTGTTTTGCTTGGGTTCAACACCATTTGCCATTTTTTGCACCAAGAGCCTGTTATGCCCAGATGTTCATTAAGCTTTTCCTGGTCGTAGTTTGATTCTGCCTTTGAATAGATGACTGTGTCATCACCATAGTGCTTAATGAAAACATCAGGCGAGAAGCCGCTGTTCATATCATTAATATATAGTAAGAACAGCAGTGGCCCTATGACAGAGCCCTGCGGAACTCCTGAACCTACCGACTGGCTCGTGCTGTTTGTGCCCCTAATGCAAACCACTTGCTCTCTGTTTATCAAATAGGCCACTATCAAATTTATGAGCTCTTCATTCTGCAGGATCGTGCTAAGTTTATGCAGCAATTTTGGATGTGGTATTTTGTCGAATGATTTTCTGAAATCAAGAAAAATAATGTCAACTTGCCCTCTGTCATCTAAGATTTGACTAATGAAATGTAAAACCTCGGTGAGAATTGTCACTGTCGAGAAACCTCTCCTGAAACCATGTTGTTGTTCTGCCATTAGTTTGTGCTCTTCAAGAAATTCTGTTAAGTACATGCTCCAGTGTTTTACAGCACGTGCTTGTGAAAGACACAGGCCTGTAGTTGTTTACACAGTCTTTAGCACCTCCTTTATGAATCGGTATGACCATAGCACATTTCCAGTCATTAGGAACCTGTCCGTCACGCAAAGATTTGTTAAATATATCGGTGAGATAATAAGAGCACCATTCAGCATACCTTTTTAAAAAGACATTCGGCATGCCATCTCAGCCAGTTAATTTCTTTTCGTCAAGGTTCAGAAGAAGGTTACAAATGCCTTCCTGTGTAACGACAATAGCAGGGATTGGCGAGGCAGGACAACCTAGGCTGAATTCCGGCAGTATACCGTCATCGTCCGTAAAAACCGATTTGAAATAATCATTAAAAGTACAGGCTAACTGAAAACTATCAGTAACAGTGCCGGTTTCTTTATTTAAATACACAGTATTGGATTTTTCTTTCGATAAATATCGCCAAAATTTCTGCGGTGCTGTTTTAATAAACTGCGTTAAAGATTCATTCATGCATCGCTTCTTTGCGTCAGCCAGCTCAGCTCTGAACGACAAAGAGAGCGTCATGACATCAGCCGATCTGAGACTTTTTTTACTACTTTTTTGTTTTGCCCGCATGCGCCTTAGTTGTCGTTTCATGTGAATAATTTTTCGCGAAACCCATGGATTCATTCTTTGAACCTTTTTTTCCCCGTCAGGTATGCAACGTTTTATTAGTGTGTGTACAGTTTCTTTAAACCTTTTCCACGCATCATCAACCGTTAAACTATCACATACAGCATTGCACTTAAAATCTTCACAATCAACGTAAAAAAAGTCCAGAATTGAAACATCATCCGCTCTAGAGTAATTGGGCACCAGTACAGACTTTGTGGCTTGCGCTACATGACGCATGCCCAATAGCTGAAGAATCATCATACTGTGATCTGAAATACCGTTCATGGAGGCGGAAATGTTGTAGGCCCGTGTGCTCAGATTTGGGTGCACGTTAAAGAACTTCAGGTGGTCAAAATTTCCGGAGCCCTCCACTACGGCGTCTCACATAATCATATGGTGGTTTTGGGACGTTAAACCCCACAAATCAATCAATCTGAAATACCGTTCATCACTTCGCAAGTGTACTTTTGTTCAGCCAGTGATGGACTCAAAAATACAAGATCAAGTAAAGAGCCACCCTTTTCGTGTACTCGTGTGCACTCCTGTACAACTTGGAGCATACTGAGCGAGAATACCGCATCTAGGAGAGCTCGGGATAGTAATACATCAACCTGACCCGCTTTATACTCCACCAAGTTAATATGCGGAAGATTAAAATCACCAGCCATTACAACTTTTCTTTTTGAATTCTGAAATTTGCTATGTAAGAAGTCATTGAAAGCTATCATGTAGTCTTCCGAAGAATCAGGAGGATGATACACTGCATTGAATGTGGACGAACTGTCGTATAAAGTCATGCCACACGCAATACATTCAATTTCAGGTGACGAAGAACGTTTTATGCACTCAGTTGATCTTTTACAGATAATCGCAACACCCCCCCCCCCCTAGATCCGCGATCTCTATGATAAGCTATATAGTTTGGAGGAAAAAACTCACAGTTTTCAATGCATTCACTCAACCAAGTCTCAGCAACAATGAGTACATCTGGTTCATACTCGAGCAAAACACTTTCAATGGCTGAAGTTTTATTCAAGACGCTGCGCGCGTTCAGATTAATAACCGTCACTGCATCAGGAGTAGTGCCCACGTTCCTGGATTTTCATGTGGTTTGAAGATTATCAGCAACTAAGCATGGCTTCCATGAAACGGTGCTTTCGTCCCAGAAATATGCATCCCTGTTCTCGTAAAGTTTGTCATCAACAAGGCGCACGCGCGCACCACTTCGTTTTTCTTCTTTTGCACTCTCCCAAAGGCGCTTGCGACAATAAAGTACGCGCTTTGAAAAGTCTTCACGCACCGAAACACCTGTTCTTTTCAATTTTGAACACTTAATCAAGATATCGCTGTTTTTTTTTTTGGAGTTGTATAAGCGAAATATTACAGGCCTGGAATGGTCTCGCCTTTTTCCAAGTCGGTGTATGCGTTCTACACTACACGGGCTTACATCTATTACAGAAAAAAGCTTTTGGTTTACAGTTTCAAACAGTTCATCGGCTGATTCACACCTGTTCCTTTCAATTTTGAACACTTAATCAAGATATCGCTCTTTTCTTTGGAGTTGTATAAGCGAAATATTACAGGCCTGGAATGGTTTCGCCTTTTTCCAAGTCGGTGTATGCGTTCTACACTACACGGGCTTACACCTATTACAGAAAAAAAGCTTTTGGTTTACAGTTTCAACCAGTTCATCGGCTGATTAATTTGGTCTCTCAGGAAGACCATAGACGATCAAATTATTTCTTCGTTGCCGATTTTACAGATCGTCAACCCTCCGGGAAAGCACAGCCACTTGCTCAGTTAAAGCAGAAACCGCTTCTTTAGTTTCGGTCAATTTTGGAAGGGATGACTCAATCATGGACACTCGTTCTTCAAATTTTTTTATGACGCTGCCATTATCTTTTACTTCCTTCTGAAGCGCACGTTGATCACGTTTTATATCAGCAAGTGTCTTTGTCTGTTCTTTCAATGTTTGCAAAATTTGTTCATTTTTTTTCTTCAAGTACAGCGGAACCGGGGTTTGTTTCAATATCACCGCTCATAGCCAACTTCAGCAACACAGACCAGCAATCACAAGGTAGAGACAACAGTGTGTTGGGGCACGGCACGACTATAAGAAATAGTCCATCGCTTCGAAAACATGACAAGCACCGCCTCAGCTGTAAACAAGCAAAGACGAGCGTATTTGAGGTCATGCTTTGGTGAGTGCCGTGCCCGCAACTAAGTCCGTGTGGATCCAAGGTGTTCCTTATGTACGGTTGAGGGGCGTGCATATCCATCTTTGATTGGGCCACGTAGTCACAGCATGGCTCGTCGATGACGTAGGCTGCTGGCTCCAGGGGAACCGCATGAAGGCATCCGCTTGTTGAAAGATGTTCGACGAAGTAAAACACACTTGGCAAAGTCGTGCTGCTTGCAGAAATGATAATCGGAATCTGTAAACAAGCAAAAACGAGCGTATTTGAGGTCATGCTTTGGTGAGTGCCGTGCCCGCAACTGAGTCCGTGCGGATCTGAGGTGTTCCTTATGTACGGTTGAGGGGCGTGTACATCCATCTTTGATTGGGCCACGTAGTCACAGCATGGATCGTCGATGACGTAGGCTGCTGGCTCCAGGGGAACCGCATGAATGCGTCCGCTTGTTGAAAGATTGATTGATATCTGGGGTTTAACGTCCCAAAACCACTATATGATTATGAGAGACGCCGTAGTGGAGGGCTCCGGAAATTTAGACCACCTGGGGTTCTACTTGTTGAAAGATGTTCGACGGAGTAAAACACACTTGGCAAATTCGTGCTGCTTGCAGAAATGATAATCAGAATCTGTAAACAAGCAAAGACGAGCGTATTTGAGGTCATGCTTTGGTGAGTGCCGTGCCCGCAACTGAGCGTATCATGAGCATAGTCATGCTTTTACACGACATATGCATCTCATGATTATTATGTTTTCGCCAGTCACATGCCTTCGTCATCCATTCACGTCCCGTAATACCGAATTTGGTTCATGAGAAGCTAGCGGAACGGCCGCGAGCGCATCATGAGCATAGCATATGGTCATATTGTTATATGACATGCATCTCATGATTATAATGTTTGCACCAGTCACATACCTTCGCCATTCATTCGCGTACCGTAATACCAGATTCGGTATATGCAAATCTAGCGAAACGGCCGCGGGCACATCAGGAGTGGGGCATGTAGTCATGTTGTTACATGACACGCATGCCATGATTTTGATGTTAGGGTCTGTCGCTTGTGCTTGCCATGCAGTCATGTCATACCATACCAGTTCTGCAGCATATCATATGAGTAAAACCACCGCAAAAGCAGCAAGACCGTGAGATGTAAATCATGACATTTATGACACACATGTCATGATTTTCATGTTATGACTGTCATGATATGCGCGGTAGGTTCATCTGGTGCGCGATGTTTGTGAGTTTGTGCTGTGCCGTACGCCGACGAAGATGACGATGAGACAAGGAAAAGGCGGAATCGTGTCGTCAAAGTCAAGCCAAGCCATGGGGAGAGAGAAGAGGAAGACGACGACGGGGCGTTCGAGAAGAAGGATCGGAACGAAACAGTGGCAGGCTGAAGCGCTCGTCGGGTCGTGGTCCCGAAGCCTACCTGTGCCTGTGGTCCGCACGAGCCTGGCTCCCTTCTACCGTGTGATCCAGCAGCCGGCGCCGGTCCGTTGTACTCGGATCCGGGCGTTTTCCAGACCTGGGCCTACTACTGGCTGTCCGGGACGTGCTTGCCACACATCGACTCTGCCTCACGCTCCGCTCCGACCATGCCTGAGGCATCGCTGATGTCGGCGTAAGACGCAACGCAACGCATCGACTCGTCTGCCTTCGACGTCACACGGTGAAGTGTTTCAAACCTTGTGTAGTGCAGTGGGGGACTACGCTAAGCGTCAGACCTTGTCTTTCGAGAACGTGTGTCGTGCTCGTACTTAAGGCAGTTCTTCGCTGTTGCCATGTAACACGCCAAGCTTCTTTATCGTTTTTTTCTTTCTTTTCGTGGCATTAAAGCCTTATAACCCCAGTTGCAAATGTCTTCGTCAGTCTCGACAACGATTATTTAAGTTGCCGTGATTGCCCGAACCTTATCCCTCACAATTGGCGTCCACGCGACAGGACCAAGCCGTTTGCACTGGGTTGAAATCTATAGGGAAGATGAGTGAGCAAGAGCTTATAACGCTAGCGGAACGCATGGGGCTTCAAGGAGCCGAGCTAAAGACGTGGGTAGACGCGCGGTTAGAGCGGGCTCATGAGGAATCTGTGCAAGCGCGTGAAGAGCGTTCCGCGGAAAGGCAGGCGGCGAAGGAACGTTTGGAGATAGAAGAGAGAACTCTTCAACTGCGAATTCGACTAGCTGAGGTTGAAGGTAGCCGAGAGCCAACAGCGCGGGACCGCGAACCTGAGAGGAGTCAAAGCCGCCCGTGCTTGATCAATCCTCACAACCTGATCCCAGTGTTTGACGAGGGGCGTGACGATCTCGATGCGTATCTCAAGAGGTTCGAACGCGTAGCAGTTGGTCAAGAGTGGCCTGAGGAGAAGTGGGCGACAGCGCTTAGTTTATGCCTCAGGGGGGAAGCATTGAAAGTCTTCGGTCGTCTGTCGCCAGAAGACTCAATGGATTACCAGAGTACGAAAGTGGCCTTGCTCCAGAGGTTTCGTTTCACAGCCGAAGGCTATCGCGAAAAGTTTCGGCAAAGCAAGCCTGAAGACGGCGAAACTGGTAAACAGTACGCCACGAGATTACAGAGTTACTTCGATAGATGGCTGGAAATGTCGGAAACGGACGAGGACTTTGCATCCGTGCGCAACCTCATTGTAGCTGAGCAGTTTCTGAATAACTGCCACGATCGCCTGGCACTTTTTCTAAGGGAGAAGAAATGCAGGACGGTAAAAGAAATGGCAGAAGCAGCTGATACCTTCTTGGAAGCCCAGCGGCAAACAAACTTGTTGGTATTTCGTACCAAGTCTGCAAACAACATTCCCAAGGAGCAAGAAGGATTTACTTATACCCAGCCTCCTCTTAGATGTTTCGTCTGTGATCGACCCGGCCACAGAGCATCTGATTGCCACACGAAACCCCAACGAGTCTTCTGTGGGCACTGTCGGAAGCCCGGCCACGATGCAAGAGCATGCCCAAGCAACGGCGGGTCAAAGAAAATGACATCTTGCATCGTGTCTACTGACCAGAAGTCCGAGACGCCCCGATGTGCCGATGATTCATCACAAGATGAATATGTTGCTAGTGCACTCCGAACGCGCACCGCAACAGCTACACGAAACTTGCCGGTGTTACAGGGAGAAGTGTTTGGACATACTGTATCAGTCTTGAGGGATACTGGAAGCAACACCCTGGTCGTGCGACGTTCCCTCGTTCCCGATGATGCGCTGACGGGTACTACCGCCACTATTTTATTGGCCGATGGTAGTTGCATCGAGGTACCGGAAGCAGAAGTACGGATTCTATCGCCCTATTTCACCGGAAATGCGATAGTCAAATGCATGACGTCGCCACTTTACGATGTCATCGTAGGAAATGTTCCCGGCGCCCGTGACGCTAATGACCCCGACTCAACGTGGAAGGAGTCAGCGAGCCTGAAGTCGGAAACTAATCAGGCATTGAATTCTGAAGAGAAATCCGAGGATGGATGCGGGACGAAGAGCACAGTCATGGTTGGTGTTTCAAGCAAAGGACATCGCCGGAAGCTCACGACTGCTAAATTTGGAAACTTAGAGGTGACACAGGAGTCATTTCGCCAAAAACAAGAGGAAGACCGGTCGCTGGATGTTTGTAGGGCGAAAGTCGACACCCTCATCCGCGATAAAGGAGCCACATACCACTCATTTATGTTCGAGAAAGGAATCTTGTACCGCGTTTACCACTTGACTCCGGGTAAATCAGTTCAACAAGCGGTGGTTCCAAAGGCGTTGCGTGTCCATGTGTTGCACTTGGCACATGAATCACCGATATCTGGTCACCAGGGTATCAAGAAGACGAAGGACCGAGTTTTGGAGTCGTTTTATTGGCCCGGTGTACAGGAGGAGGTACGAAGATTCGTAAAATCATGCGACGCATGCCAAAGGACATATCCCAAAGGCAAAGTAGGCAAGGCGCCTCTTGGACGAATGCCTTTGATTGACACGCCATTCGAACGTGTGGCCGTTGATATCATTGGACCTCTGACGCCGATCTCAAAGAAGGGTAATCGGTACATTCTTACCCTTGTGGATTTCGCCACTCGGTACCCGGACGCGGTGGCTTTGCCCGCAATTGATTCGGCAACAGTAGTAGATGGACTACTGGAGATGTTCTCTCGAATAGGATTTCCACGGGAGATCCTCTGTGATCAAGCATCTTGCTTCACGTCAGGCCTGATGGAAGAGGTGAATGCTCTGCTTGCTATTCGACATTTGAGCTCGACGCCTTACCACCCGATATGCAATGGCTTGGTCGAAAGGTTCAACGGCACTTTGAAACAGATGTTGCGCAGGTTGTGCCAAGAGAAGCCGAAGTCATGGGACCGATTTCTTGCGCCTCTGTTATTCGCCTATCGAGAAGTACCTCAGGCCAGTATGGGCTTCTCGCCGTTTGAACTGATCTACGGCCGGCACGTCCGAGGACCCCTGGATATATTGAAGGAACTCTGGACAGGGGAAGACCTAGAGGAAGATATCAAGACTACTTACGGATACGTGCTTGATCTGAGAGAACGTCTTGAACGCACCTTGAAGCTGGCTCAAGAGAATCTCTCCCGAGCTCAACACTCGCAAAAGAAGTATTATGACCGAACCTCCAAAACCCGACAGCTCAAAGTTGGTGACCGGGCTCTTATATTGCTCCCAACCAGGGAAAACAAGCTTCTTATGCACTGGAAGGGGCCATTTCCGGTTACAGGAAAAAAGAATGACCACGACTATTGGTTGGACCTTGGGCACACCACGAAAATGTTTCACATAAACATGCTCAAGCGCTACGAAGAACGTCAACCAGAAGTCACTAGTCAAGCTTCATCGTTCGTTGTAGTCGAAGAAGGAGAGCCGGATCTTGCGCTGGAGTCTCGCATTGCAAGAGTACACCTTTCGCGTTGAGCATATCAAAGGATCAGAGAACGTAGGTGCTGATTATATGAGCAGGCTACAGGTGTAGGTGCTAGCTATACCACATTAATGTAATAATGTACCATATGCCTAGGGACTCTCACATACAGACTATTCTCTTGGTGCAACAGTTCTGTACATTTGTTTGTCGTAAGTCTTGTCTCCCGCGCACTTTGGACAGTTTTTTTTTTAAAAAAGAAAAAAAACTTTTGAAAGGGGGGACTTTTGTCATGATATGCGCGGTAGGTTCATCTGGTGCGCGATGTTTGTGAGTTTGTGCTGTGCCGTACGCCGACGAAGATGACGATGAGACAAGGAAAAGGCGGAATCGTGTCGTCAAAGTCAAGCCAAGCCATTGGGAGAGAGAAGAGGAAGACGACGACGGGGCGTTCGAGAAGAAGGATCGGAACGAAACAGTGGCAGGCTGAAGCGCTCGTCGGGTCGTGGTCCCGAAGCCTACCTGTGCCTGTGGTCCGCACGAGCCTGGCTCCCTTCTACCGTGTGATCCAGCAGCCGGCGCCGGTCCGTTGTACTCGGATCCGGGCGTTTTCCAGACCTGGGCCTACTACTGGCTGTCCGGGACGTGCTTGCCACACATCGACTCTGCCTCACGCTCCGCTCCGACCATGCCTGAGGCATCGCTGATGTCGGCGTAAGACGCAACGCAACGCATCGACTCATCTGCCTTCGACGTCACACGGTGAAGTGTTTCAAACCTTGTGTAGTGCAGTGGGGGACTACGCTAAGCGTCAGACCTTGTCTTTCGAGAACGTGTGTCGTGCTCGTACTTAAGGCAGTTCTTCGCTGTTGCCATGTAACACGCCAAGCTTCTTTATCGTTTTTTTCTTTCTTTTCGTGGCATTAAAGCCTTATAACCCCAGTTGCAAATGTCTTCGTCAGTCTCGACAACGATTATTTAAGTTGCCGTGATTGCCCGAACCTTATCCCTCACAATGACTAGTGATTTATGTTTGTCATACAGTTCTGTTGTATCATAACGGCCAAGAGAGCTAAAAGTCGTAGATAGATAGATAGATAGATAGATAGATAGATAGATAGATAGACAGACAGACAGACAGACAGACAGATAGATAGATAGATAGATAGATAGATAGATAGATAGATAGATAGATAGATATGCTCAAAGTCGCCTAAGTTTGCTGGCATTTAAAAAAAAAGAAAGAGAGAAGGAATAAAGAAGGCTCAAGAGAAACAAAGCAGAATTCCCGGCTTGGCATTTTCTTCGGGCTTGCTGCATGTATGCATTGTTTTTCGTGCTTGAGACCTGCGCTGCCACTGCAGTCTGGCTTTTAGCTGGTGTGCTATACTTATAGAAAGCATCAACATCCTGAGGCTGCCTTGAATAAGTCTGTGTTATGGCTGGCAGAGCAAGGACAAAGCCCTGCAAGAGACAGTCTTCGGTGAGCCCTGCTAACGGTGAGCCCTGCTAGTGTTGTTGAACAATAAAAAATAGTGCTCAATCTGCATTACAACGGCTGCTAATGATGAATGAGAGACAGGAACATTCGGCTTTTAGTTAACGTGCACGCTGCGATCTCCATTAACAGCCATTGACATGTACATTGAGCACTATCTGACAGGAAAAGGTTGCTACGTTATACTCGCTGGGCGTAACCTCCTTGGTTTAGAAATGTTTAGCGAGCGTTGGGCCGCATAGCCATGAATACAGTGAACTAGTATATACCATGAACTCGAGGTGGTAAAAGGTGGGAAGTAGACCCGAAGCGCAAGCCGCAAGAAAGTGTGCGTGTGCCACCTCTCGTTTAGTCCTTAGAATGTCCACTGGATGGCAGTGCTTCTATAGGGGAATATATGATGAAAAGATGCGAGATGGTGGTACTTGGAGTGTTGAATAGATGGACGAATAGACACACAGACAGATGCATGGATGGACGCATGAACGGACGCAGGGGCGGATGCGTGGATGAACGCAGGGACGGACGCACACACGGACGGGCGGATGGACGCATGGACGGTCACACAGACGGACGCATGGACGGACGGAAGCAAGAACGAATGGACGGACGAATGCTTTGCCCCACTCTCCATTATTCACTCCGTGGATATGCTGCCAATTTTTTCCCCCTCAGCTGCTGTCCCACTACTGTGGCACTTCCCCGGAATGTGTCCTCTGCGGCGAACATCATGACACCCTTTCCCATGTCCTATTCGGCTGCCTTGCTGATCCTCCCCCGCAGGGACAGCCTGCCATATCAAGCTGGGGGGAATGAGAGGTTCTGCTCTCGTCTGGGGACCCGGCGATGCAACTTGCTGTGCTGACTAGGACAGCCGATGCTTTCGCGGCGAGAGGCATGGTCATGTAGGTGTGGTGCGGGACCGCGTGGAAGCCCAGGGAGTCCAAAAATACTTGCTCTAATAAAGTTTTTAAATACATTTCTTAGCGAGCTTCGGCTACTTTGAGCGTATCTATCTATCTATCTATCTATCTATCTATCTATCTATCTATCTATCTATCTATCTATCTATCTATCTATCTATCTATCTATCTATCTATCTATCTATCTATCTATCTATCTATCTATCTATCTATCTATCTATCTATCTATCTATCTATCTATCTATCTATCTATCTATCTATCTATCTATCTATCTATCTATCTATCTATCTATCTATCTATCTATCTATCTATCTATCTATCTATCTATCTATCTATCTATCTATCTATCTATCTATCTAGCTGCCTACGACTTTTAGCTCTCCAGGCTGTTTCGATAATGGTATCGATACCAAACTTGGTATGGGATTACAGACTGTATGAAGAACATATTTGACTAGTCATAACATGAAAATCATGACGTGTATGTCAGGAATGTCATGATTTACATTTCATGGTCCTGCGACTCTTACGGTGGTTTCTTTCACATGGCATGTTGCAAAACTGGTATTGAATGGCATGATTGCATGGCGAACACAAGCGAATGACCCTTACATAAAAATCCCGGCATGCGCGTCATGTAGCAGCATGACGACATGCCACGCTCATGATGCGCTCGTGGCCGTTATGTTAGCGCCTCAATACCAAATTTGATATTACAGTACGTGAATGAATGACGAAGATGTGTGACTGATGCAAACATGACGATCATGAAATGCGTGTCATGTAACAACATGGCTACATGCCACGCTCATTATGCACTGGCGGCCATTTCGCTAGCTTCACTTATACCAAATTTGGCATTATGGGACGTGAATGGATGACGAAGGTATGATACTGATGCAAACATGATAAACATAGATGCGTGTCATTTAACAACATGACTACATGCTATGCATCATGATGCGCTCGCAGCCGTTTCGCTAATTCACATGTACCAAACTCGGTATTACGCGACGCGAATGGACGACATAGGTAAATGACACAAACATGATAATCACGACATGCGTGGCATGTAACAACATGACTATTGCAACACTGATGATGCGTTCGGGGCTGTTTCGCTCGCTTCAAATATACCAAATTTGGTATTACGTGACGTCAATCATGACGAAGGTATGTGACTGGTGCAAACATGGTAATCATGAGATGCGTGTCATGTGAGAACATGACTGTATGCCCCAGTCAAGGCGCCCATACATTTCGACATGACGCGGTCTGCGTGCTCGCCGGCGTTCATTTCGTCGCGTCAAGCCGGCGTTGCTACGCCAGGCGCCGGCCCTGTGATATACTTGCAGGCGCGCTCCGCGCTGCGCTGCTTTGACGCATGTGCGTGTGAGCGCGTCTGGCGTCCCTCCATCACGAAAAGAGGGAGACGCACTTTTGTAAGGGTAACGCATCGGCGCGAAATCCAGCATGTCGCATTTCGCGCCGGTTGCCGTCAGGCCGCACCGAAGGAGGCTCGTCGTGCCTGCCGTCAGATTATAGAGTACTCTCGTTTTGCTAACGTAGCGTCGCTGTGCCCAGCGTGTGCGTGCGCGTCAATGCTACATTGGAGTATAACGGGCCCTTCATGATGCATTCGCGGCCGTTTTGGTAGCTCCACATATACTAAGTTTGATGTTACGTTACGTCAATGAATGACTAAATATGTGACTGGTGTAAACATTATAATCCTGACACGCGTGTCATGACAGAACATGACAACATACCACGCTCATAGCGTGCTCACGGCCGTTTCGCTAGCTCCACATATACTAAATTTGCTATCACGAGACGTGAATAGATGACGAAGGTAAACAACACAGTTAAACATGATAATCTTCACGCAGAAGTCATGTACGGCATCATTTACCTCCACCTCGTAACGTTATGCTGATTTTACATACCAGCCCTCCTCATTCGTGCTTCGCATATCATCGATTCTCACTGTACGTGGGATCTGCCAATTTTTAGGGGCGGAGCTTCTTATAGCGGCACCCGTTCGTCTCTCGTAGTCGTAGTGTGTAACAATTGTTACATTTTAACTTCCAAGGTGGTGCCGGCGGGAGATTTCTTCTGTGCGTAGTTGAACAATAAAAAATAGTGCTCAATGTACATGCCAATGGCTGTTCATGGGGAATGAGAGACAGGAGCATTCGGCTTTTAGTTAACGCGCACACTGCAATCCCCATTAGCAGCCGTTCGCATGTACACTGAGCACTATCTGACAGGAAAAGGTTGCTACGTTATGCTCGCTGGGAGTAACCTCCTTGGTTTTAGAAAGGTTTAGCGAGCGTTGGGCCGCAGTGCCATGAATACAGTGAACTAGTATCTACCATGAACTCGATGTGGTTAAAGGTGGGAAGTCGACCCGAAGCGCAGGCCGTAAGAAAGTGTGCGTGTGCCACCTCTCGTTTAGTCCTTGGAATGTCCGCTGGATGGCGGTGCTTCTATATGGGGAATATATGATTAAAAGATGCGAGATTCGGTACTTGGAGTGCTGAATAGATGGACGAACGGACACACAGACAGACGCATGGATGGACACATGAGCGAACGCAGGGGCGGATGCATGAACGAACGCAGGGACGGACGCACGAACAGGCGCACGCACGGATCGACGGGCGGATGGACGCATGGACGGTCACACAGATGGACGCATGGACAGACGGAAGCAAGAACGAATAGACGGACGAATGCTTCGCCCCACTCTCCACAATTCACTCCGTGAATATGCTACGAACTTTTTCTGTCTGTCTGTCTGTCTGTCTTTTTATACCCTTCGTCCGTGCACGCGCTTTTTGTCTGACGCCGATGCGCTTTCAATGTGGCGCACACGGACGCCTCTTCCGTTGCTGCAGCACGCGGACCACGAGCAGGGCTCACCGATGACTGTTTCTCACTGATGACACACACACACACACACACACACACACACACACACACACACACACACACACACACACACACACACACACACACACACACACACACACACACACACACACACACACACACACACACACACACACACACACACACACACACACACACACACACACACACACACACACACACACACACACACACACACACACACACACACACACACACACACACACACACACACACACACACTAGTTCTGGATGGCTGGGAAAGTGCCGCCTTTTTCATAACACCTGGGGTCCGTCAGGGATGTCCATTGTCTCCTGTGCTATTTGTCCTCAGCCTTGAGCCATACTTGCGTGCTCTTGACGCGGATTCACGTGTCCGGGGTCTTGCGCTTCCTGGTAGTGGTGTCGTGAAGGTCACAGCTTTCGCTGATGATATAACCTTGTACCTTTCAGATGAAGATAGCCTTTCACGCAGCCTGCGTGTATTTTCCCAGTATGGCGACATTTCAGGTGCAGCGTTGAACCTCTCCAAATCCCGGTATTTTTTCATTGGCTCTTCGAACTCTAGGCTTGACGCCGGTTTTCCCATTGAGCTGGCTGCGTCCCTTCGTATTTTAGGTATTTTATACAACCACTACGGCATTTGCGAATCTGTTTGGTTAAACGCTCTCGAAGAAGTAAGACTGAACATTCAGGATGCACGGGATTTTGACTTCCCGCTTCTTGAGCGGAGGTACCTAGCGCAGATTGTATTTTGCGGCCGCATTTGGTACCTTTCTCACGTCGTGCAACCATCTTTACGTATCGTGCGATCACTGCAGTCTGCTTTGTGTTCCTTTGTTTTGGTCAGGCGGCACTGAGTTGGTCTCTCGCGCGGCACTGGGACAGCAGCGTTCTCAGGGAGGCTTTGCTTTCTTTTCAGTGTCCATACGCTGTCGGCTGCTAACACTGCGCTTCCTTTTGCGCCTAGTGCAAGGGGAGGAATCTCCCGCACGAACGCTTGCGTATTACTTTCTGGGTACTCACCTTCGGCATTTGATGCCTAATGTGCAACTTAACAGGGGGCCGCAGTCAATAACACTTCCTGCGTTTTATACAACAACTGTTGCATTTTTTTGCCATGTCAAGTCGAGCTGTCCTGGCATAGATGTTTTGAACAACCACATAGTTGACACAACTGCTGCTTTGTTGCTTCCATTGGTCCCGCCAGCCCGCCGTGCTCACTCTAGACGGGTGTCTTGGAGCACCTTAACGGCTTCTTTTTTGCCTGGACACCTCCGGGACTTCATGTGGCGCCTGGGATGGGGTGTGCTTTCCACTCTCGACCGCCTCGAAAGGTGGAGAAATGTCCAGTCAGCAACATGCCCGAACTGCTCCCTTCGGGAAACAAATCATCATTTTCTTAGTCATTGTGTCATTGCTCGCGTTTTTTGGAGAGCCGTACATGCCGGATTTCGCTGCCTCAGAGTAAATCGCTTCGTTTCTTCTGGGCGTTGTTCGCGAGGCCGCTTCGCTTGTCTTCTCATTCTTGCCGGCTCTTTCTGCCTCTGGCGCAACCGCTGCGAGGCGGTTGCAGCGGGCCGCCGCCGCCGCGCGTTCTACCCGATCCTAGAACGATTGTACTCGGAGCTGCTGTCTGTTTTGTTGGTGGAGCTCGTCTTCCTCGGTGAAGAGGAATTTCTTCGGCACTGGTCTTGCCCTTTTGTGTCGGTCTATGACGGACGAGTGAAACTTGTCTTTCGGCCGGCCTGGTATTTGTAGGCTGATCTGTCGATGCGCTGGCAGAAATGACATGCCAACATGTAAATATGCAAAATGTACATATTTATGTTTTATTTGTGTCTCTTGTTTACCTTGAAGTATTTTTGTGGTTGTGTTTTTGTGAACCATCGAATGTACATGTTCTTTCAACGTCACCTCATATCCATGTTTATGTAAATGACGTCTGTTTTGTCATCATCGTTAGAGTATGTCTAAGAAGGAAATGTTCTGTTGAGTGTTGACGTTTGTGACAATAAATTTTTTCTAAACAAAAGAGTGCGAGTCTGTGTTATTGACGTTTGTGGCAATAAAGTTTTTCTAAACAAATCAGTGCGAGTCTGGAGATGTCTCCATAGGATTTGTCGGGAGTGCGTAAGAGAGGGATTTGAAGGAGGGTAGATCCGATGGTTCAAACGGTGGATTTGTGTGAGCTCTGCGAAAGTGTGCGGCCGCTCCTTCGAGAGGCCGGAATAGAGGCTGCACTGAGCCCGGCAAATTGATCCTCGGGTCAATTTATCTATCGGCAGCCTCATTTCTGGGGTTCCCCGAATGAGCCGGTACCCACTGAAACTCTACTATTCGCGGTAAATATTGTGCGGGAGTGTTCAACAACTTATGTGGTTATAAAAGGGAAAATAAGAGAAAAGTGATCCCCGTAACTGTCTGCATCTTGTGTGACACCTCAACAGTAGCTCACAAGGAATAAATGGGGGTAAGGAGAGATGAAAAGTATTGATTGATTGATTGATATGTGGGGTTTAACGTCCCAAAACCACTATATGATTATGAGAGACGCCGTAGTGGAGGGCTCCGGAAATTTAGACCACCTGGGGTTCTTTAACGTGCACCCAAATCTGAGCACACGGGCCTACAACATTTCCGCCTCCATCGGAAATGCAGCCGCCGCAGCCGGGATTCGAACCCGCGCTCTGCGGGTCAGCAGCCAAAAAAATGTATATATATATATATATATATATATATATATATATATATATATATATATATATATATATATATATATATATATATATATATAAAGAGAGAGAGAGAGAGAAAGAGAGATGCGCATTGACAGCGAGTGACGACGGAAGTAAAGAGAAGATAGGAAAGATGAAACACGGTCGCAGGAATCCGAGGACGGGGCACCACTGGCGAGAGCTCTTGTCGGCAACAGGAGATAGCGTAGGGCCAATCCAGTCGGCTAGAGCTACGCTGTTGTCGTCGTCGTAGGGGGCCGGCGGCAGGAGGTGGCGTAGGACCAACCCAGTCAGCCAGAGCTGCGCTGTCGTCGGAGATCGCGAGGGCACAACCGGTCGGCACGGAATCCAGTGAGCGAGTGCAACAACTGCCAGACACAGGGGTGTCTCCTGCCCCTGGCATAGTTGTTTAGAGCAGTTTTTGAATCAGTAAAGACGTACTGTGCACCGGAATGTGCAAGGGCTAAGACGATGGTGGTCTCCTTTGCCTCCTCAGCTGTAGAGCTCGCGTGTGCGGTCGGCGCTCTCTCTCTGGCTTTAGGTTGGGCCTGTGGTGTTTCATGTGATGGCGCATCCAGACGCCATGTCGATTGAACTCCTGTAAATATGTAAATACATTATGTGCTGTGTCGTCAAGAAGCCTCCCAAGAGTTCCTCCTGTCCCGGCGCCCAGGTATCCACCTGTAGCTCCCTCCTTGGTCAGATCATCATATAACTGCCCGTCCCGACGCCTAGTCTATTTTACTCCTGTAAATATGTAAATAAATTATGCGTTTGTGTCGCCAAGAAGCCTCCCAAAAGTTCCTCCTGTCCCGGCGCCTGGGTGTCCGCCTACCGTTGTCAGAAAGGAAGGGGAGTTGGCATCCTGTAGCCCGCTCTTCGGTCACATCAATCAGGCACGACCGGCCGTAACAAAGGCCACAGAGAGAGCGCGCCGACCACACACGCCATGCGCTTTTAGGGGCGAAGCTCCTTTTCGTCTCTCGTAGTAGTGCGTAATATGTTTTACGCTTTGACCTGCAAGGTGGTGCCGGTGGGAGATTTCTCCTGTGCATTGTTGAACAATAAAAAATTGGCAGCGTGCGCATTACCTAAAAGCCGAATTCTCCTGTCTGTCGCTCCTCATTAGCAGCCATTAACATGCACATTGAGCACTATCTGACAATAAAGAGTTGCTACGTTATACTCTCTGGGCGTAACTTCCTTGGTTTTAGAAACGTTGAGCGAGCGTTGGGTCGTAGTGCCATGAACACAGTGATTTAGTATATACCATGAACTCTAGGTGGTTAAAGGTGGGAAGTAAACACGAAACACAAGCCGTAAGAAAGTGTGCGTGTGCCACCTCTCATTTAGTCCTTGGAATGTCCGCTGGATGGTGGTGCTTCTATACGTGGAATATATGACGAAAAGATGTGAGATGGTGGTAATTGTAGTGTTGTCTAGATGGACGAATACACACACAGACAGATGCATCGACGGACGCACAGATGGCTGCACGGACGGATGTACGCATGAACGGACGCAGGGGCGGATGCATGGACGAACGCAGGGACAGACGCATGGATGGACGTGTGGACGCACGAACATATGCACGCACGGACGGGTGGATGGACGCACGGACGGCCACACAGACGGACGCATGGACGGACGGAAGCAAGAACGAATGGACGGACGGATGTTTCGCCCCACTCTCCATCATACACCCCGTGGTTATGCTGCCATTTTTATACCCCTCGTCCGTGCACGTGATTCTTCTCTGACGCCGACTGCGCGTCTCAGTGACGCCGATACGCTTTCGATGTGGCGCACACGGACGCATCTTGCGTTGCTGCAGTACGCGGAACGCGTTAGCAAGGCTCACCGATGACTCTCTCTTCCAGGGCTATGTCCTTGCTCTGCCAGTCATGACAGCTGACAGCAATCCGGCCAGACTCACCCCGTCGTGCTGGTCTATGGGTTATGGTACTAGGCTGCAGACCCCCAGGTCGTGAGTTTGAATTCCGGCTGCGGCAGATGCATTTTCGATGGAGGCAAAAATGCTGTACGCCCATGTTCTCAGATTTGTTTACACGTTAAAGAACCCCGGGTGGTCGAAATTTTAGGAACCTTCCACTATAGCATCTTTCATAATAATATGTGGTGGTTTTGGGACGTTAAGCCCCACATATCAATCAATCCGGCCAGCCTCACGCATTTGATGCTTTCTGTAAAATACAGCTGAGTGCCAATGAGCAGGACTGCAATGGAAGCGCAGGTTTAACACATGAACTACATGCGGTAATTGTGCGAAGTACAATAAAAGAAACCTTTTATTTAATATATGACAATATCTATGTATATCTATTGAATTTACATTCAGTGTGCATGTGCAACGTACCCGCAACCGTACTCGGCCGAGCTTTAAGTTGGTCGCCTGCATGAGTAGACGACCAACTTAAAACGCTGCAACAAGCTATAGATTCTTACAAGCTCTTCTATGCTCCAGCCTTGCACATGTAGTGTAAGCTCACCAAATTATTTTATATGCAAAGAAGCTATCGCGTAGATTATGAGGAGGAGCCGATGTGTAAGCGAACTAGCAGGGACCTCTCCCTTCTGCTGAAACCCCGGTCAGACAGCCGGGTTGGTGGTTCCATTCTTGCTACACGATCGTCAGGGTGGAAAGGTAGCAACAGCCTCCTCAATGTGAGCCTCGAAAAGTCTGAGGCGACCACGGTACGGCACACAGGAACGGCGGAGTGATTTTCTTCTTTCGTCAGGGTGTCAGCCTGCTTGTTTCCCTGGATTTCCACGGGAGATGGCACCTAGTGCAAAGAAATATTGACGCCACTGGCAGTTTGGTGACGAGCACCTGCGTTGCGAAGCCTGCCCGTTCCGGCTTTGCCAAGGCCAGCAACGCAGCTCTTGAGTCGCATGTGACAGCCACGGGGCACGTTGGGGGGTTCGCTGCCAGGAGGTCAACTTCCAGGTGGAGACCAGCCGTCTGTGCAGCGGTAGAGCAGGCCATAAAAGGCCATCTAACCAAGTGCTGGCGTAACGCAGGAAGCTGTGACCGAGCCTGTGTCTGGGATGACGGAGCCATCCGTGTACGCAATAAACCTTCTAGCCAGCTCTTCCTCTATCTTGGGAGGCAGATGCCTGCTTGAGTGTGCAAATGGGTGAGCGACGCTAGGAGAGCCCTCCCAGACCAGCGTTTATAGCCAGTGGTTTTTCTGTTGGCGGGGGAAGGGGGACGGCTGGAGGCTCTGGTCCCCACAGCTGCTTGATAGATCTGCAGTAGCTCGCTCATCCGAGATCCTGGTCAACTTTGCAGCCGGGCAAGCAGGGGGCACCCTTTTGGCGCATGGGCTAGCCGATCAATCTGTAGAAGCCCACGTTGCTTTAGGAGCAAGGAGAGAGCTAGGTCAGACACCCTCTTCGGCCAGGGTGGTTGCGACTTGAGAGGACCATGGTAGGCCGAAGACACAGCGAATGTAGTCCCTACGCAGTAAGTCGAGGCGCTCCAAAAGCCCCCGAGGAATAGCTATCACGGGAAATGCGTACAGCATTTCCCGTGATCTTTCCCGTGTACAGCCGTGATGTTGCTGCTGCTCTGTAAAGACGAAGAGCCTAGGATGGTGAGCAGCCGCGGTGACTGGGGAAGATACCCTTCGCTGCCTTCTGGGTTCTCTTCACCATGCATTCCTTCTGGCCCGGAACCATGCATTCACCAGGCCCGGGACAGCCGATGGTCGATGCGAAGCCTGGGATAGGTCACCGTACTCTCCCACGGTATTGTGGTTTTCTCGATGGTTAGATGGGCGACTCTGCTGCATGTACTTGGTCTGGGGTGCAGAAATGCCTTCAAACTCAAAATTGGAGACTTTGAAAACGACAGCGTCCATACGGTGTGCCGAATGTGGAAATTTTCGATGGCACTTTGTCAAGCGGAATCTGGTAAAATCAACTGTTAGCATCCAGTTTGCTGACCACTTTGGCTCTCACCCGCTCTGACTCCATCTCGGGAGGGGACATGGCAGTGTCCTCGTTTTAGGCAACAATTAATATGCCGAGGGTCCATACAAACGTACAAACCATCATCTTTTGAGGACCACGACCAGATGAATTTCCCTGTCAGAGGGCTCTTCTACCTTTTCAATGAGGCCGTGTCGTTCATGCGTGCAAGCTCAGCCGGCAGTGGCTCTCAAATGCTGTGCGGAACCCAACGCCAGTTGTGTCGGGTTTCGCACAACCTGTATCCTCGACCCTTCATCGAGGCGTAGGATACAGGTTTTCTTCAAGCATCCCAGACCAGAAAACTGTTGTGGAAATTCGCTGATGATCCTGGACTGCAAATGGTCTTGAGCCTGCAGCCACTGTGTCCTTGTGGTCAGCCTCAAGCGCTCAGAAGGGTTTGGTCCGAAGAGGGCTTGCCTGTCTTTCTCAACGACGAAAAACGATTGTTGGATCCTCAATTTTGCCGATTCGTAGCAGTAAAGTGGCAACTGCAAAATGCTTAATTATGCCATCATCGTAGCCTGTTAATACCATTGCTCAAGGTTCAGATGTCGCTTTCTTGGTAAGCTTCAGGACTATAGAGAGGTAAATAAGGTTGGCCTGCACACCTCTTTCCACCTTTAGCTTTGCATCATGGTTAGTCAGCTTCATGAAGACTAACCATTTCGAGTTTCTTGATACATCGATCGTTCACACTCACCACTATCACTTGAAACTCGTCATCAGATTAATCAGTTTGTTCGTGTGGCGCATTACGGTAGTCCATTTGCTGAACATTCATTCGTGCTTTGCAGCAAGCTAAGAAAGAGAGAGAGAGAGATAAGACATTTATTTGGTCCGGAAGGAAGAAAATGAGAGTCGAGTAGATTCTTACAAACTTTATTGGAGATGAATTAAGGATCTTCCTGGCCCCCTGTGTCGCACGCGACCCCTCCACTCTCAAACGTTCATGTTTTAATAAGTTCATGGCGCTAGCAGCCCCAACGTTAAAAAGTATCTATAAACGTAGGGCAGCCCGGCTGGCGGCGATTTTCTGCTTTGCCAGGTCCGAGGAGCGTAGTGAGGTCTCCCAGTCCTCTTATGTTCGGAGTGGCACCGACCCGCCAGAAGGAGAAGACGGACAGGCCAGGAGAATGCGAGTTAGCTTTGCACTCGGTGCATTGCACAGAGGGCACGAAGGTGGGATGGGTCGGTAGTTGGAAGAGAGGTGGTTGGTAAGGTCCACGTTTGAAGACGGCTCTATATGTACTGTTCCCTAGTGCTAAGGGAAGGGTGAGGGGGCTGGTATATCTGCTTTTTCAGCACGAGCTGAAAAGCAGATAGTGAGCTCAGCAAAGGTGCACGCACGCTCCTTCGAGACCTCCCCCCCCCCCCAAGAGGTCCGCCTGAGCCCAGTTTTTCGACCCTCGGGCTGAAGGGCCGAAGAATCGGGGCCTCATTGCCAAGCTTCCTCAAATGTGCGGGCACCCAGATGAGCTCAACTCTGCTGGTGGAAGGTTCTGGGTGAGCATGTTGTAGGTGGTAGGGTTAACTCTGCCCCTAGCATAATTTAGCAAGCAGTTTTCGAATCACTTAGGATGCACGTAGCATTGCAATTGCTGAGCGCTAGTACAATTCTGACCTCTTCTGCTTCTGGTGTTGTTCCTTGAGGTAGCTCTTTTAATATTGAAGTGGTGTTCGGAGCGTAGGCCTCCCCAGTGGCTCCGTGTTGATCGCATGCAGAATCTACGCAGATTGCATCTTGTTCCCCGCCATACCCTTTATGGAGAGTTGCTGCTCTAGCTCTCCGTCGCTCGCGCTTGCGGTCGAGGTGCATGTTATGGGGGAGCGGTCGAATACAAGAAGTTTCGCGAATTTCCTTTGGTAGTGACTTAAGGGAATCGTGACTAGCGGGAATGCATATTAGGAGCTTCGAAAGTATATGTTTTCCGGTGTTGGTGCTGGCTAGTTAGAGATATTGTGCCTGCAAGTGTACCTCGCTTAGTTCTTGTATAGTTTTATGTACACCTAACTCTGCGAGGCATTCGTTACTGGCGGTTTTTGGAAGATGAAGCGACGCCTTGGTGGCTTGTTGGATTATGGAATTTATTGCTTGGGTTTCGGCCACAATGAGGTTGGGGGAGAGTGTGGAGTACAATACGCTGCTTAGTGTATACGCGTGTACGACTCACAGAGTATCCGCTTCTCGTAGGCCATGATCATTGACTGTTACTCGTAGTACTAGCTGCCTGGTGGCTTCCAGCGTGCTTTTCGGCGTTTGATTGTTTCGGTATGCTTTTCATCTTGTTGTACGTACAGCCCCAAGATGCGTATAGTACGAACCTGAGGGATGACGATGTGTGGCGCTTTATGGTGCAAGGTCCAATTGATGGCCAAAGAGTGCCATTTCGATGAATAGTGATGCGGACAATGATATGTTACGTGGCTGTATAGGGGCCTTAAAATCCCTCCCGATAATGCAGGTAAAAACATAAGTATTAAGATCATGACAGTGGCGTGATATGCATAGTAAAAAGGGTGACAAAGGTTTTGATAATAGAAACATGTAAAAATATTTGGAACTAGCACAAGTGCCTCATCAGCGCCCTTGTGTCCAAGGGCTGCGAGGCAAGTGCTTTTAAATATAGTCACTGCAGCAGCAACCTCTCTTGAGAGGTCACGCTACGCAATGCCTGGGTATATTACATGGTAAAAACCGACATCCTTTAAAAAAGCTAGCAATGATTTATAGGTGAAAAGTGGTTCCCTACCGACCAACATTGCGGGGTGTAATGGTATATGTTGTCGGTAGGGTAATGGAAAGTGTTGTCTTCCTAGAGTGTCTAATTGTTTACATTGGATTAAAACGTGAAGAACTGTTAATGCCTCACCACATTTATCACACAATGGTGTATCGCCACCGGACAAAAGATGTGTGTGTGTGTCGTGTATGTGTGTCCTATCCTGAGTCTTGTTAGTGTTACCTCTGTTAGACGTGATTTTGATACTGGTGGCCAATGACCGAGGTGTGGCTTGATAACGTGTAGCTTGTTTTGTGTGTGTCTATCCCACTTGCTCTGCCAGTAGTCCCTGAGCTTTCGTTTGAGAGACAGCTTAAGATCAAGGGGCGGGATCGATATGGGTGTAGTGGCACTGATTTTGTGGACGGATGCAGCAAGCTGATCCGCCATGACGTTGCCTTGAATCTCTTGGTGCCCTGGCACCCAGCACACTACAACATGTTGGTTGAGTGTGTAGAGTGTGCATAAAATGGAGTAAAGTGAGACGAGGACAGGGTTTTTTGTATTTAAGATTGTGCAGAGCTGTAACCACACTGAGGGAGTCCGTATAAATTACTGCTTTTTGTACTTGTGATTGCTTAATGTGTTTAGCCGCCACAAGTATCGCATAAGCTTCCACTGTGAAGATACTTGTGCCTGGATGTAGAGGGCCAGCATCTGAAAAGGATGGGCCGACAGCAGCGTAGGACACAAAGGAGTTAGACTCGGAGGCATCTATAAAGATCTCAGGACATGTGTATTTGTGTTGAAGTTCTAGGAAGTAGTTTTGGATATGGGCAATAGGTGCATGTTTTGTAACTAATACGAAAGACACATCGCAATCTATAGTCTGTCACTGCCACGGTGGCGGGTATGCTACAAGAGCCATTAAACTATGTTCGAGTGACACTCCAGTGTCCTCAGCTAGACCCTTCAGGCGAACTGAAAAGGGCTGCCTCATCGAAGGCCTGTTTTGGAAAAAATGGAGCTCGACAAATCAATAATAGTAGAGTATGAGGGGTGCTTCTTGTCTGCTTTCACCTTAAGAAAATAAACAAAGGACATGTAAGTTCTCTGCAGATGAAGCGACCACTCATTTGACTCAACGTAAAGGCTTTCTACGGGGCTGGTGCATAAAGCACGCGTAGAAAGGCGGATGCCCAAATGGTGCACGGGGTCCAGCATCTTCAAAGCACTTTGAGTCGCAGAGTGATAGACAACGGCCCCATAATCTAAGCGGGTGCGAATGAGGCTTCTATAAAGGTTCATGAGACATTGCCTGTCACTACCCTACGTAGTACGTGACAACACCTTTATAACATTCATGGCTTTTAAACATTTTGTTTTTAAATACTTGATGTGCGGTACGAAGGTCAACTTGTTGTCCAAGATTAGGCCTAAGAATTTATGCTGCGCACTGACAGACAGACGTTGACCGTTCAGTTCAATGTCAGGTTCTGGGTGCACGCCTCTCTTTCGGGAGAACAAGACACAGGTGTTTTTTTTTCTGGGTTCAGGCGGAATCCGTTTTCCTCTGCCCATTTGGAGACCTTGTTTAAACCTAACTGAACCTGCCGCTCACACATTGCTAGGTTGCATGACTTAAAGCCAAGCTGGACGTCATCGACATATGTGGAATAAAACATGTTGCGGGGGATGGGCAGATGCAAGGAACTCATTTTGATAATAAAAAGTGTACAACTAAGTACACCACTTTGCGGTACTCCCGTTTCTTGCACAAATGTTTGGGAGAGAATACTGCCCAGAGGGACACGGAATTTCCGATTGGACAAGTAACTCTCGATTATGGAAAGAATTCTACCGCGCACACCTAGGTGAGACAAGTCTCTTAATATGCCAAAACGCCATGTTGTGTCGTAAGCCTTCTCGATATCGAGAAACACAGAGAAGAAGTATTGTTTGTGGACGAAAGCGTCTCGGATCTGTGCCTCAATACGCACCAGATGGTCGATGGTGAATCTACCCTCTCGAAACCCACATTGGTATTGGTCAAGCAGAGTGTGTGTTTCAAGGAAATATAAAAGTCGGCGGTTTATCAGTTTTTCAAAAAGTTTACAAAGGCAGCTGGTTAGTGCAATGGGCCTATAACTTGAAACTGAGGAAGGGTCCTTGCCCTTTTTCAAAATAGGGATAACAATAGCCTCTTTCCAGGAAGCAGGGATAGTGCCAGAAAGCCAGATAGCATTGTATAGAGAGAGTAAAGTTTTTCGCGTTTTGAGCGGCAGGTTTTTCAACATTTCATACGTGACACGGTCATGGCTTGGGGCAGAATTACTGCAAGAGTTTAGTGATGTTTGTAGCTCCGCTAAGTTGAAAGGTTGGTTGTATGCCTCGTGATTTGTACATTTGTATTCTAGTTTCTGCTTTTCTATGTTTGCTTTATATCTTCGGAAAGCTTCAGTATAGTGTGACGAGCTAGACACTTGTTCGTAGTGTGCACCGAGGAAGTTTGCCTGATCTTCCAGGCTGTCACCCTGTGTGTTTACGAGTGGGAGTGAGTGTACTTGTCTTCCTACTACCCTACGAACCATGTTCCAGACTTTAGCCTCTTGTGTATATAAATTTATCCCAGATAAAAACTTGTGCCAGCTTTCTCTTCTGGCCTGCCAACGCGTTCTCCTGCCTCGAGATTTTATTTTCTTAAAGCTCTCAAGGTTTTCCGCTGTCGGCGAGTTCTGCAGCAGCCTCCATGCCCTGTTCTGTTCTTTTCGCGCATTCTGACACTCAGTGTTCCACCACGGGACGTGTCGTTTGCCGGGCAGTCCAGATGTTTGTGGAATGCACTTGGCTGCTGCGTCAGTAAGAAAAGCCGTGAAGTACTGCACAGCTTCATCTATGCCTAATCCGCATATGTCAGTCCAAGTTAAGTGAGTAAGCTTTTGAAATTGTTCCCAGTCGGCTTTGTTTACCAGCCATTTGGGAACATGTGGAGGACATTAATATATTATCGGTGTACTCAAAACTAAAGGAAATTGGTCACTTCCATATGGATTATTTATGACTTTCCACTGAAGTAATGGTACAAGTGAAGGAGATGCGATACTGAGGTCTATGGAAGAGTAAGTTTTGTTGGCAAGGTTATAGTATGTTGCCTCTTTCCTATTCAACAGGCAAGCACCTGATGAAATGAGGAATTGTTCAATGAGACGACCTCGTGCTTCACAGCGAGAGTCACCCCACAGACCATTATGTGCGTACAGGTCCCCAAGGACCCGATAAGGTTCAGGTAGTTCATCCATTAAAGACTGGAATTGAAGTTTTTCAAGACGGTGGTGCGGAGGTATGTACAAAAAGCAGACAGTGACAAGTTTGTTTAGAATAACTGCTCGGACAGCCACCGCCTCGAGGGAAGTTTGAAGGGGTAATTTTGTGCATGCTATACCTTGACTAACTATAACCGTTACACCACCGGATGGTGGCATGGCATCATCTCTATCCTTTCGGAAGATTACGTAGTTGCGTAAAAAGTTTGTGTTTGTTCGTTTTAAGTGTGTCTCTTGTACACACAGCACTCTTGGATTGTGTTCATGGAGGAGTTCTTGTAGGTCATCGAGGTTTCGAAGAAGGCCTCGGATGTTCCACTGTAATATTTCTGTCTGCATATTTAAACAAGAGAGATGCTGCTGTGTGTACAAAGAGTATCCTGTGTTGGATTGAGCTCGTTAATTCAGGTGGCAGGACGGTCGTCCGGCCCCGTTATTGGTTTTTATTTTTCTTGGCGCGCTCCAAGAAGCCGCGCCGCAGTTTTGGTACCAAGGGTACGGTTGTGTCCATTGCCTCCTCAGAGGCAGTGGGCGCCCGCACATGCGAGCTGGTGGTTCGGATTTTAGGCCTCGCCTGATGAGGGGAGGCCTTGAGACCAGAGGACCCTGGAGTCTCCGGCCTCAATTCGCTAGGAGGCGGAGTAGACTGAACTACTGCCGCCTTGGGGGCAGGCGCCACAGCTGACGGCTTGCTCTACGCTGGCCGAAGGAGTGGCGAGGACTGGTGCGGCGTTGCCCCCTGACGCGCCGCATCAGCATATGTAGCGCCATAAAATCGCGACACTCTTCGTCTTGCTTCCTTGAATGTGATATTTTCTTTAATTTTCAATGTGATAATTTCTTTTTCTTTTTTTCCAAAATGAGCAAGACCGTGATTATGCGGCATGATTTCCGCCACAGTTCACACTGTGTTATGGTTCTTCGCAATTGTCAGAATTGTGGCCTGACACTCCACATTGTGCACAAGTTTGGTGATCACGACAGCTTTGTGAGCCGTGGCCATAATTCTGGCATTTAAAACAACGACGTGGGTTAGGTATGTATGGTCTGATTGACGTCTTCGTGTACCCTGTTTGAATACTTTCTGGCAGATTACTGGAAGCGAACGTGAGTATTAGGTGTTTCGTTGGTGTTACCTTGTTGTCTCTTCTAATGATGATCCTTTGTACATTGGTCACATTCTGACTCTTCCACCCCTCCAGAAGTTCCTCTTCACTCAAGCCGAGCAAATCAGCATCAGATACTACTCCACGGTTTGTGTTCATAGATCTGTGTGGGGTTACAGTGATGGGAGTGTCACCAAAAGTTGAAAGATTCTGTAGCTTTTCAAGCTGTTCTTTTTCTCGAACTTCAAGGAGGAGGTCTCCCCTGGCCATTTTGGTAACTTTGTACCCTTCTCCAAAAGTTTCTGGGAGACATATGGCTACTACAAAAAGGGATACAGTTCTGGCTTGCTTGCTGCTTATCTCACTATGTATAACATGAAAATGGGGTAAGTGTTCACTTGATCGGTTGAAAAAGCCTAAGTCTTCAGTGCGTACGCGCTTTAAGGCGGTACGATCACTTAATAAGGGAAATACTCTATGCATGCCAGTCTAATTTTCTTCAGAAGCGTTGGCGGCCACCCACCACGGAGCCCAACGAGGGGACGCTATAAGTTTACGGATGCTAAAACCTGCAGACGCCAGCCGTACAACGCTACTATAACCCAATGCACCTAGACCAAGGTAGGCTATTTGCACAGGGTTAACCCTAGCCGCCAGAAAGTTTGGAAGTAGACAGAAGAGAGTAGAAGACAGGACAGATAAATAGTGAGAGATAAAGACGAAGATGTAGGGAGAGAGAGATAGGAAAAGGCGACTGCCGATTTCCCCTGGGTGGGTCAGCCCAGGGGTGCCGTCTACGTGAAGCCGGGGCCAAAGAGGCGTGTTGCCTCCGCCGGGGGGCCTTAAAGGTCCAATCACCCGGCGTCGGCTCAACCCCCAGGATCCCCTTTTCCCTGGACACGGCAAAGCCACGCACGGCTTGGCGTGGGAGGGAGCTAAACCCCCCTCCCCTCCCCGTTCGCTCGGGTCCGTGGTGTCGCTACACACCAAACGCCTACTTGCGCAGGCGCCCCTGCGGGGACAAACCTGAGGGATCTCCCGACCTTGTACACACAGTTTGATGGAACTGCGGTTGCTATTTTCTTTTGGCGGAATCAAGAAAAGTTCTGATTTTTCTGGTGAATAGCTGAGGCCTACCTTGGTGACGTCGTCTTGTATTACAGTTGCAGCTGTTTATAGAGTTTCTTCCCATATGTAGCCCACAAAGCAATATCATCTGCGTACAAGGTATGGTCAAGATGAGCGATATTCTGCAGCTTCCACGCAAGTGGAATAAGTACTGCGTTAAAAGGAAAGGGTAGAGCACAGATCATTGGGGGGGGGGGGGCTATCTTAGCTAATGTGTAGTGGTGTGTACGAATATTCTCTACAAACGTGATAGCCGTTTGGTTTTTCGTGAAAGCCCTAATCTAGTTATAAGTTAGTTGACCGACCCTAAGGTCTACCAGGACTTTTAGGGTGGCTTCATGTTTGACGTTATCAAATGCCTTTTTGAAATCTATTGTCAGGACAGCTTTGGTATGCGTAGGTATGGGGGTGGGGAGTCCAGAATATCTGTTGTGAGCTGAAGCATGGCATCTTGCGTGAATAGGCCTGATCTAAAAGCAATCATTGAGTCTGGGTATTGACCGGTATCGTTCATGTGGCTGTTAAGTCTAGCGAGAATGGCTTGCTCTAAGAGTTTACCCAGGCTAGAGGTAAGGAAATCTGACACATATTGCCACGCTCGAAACACACAGCGAATGAAGACGATGTGCGCGCCAACAATCTCGTGAAAAGGGACACTGAAGAAGACGACGTGCTTTTGTTTAGGTCTCTTGCTCTTGGATCCTGCATAAAAACACACGCTGTCGGTTCTCGGACTCAACGTCTTGGTGATTTGCTTACGTTGTACCACGACACTGGTAGAGGTGCTGGGTTGCAAGCCTGCTGATGCTCAACACCCCATCTGGGAGCCGTTCATCAAGTCCCGACACGCAGCCACTTGTTACGACACCAGTGCTCTGCTTCAGTCGGCGGTTGCTAGGCATCTCTCCTGAGCTGACCTCTTTGAACGAACAACCTACCAGGCATTACGTACCTCTGCCAATGGCTTTTACCAGCCAGCCACAGGTGGTCCAAGCGATACAAGGCATCCCAGTTTTCGTTTACAATCCGGCCCAGGTAACACGTCAGCCACTTGTACCTGATCGCTTCAGTGGTGCCCCACATGAAAATGTTGAAGATTGTCTTGAGCATTACGAACGTGTTGCCGACATCAACCAGTGGAATTTTCAACAGAAGCTTGCCCGCACGTACTTCACTCTCCATGACAGTGCTCACACGTGGCTTGAGAATCGAGAAGGCCGTATATCGACATGGGATGAGTTTCCTCAGCAGCTGATTGACACCTTTGCTAGCGTCGACCGTCGAGAGCAGGCTAAGCAGTTGTTCGAGTTAATGCTTCAAAAACCTAACGAAACTGTGGCAATGTTTGCTGAAGACGTGACGCGCCTATGTCGTTGGGCTGATCCCAATATGTCCGAGGAAAAGAAGCTGCGCTACCTTATGCGCGGCGTGAAAGAACAACTGTTCGCCGGACTTGCACGCAATGCCCCAACGTGCCGTTATTTTAAGAGAAGCCACTCCCATTAAGCGTGCTCTGCACCAAAGATCGAGGCAGTATGATCGCTCGTCCACTACCAACCCTATCAACGCCGCTTCAGTGACTCTCCACAATTAGATCTTCCTACGTGAACTAATCAGATATATTGTCCGAGAAGACATTTAAAAACTTTGAACTCCTCCAGTGGATACACCAGCGACCACCGTTGCCGCAGTTGTTCGTGACGAATTTAGGCAGAATTTTTCAGCAGCTGATCTCGGTCGCAAGCAGCGTCAATTGAGTTACGCCGACGCTGTCCGCCGTCCACAACCCGTCCCGCCTATTACGTCATACTACCAGCCACCTACAACCGCACCTTCGTCGCAACCTTTGCAGGAGGCTTTCAGACGTCAGCCAATGTCTCCGACGTCTTCATGCCACCAGCCACCACTTGCCGCGCCTTACTCACCACCACAAGAGGACATGGGACGCCCACAATTTCGCAGAACGGACGCTTGGCGCACTGTCGATCGGCGCCCTCTCTGCTACAACTGTGGTGGTGCCGGCCATATAGCTCACTATTGTTAGTACCACGACACATCGCTTCGCCCGTCTCGGCCAGTGTACGACGGTCGCCGTGCCAACGCCGCCTACATTGTTCGCCATGACGACTCTAGTTTTCGAGGACCTCCAATGACGTGGTCCCCCTATCACAAGTCGCTTCCTAATCGCCAGCCCAATTCCGCCCACAGCTCACGCTCTCCATCCCCTGCTCAGACAACGTCACCGAATAGACGTACTTTTGCTTATCTTCGGGGAACAAGGTCACCCAGCCCTTACCGGGGAAACTAAAGGTGGTGACCTCTCTGGGTAAGGTCGCAGCCTGACCACAAGACGATAAAAAGTCCTCAGTACTGCCGCGACAGAACGACTCGATGCCGATGAGTATTAACAACGACGAAATGGTGAGCACCGACCTCAATGTATTTATTGATGTAGAGCAAGTGACGGCCTTAGTCGATACGGGTGCTGATTTTTCCATTATAATTCACAAGCTGGCCGATCAATTTTAAAAAGTAAAAACGCCATGGACAGGACCACATATAAGAAAAGCGTGTGGTCAATTGCTGCTCCCTACTGAAAAATGCACAGCAGGAATCAGCATAAGAAATTCTTCTTTTGTCGTGACTTTCACCGTTTTCCCAGTGTGCTGCAAATATTTATTTATAGGAATGGACTTTCTCAGGGAGCATGGTGCAATAATCAACATCCTGGACCGCGTGGTTTCATTTTATGAGAGTGCTCGTCTGACTGATTCTTCATCACCAGAGCACAAATCCTTTCGTCTCAAAGACCACAATATAGTCGTGCCGCCTTGATCATGTATCCTCGTTTCAGTAGCATGTGACGTACCGTTTGACGTTGAAGCAATCACCGACCAACTAACCTCGCTGCTTCTCAATCACGGTATTTCAGTTGCACGAGAGATAGTCAATGTGACCGACGGCTGAACGAACTTGCTGTTCACCATTTTCACCTCCGAGCAACGGTACCTTCCAAAAGGCACAACTTTGACACATTTCGACGAGATCGCACATGTTTGTGACTGCTTTTCAGCACTCGAAGCAACACCTACACAAGACCCACATGACCTAGTACCTAACCTTGTCGTCAGCCCTACTTTAACTCAGCAACAGCGGGAACGCCTGCCTGTGTTTGCTAGCCGAGTTCCTCGGCTGTTTTGCCTCCACCTCGAAAGTTGGCCGGACGTCCTTGACCAAGCCCAGAATCATCACAGATGACGCGGCTAGACCAATCTATCAAAATGAGTACCGTGTAGCTTCAAAATTAGGAGAAGTGATAGAACAGCAGGTAACAAAAATGCTTGAAGACGACGTCATCCAACCGTCGAAAAGCCCCTGGGCATCACCTGTTGTTTTAGTCAAAAAAAAAAGACGGCAGCCTGCGTTTCTGTGTGGACTATCGAAAGCTAAATCAGGTTACAAAAAAGGACGTGTACCCGCTTCCCCGCATAGATGATTCGATCGACAGGCTTCGAAACGCACGTTACTTCTCTTTCATAAACTTGAGCGAATATTGGCGAATAGAAGTTGACCCCCGTGATCGTGAAAAAAAGGCGTCATGACGCCAGGCGGACTGTACGAATTTAAGGTCTTACCATTTGGCTTGTGCTCCATGCCTGCTACTTTCCAGCGTCTCATGGATACCGTTCTCTCTGGGCTTAAATGGAGAACCTCCCTAGTATACCTTGACGACGTCATTGTGTTTTCTACAGCGTTTCACGAACACCTTGAACAATTGCAAATGGTCATGCAGGCACTACGGGCCGCAGGCCTGACGCTCAAGCCGGAGAAATGTCACTTCTGTTTCGACGAACTACAGTTTAATGGCCATGTCGTCAGTTACGCAGGAGTTCGTCTAGATCACGAGGAAGTTGTTGCCGTCGATCAGTTTCTAGCACTATCAAATAAAAAGGCAGTGAGGCGTTCTATGGGTCTCTGTGCATATTTTTGGCGGTTTATTCCAGATATTGCGCGCATTGCGTCGCCTTTAATTTGTCTCACGAGGGATGACGTCGCATTTGTCTGGGGCGACGAGCAGAAAGCAGCTTTCAATGACTTGCGGGAACGTCTACATACGACCCCCGTGCTTGCCCATTTTGATGAGACAGCCCCTACAGTGCTCCATACTGACGCCAGCAAAGTTGGCCTCGGATCTGTGCTTGTGCAGCGCCAGGACGACAAGGAAAGAGTGATCGCTTACGCAAGCAGAACTCTGTCACGCACAGAAGCAACTTACTCGACCCCCGAAAAGGAACACCTCACCGTGGTGGGGCCAGTTATAAAATTTCGACCATACTTGTACGGCCGCCCATTCAAGGTTATCAGTGACCACCATTCGTTATGATGGTTAACAAGTCTGAAAGATCCTTCTGGGCAATTGGAACGCTGGAGCCTTAGACTTGAGGAATTCGATATAACAATGGTGTATAAGTCGGGAAAACGACACATGGACGCCGACTGCTTGTCTCGATCACCAAAGTCGGCTGCTTCTTTTGATGAAGAGACAGAGTTCCTCGGAATTCTCGACACGTCAACCATCGCAGATCACCAGCATGACAATCCTGAGCTACTTGGCTTGAATAATTATTTAAATAGACGAAGCCAGAGCACTCCCAAAGCCTTTGCAAGAGGACTATCGTCGTTCTGTCTGCGAAACAATGTCCTTTACAAAATGAACTTCTTCTCAGACGAGTCCACCTACCTGCTTGTCGTCCCTACCACTCTTCGTTCTCAGGTATCGCAAGCGTGCCACAACGAGGTCACATCTGGACATTTAGGCTACACGCGCACACTGAACAGAGTTCGAGGGAGGTATTACTGGCCAAGACTCACTGCTGCCCTGAAGCATCATGTTCGGACCTGCTTCGATTGCTAGCGGCGCAAGTTACCTCCTCGAAACCAGCCGGTTTGCTACACCCTGTCCAGATCCCGACAACGCCATTTGACTAGACCGGAATCGACTTTTTGGGCCCACTTCTCACATCTAGTGCTTGTAACCGCTGGGTTATAGTGGCGACCGACTACTTTACTTGCTATGCTGAAACAAAAGCCATCCAGAAAGGCAAAGCAGAGGAGGTGGCCCGGTTTTTTATAGAGAACATTGTGCTGAGAGACGGTGCGCCATCGATCATTATAACAGATCGCGGAACCGCATTCACGGCCGTGCTTTTAGATTATGTGTTGGTGTTCAGCGGTACTATTCATCGCAAGTCGACAGCTTACCATCCTCAAACCAACGGGCTGACCGAGCGGCTCAACAAAACACTGGAAAACATGCTTTCAATGTATGTGGACATCGAACACAAAAACTGGGATGAGATTCTGCCTTACATAACGTTTGCATATTATACTGCTAAACAAGAAACCGCACGGATGACCCAATTCAACCTTGTTCACGGACGAGAAGTAGGGACGATGTTGCACGCGATGCTGCCACACGAATGCGATGACAGCGAAACGAGTGCTGACTCGTTTACTGAACGCGCAGAGGAAACCAGGCAGTTCGCACGTCTGCAAATATACCAACAGCAAGAGTACGACGCAGGTCGCTATAACCAACGTCATACACCTGTAACGTACGAAACAGGGGACACGGTATGGGTGTGAACGCCTGTACGAAGACGGGTACTATCCGAAAAGTTGCTCCGTTGCTGTGGTCTAGTGGCTAAGGTACTCGGCTGCTGATCCGGAGGTCGTGGTATCAAATCCCGGCTGCGGCGGCTGCATTTCCAATGGAGGGGGAAATGTTATAGGCCCGTATGCTCAGATTTGGGTGCACGTTAAAGAACCCCAGGTGGTCGAAATTTCCGGAGCCCTCCACTACGGCATCTCTCATAATCATATGGTGGTTTTGGGACGTTAAACCCCATATATCAATCAATAATATTTATCGGAAAAGTTGCTCAGAAGATACTTCGGACCTTATCGAGTGCCGCGACGACTAAGTGACGTTACCTACGAAGTCGTCCCGTATAGCCCAAACTGTACAAGGCGTTGCCAGCACCGACCTGAACTTGTGCACGTAGTGCGCATTAAGCGATACGTCAGTGAGTGACTCTGCGGGGCACCATCTCTTGTACAAAGTGACCTTATGCGCAAATCACTGGCTCAGCTATAGCATCGGGGCGATGCTCTTTTAAGGGGAGGCAAATGCTGCGATCATAACAGACAGAGAACGAAGACGATGTACGTGGATACAGTCTCGTGAAAAGGGACACTGAAAAAGACGACCTGCTTTTGTTTAGGTCTCTTGCTCCTGGCTCCTGCATAAAAACACACGTCGTCGGTTCTCGAACTCAACGTCTCGGTGATCTGCTTACGTTGAACCACGACAATATTTTTTGAGGTAACTGGTTTGTTAGGTTTGGGTATAAGGATAACCATTCCGTGTGTGCGTTGATCTGGCAGTGTGCCACTCTGCCAATGCGCATTGAAAATATCAGTGAGCTGTTGCAGTGACTTGTCATCTAGGTTTCTAAGAGCGGCGTTTGTTAGGCGGTTTTCCCCTGGAGTAGTGTTGCGGAGTCTATGTAGGGCTGCTCGGACTACTTCTATCGTGATATCTCTGTCCAGCTCACTGTCTGATGGGCTGGCGGAATTCGGCAAAGGAGTGGGAGTGCCCGGCGACGTAAGGAGGCTTTCAAGATTCTGTAAAGTGCTTCTGTGTCTTAGTAGTGCTTCTGTGATCGTGTGTTAAGCGAGCAACGTCCTAGTATGCTGTTTACTTTTATTGGGATCAATTATATGTTTTAAAAGATGCCATGCACGAGCGTTAGTAAGATTGCCTCCGAGATCCTCGCATATGTGCTGCCAATTCTGTCAGTATTCTTGACTGTATTCTTGAATTGGTGACTATATTCTTGAATTTGCGTCTAAAGCTCACATATGTTACTTTGGAGCTTCCTATTGCGTTTTTGTTGAGCATACTGCTTTATCAAACTTTCATGCACTTCTATCAAATGGGCAAATGTTTAGTCCTTGACTGGGACATAGTGTTCTGGGCTATATTTTCTCGAGCATGCCACTTGGTCTTCAAGAACCTGTGCTGTCCACGTGCGCACATCGATCGGCCCTGTTCGCCGATTTCCTTCCCGCTATTTTTCAAAGTTATCCCAGTTAATTAACTTATGTTTCATTCGTGCTCGAAATACTTGTGGACCACTGATCTTAACTTCTATAATGCAGTGATCACTCTTTGAACTGTGTATTGTTCTATTCCATTTATATTTTGGATGTGCCTTCCCGTAGTGAGACCTGTACATGTGTCCATCATTCCTGCTGTACCTTGCCTGGTTAGGAAATCAAATTCATTGTATATCCGTGAGCTGTGACTATTAAGTTTGTGTTATCAATACCTCACCTCTGCCAGTCAGCCAGGAAATGGACGTTGTAGCTGGGATCAGTGATAGCAGTGATCTACCAGGCTTCTTGACAGCACTCTTACAACGCAGGACATCATCAGAGCATTTGTTGTAATGCAATAAAATCTCTGCAGTCTGAGCACGTTGTGTCCATCTCGGCGTGTACAACACAAAAGAAGCTCATTGAGGGGCAAAAACTCGTTTGGAGCTATCTCAGTGTGATAGACTGCGCTCTTTTAAGTTTATGGTGAAGGTAAGAAAACACTCGTCTAATGCCCCTGTGCTGCGAGGTAAAGGTGACGAGTGGATCACCACACTCAAGCAGTTCCGAACCATTAGAGTGCTCTGATTTCCGCGACCTAAGTCCTCGCACACGATTATGAGCGATCTCATTGGGGTTCGGCCGACCGGTATTACGTACAGACATAAATGAGCCGGGAACCAGATAATATGGCGAAGTTAATCTTGCAAGAACCTTTGTAAGCACTCTAGTTGCCTCTGTTGAGACTAGGCCCGACTTAAAGGTCCTGTTATGGCGTTTATTAGCCGGCCCACAGCGAGTCTACACAATGGCCACAGTAACGTCCAAGCACGAAATCTCCGCGCGAGCGGCGTTCTTTTTGGGCAGACCCACTAGAAAGCACTTGAGAGTTCGACCCATTTCAGTGTTCGGCGGCTTCTCTGAAATCACACCGGGGTCGAAGAGGGAGCCGCCTGGCGACCTAACAGCTTGTCACTACGAGCGGGTCATAGTAAGCCTTCAGGCGCTCCCCGTTGACTATGTCGCGCCCGCGGCGGCGCATGTCCGAAGCTTGTTCAATTGACTCGATAAGATAGTTGACCAGAGATGTGCGCTCGATCACACGGTAGGGACCTTCATATTTCGGGAGTAGCTTGGAAGAAAGGTCAGCTACAGACGTCGGGATTGAGAACCATACAAGGAAACCAGGAAGGAACGTGGGCTCAGAAGTGGCGGAGCCATCACGAATACTCTTCTGCCGCTCTTGCTCATGCGTCGTAAAAGTCTTGGCAAGCTCGCGACACTCTTCAGCAAGCCTGGCGGTCTCGGAAATAGGTGTACACTCAGATGGATCTGGCGTGTACAGGAGTATCGTGTCGATGGTGTGTGACGGATGCCTTCCGTGCAGCAAGAAGAAAGGTGAAAAACCAGTCGTGCTCTGAGGGGCGGTGTTGTAGGCGTAGGTGACGAAGGGCAGTATGGTATCCCAATTCGTGTGGTTGGCGGCGACGTACATCGACAGCATGTCGCCGAGGATGCGGTTAAAACGTTCGGTCAGACCATTCGTCTGCGGGTGGTAAGCAGTAGTTTTGCGGTGGACAGAATGGCACTCAGTGAGAATGGCGTCGACGACTTCTGACAAGAAGACACAGCCTTGATCGCTGAGAAGCTCCTGGGGTGGACCGTGGCGCAGTATGAATCGATGTAGTAGGAAGGACGCAACATCACGCGCAGTAGCCGCAGGGAGAGCGGTGGTTTCGGCGTATCGCGTTAAATGATCCATGGCGACGATGGCCCAGCGGCTGCCAGTGGACGTCAGAAGGAGTGGTCCATACAAATCGATACCTATGCGCCCAAACGGACGGTCAGGGCAAGGTAACGGTTGCAGACCGGCTGGTGACATGTGTGCGGACGGTTTGCGGCGTTGGCAAGCGAGACAGGAGCGAACGAACTGCTGGACGTAGCGGTACATCCCGAGCCAGAAGTAGCGTTGTCTAATGCGATGGTAGGTTTTGAATACACCAGAGTGCGCGCACTGTAGATCAGAAAGGAAGGATTCACATATCTCCGACCGCAGACTGCGGGGTATCACGAGTAGCCTCGGCCGGCCATCGGCGTCGTAATTGCGTCGGTGTAGGAGGCCGTCACGAATGGCGAAATAGTGAGCTCGACGACGACACGCGTGGATGGCGTTGCGGACGGATCAGAGAGCAAGTCGATCAGTTGGGCGATCCAATTATCCTTTCGCTGTTCGGTAGCGATGATGTCAACATCAATGGCAGAAACAGCAACCGAAAATACTGAGCAGAGCACGTCAGCTTCAGGCAGAGGGGAGCGCGAGAGGGCGTCGGCTTCAGCATGCTGGCGTCCGTTGCGGTAAAGCACGTGGAGTTCGTAGTCTTGTAAGCGAAAAGACACACGGGCGAGGGGGCCTGAGGGATCCTTCAATGATGACAGCCAGCATAGTGCATGATGGTCGGTGACGACATCAAATGGGCGAACATACAAATAAGGTCGAAACTTTGTAAGAGCCCAGACGATCGCAAGGCACTCTGTTTCCGTGACGGTGTAGTTTGTCTCGGCTCTCGTGAGCGTATGGCTTACATATGCCACAACATAATCGGGGAACCCGGGTTTGCGCTGCGCCAGGACAGCGCCGAGGCCTACACTACTGGCGTCCGTGTGCACCTCTGTTGGGGCCGTAGGGTCATAGTGGCGGAGAATGGGAGGAGACGTCAACAAATGGCGGAGCTTCAAGAACGCGTTGTCACACTCTGACGACCACGAATTGAGGGGCCCGTTACTTCCAAGGAGTTTCGTCAGCGGTGATATAATCATGGCAAAGTTTCGTATGAAGCGTCGGAAGTATGACCACAGGCCCACAAAACTACGCAGTTCTTTGACGGACGCAGGTTTTGGGAATTCAGCCACGGCCCGAAGCTTGGCTGGGTCAGGAAGAATGCCATCCTTGGACACGACGTACCCTAGGATGGTGAGTTGGCGTGCTGCAAAGCGGCACTTCTTCAGATTCAGTTGCAAGCCGGCATTGCTCACACGTGCGAAAACTTCTTTTACACGTTGGAGATGGGTGGAGAAATCTGGAGCGAAGACAACAACGTCATCGAGGTAACACAAGCACGTGCGCCATTTCAAGTTGAGCAGAACGGTGTCCATCATGCGCTCAAATGTCGCAGGTGCATTACACAGACCAAATGGCATGACGTTGAATTCGTACAAGCCGTCGGGTGTGATGAAGGCAGTCTTCGGTCGAGCGTCATCAGCCAGGGGTACTTGCCAGTACCCCGAGCGTAGATCGAGAGAAGAAAAAAATTGGGCTCCGTGAAGGCTGTCAATTGCGTCGTCGATGCGCGGCAGTGGGTAGACATCTTTGCGAATGATCTTATTGAGCCGTCTGTAGTCCACACAGAACCGCAAAGAACCATCTTTCTTCGCAACAAGAACAACAGGAGACGCCCATGGACTGTCCGAGGGCTGAATGACGTCGCGTTGGAGCATATCGTCAACCTGCTCGTTAATTTCCTGGCGTTCAGCAGGCGACACGCGGTATGGACGTTGCCGTAATGGTGGATGGGCACCAGTGTCGATACGATGCGTAACAGTGGACGCGCGACCGAGAGATCTTCGCCCGACATCGAAATAAGAACGGTATTCTTGCAACAGGTCTAGAAGCTGGGAACGCTGTACTGACGTAAGGTTGTCATCAATGTATGGGCCAAACACATCAGGAGATGATGGGTCAGAAGTAGAAACAGCACTGATGGTACGCGAATCGGGACAACGCGAGTCTTCGGGTACGTCCAGAACTTGCGCGTCGTCGACGGGTTCCACTCTGCCGAGACATTCCCCTCGAACCAAGGTAACAGTGTACGGGGATAGGGTGGTCACGAACATAGCGGCATTGCCCTGGGTTATTTGCACGGTCGCGAAAGGTACTAGCAACCCTTTCCTTCTGGAAGCACGGTAGGATGGCGAAACGAGTGCAATTGTGTCGGAGAGACCGGTGCAGTAGACCGATACACCCATCGTCGGCCTTGGAGGCACTGTAGTATCGTCTTTCACAAGAATCTTGCTCAGTGTCGACGGACCGTCTTCTGCCGTAAAATGCGAGATGGGCGAGAGTTCAATTTCGGCGGCGGCACAATAAATGACGGCGTCGTTGCGGGAGAGAAAATCCCATCCCAAGATGACGCCATGAGAGCATGCAGGAATGATGATGAATTGGGCGACATACAGAACGTCCTGAACGACAACGCGAGCTGTGCAGCCTGCTGTTGGATTAATACGATGTGAGCTAGCGGTACGAAGGGACAGTCTAGAAATCGGCGTCGTGACTTTTTGAAGCAAGCGGCAAAGGTTTTCGCTCATAACTGATACCGCAGCTCCAGTGTCAATAAGAGCAGATGCATGAACACCGTCCACAAGCACGTCAATGACATTATATGGGCGGCTCTGAGGGCTTTCACAATGCGATAGCGTCGCAGTCCTTGCCTCTGGGACTGCGACGACTAGTTTTCCCGCTTATGAGCGGAAGAACTTGGCCGCATGGGGGACAGAGACCGACGTCGTGGAGACGGCGACCTTCGAGCAGACGGACCTGGGTGAGACGTCAGTGGCACAGACGGCTGTTCGTCGTTATACGAACGGCTAAGGTGGCCAGCAACAGGAGAAGAAATGGGAGCCGGCTGTAGTCGAGAGCAGTAATGGGCTACGTGACTGACGTAACCGCAAGCAAAGCAGATGGGCCGGTTGTCGGATGTGTGCCATCGGTTTGCCGGGGTGGGTCTCGCCCGGAACGGTGGCTGGAAAGGCTGCATGGTGGGCTGAAATTGTGGCTGAGGGGTTGCGCCAACATACGCAGCCGGCATACCCGCTGCAAAAAACGGAGGTCGTGCGGCAGCTTTGGCGTATGTCAGTGATGCAGGCGCTTGAACGACTGGAGGCGGCCTTGCGACCACTTGGATGTAACTTGGGGGTGCAAGGGCCGGAAGTTGTTGTGGGTGGTACGCAGGCATGACCTCCGCTATTTCCTGCTCAATCACTCGGCGGATGGGTGGAAGAATAGTAGTTGCCGATTGTTTAACGGCCGGTGGGTGGGCAAAGGGAAGGAGAGAGAACTGGCGCGCGATTTCCTCACGGATGAAGGACTTTAGGTCTGCCAGCAGCGCCACCTGATCACATCTCGCCTCCAAGCCAGCAAGCCCTGCTTCTCGTGGTGTAGAGCGACGGGTCATTGAACGCTGCCGGCGGAGCTCCTCGTAGCTCTGGCACAGCGTGATGACCTCAGCTACTGTGCCTGGGTTTTTGGCTAGCAGCATCGTGAAGGCATCATCGTCAATGCCCTTCATGACGTTCCAAATTTTGTCTGATTCGGACATGCTGTCATTGGATTTCTTGCACAGGTCCAGGACATCTTCAATGTAACTGGTGAATGATTCAGCGGCCTGCTGAGCGTGTTCGCGTAAGCGCTGCTCGGCTTGTAGCTTGCGAACGGCAAGGTGGCCGAAAACGTTGGTGATAGCAGTCTTGAAATCGGACCAGGTTGCGAACTCGGACGCGTGGTTGGTGTACCACAAACTTGCAACGCCCGCAAGGTAGAACACCAAGTTTGTCAACTTGCCGTCCTCGTTCCATTTGTTGGGGACGCTCACGCGCTCGTAAATGGCGAGCCAGTCCTCCACGTCAGTGCCATCGGCGCCCGTGAAGATGGGTGGATCGCGGATCCTGGGGACACCGGGACAAGGGGGTGGCATGGAAGGAGGCGTTTGCCGAGAGGCGTCGTGGGACATGGTAAATTGCAGGGTACGTGAGCGTAGTTCTAAGGGCATTGAAGGGGATCGTAGCACTCTTCACCAATTTGTTATGGCGTTTATTAGCCGGCACACAACGAGTCTACACAATGGCGACAGTAACGGCCAAGCACGGACTCTCCACGCGAGCGGCGTTCTTTTTGTGCTGACCCACTATAAAGCACTTGAGAGTTTGACCCATTTCAGTTATCGGCGGCTTCTCTACAGTCCTTACAACAGCCTGGGAGTCAGTGTAAATGGTGGTGCGTTCAGAATCTAGTAGCGCCATAGCCACCACTACCTGTTCAGCTACTTCTGCCATCGAGGTGCAAAGTGAGGTGGATGAGAGGTCTCTGTTGTGGTCCACGATAGTGACTGAAAGTCTGTCAGCATTTTTATGACGGGCTGCATCTACGAATGCTTCTGTACCCATCAGATGCTTTATGAATGCTCTAGCCCTCATGAGCCTTCGTCCCTTAATAAATTATGGATTCATGCTGCTTGGGCATGCGTCAATAATAAAGGATTTCCTGACATGATTCTCAAGCTGAATTGCCCCACCTTTGTTAATGCCAGGTTGAAGGGCCTGCGTCGCTTAACAGGTCTCTTTCTCATTTGGTACCAGATTGTTTGTGCCATTCTTTGCGATTCTGCTAGCTCATACATGTTATTACGTACCCCTAACTTCAAAAGCGCCTCCGAACTTGTTGCTATTGGGATACCGAGCGCTTTCTTTATACTTTTACGCATAAGTGTATCTTTCCTATTCTTCTCTGATTGTGTCCAATTAAGAGCCGATACTATTTAGCTCACATGACTCATAAAAAAGCATGAGGAACCCTAATAGAGGAACCCTAATGATTTTTTGTGGCAAACGCCTTATGTCCTGTTCATGCCAGAGAAATTCTTGTTGAATGCTTTCGCCCGGGCCACAGTACAGGCGTTCCTTTTTCTGATGAGCTGCTTGGTTCATGTTGTTTTTTCCGCACACCGTTGAGCTGAGCTAAGCTGTGTCCCCAAGCTTGGTTTTGACTTTCAACAATTTCAACCGTTTTACAAAAATCAACTGCTTTTTCTAACGTGAAGTCCCACTCTCACCCCCAAGTTTCTGTCTTTCATGCCACGCGCCAGTTCTCCTCGAACTATCGAACTTTTCAGCTCTTCAAAGTCGCACAACTGCGACTTTAGCTAAAGATCGTTAAAAAACTGCTTGAATGAATTGTCTTCAAGCTACAGGCGTGTTCTAAAGACTTGGCGTTCGTATGGTTCATATTGCTCGACTACAGTGTTCCTCACACGTCTGCACAATTACATCTAGCCCTCGCGCTACTCATTCGTCAGTTGAAAGGTGTTCAAAACGTCAATTTTTTCCTGACCTGCAACGTGCAGGAAGATTGCTGCTTTCGGGGTCTTCGTCCGTTCCGGCATCCTCGTTGCGGCCTTAAAGTATAGCTTCATTCGTTAAGCAAATTTTGTCCAGTTTTCTGCTGGAGCTTGTTCGGTGAGCACCAGGCGCTCGGACGGCAGGAACGCTTCCTTGGTGGCGTTTCAGCAGGCGGGATGCTGATTTGCTTCTGACACCATGCACCGACAGGCAGACAAGAGACCCAGAACAAAAGTGGCTTTATTGTTGCGGCACCTTGTCTTTTGTATCTGGTGCCCGCCCCATGGTTGTTAGACCAGCCCACGCCATTCTGGCACTCAGAGGTCAGCAAACAAAAGTCAGACTTACTCAAGAAATATGTGTTGCGCTTTTACTTATTTGGACTCAGACTAACCAAAATTTTCCTGAGCCAGACTTACACTCTCCACAGTTTTCTTCAAGCGGACTCTGACTGAAACTTCCCAAGACATTATTGACCCGGACTCTGACTCATGGCTCGATCTGAGTCAATGTGAGTCGACCCGGGAGTGAGTTCAATAACCTAGACTGTCATAATGACACTCGCTGCAGCCATACATGCTGAAGCGTCACTCCCACCACAAAAGCTTAAGGGCAGCTAAAAGGCATTACTGCAGGGCGTTCCCTTCCAGTCCTTACTTTACCGTATTTCGAGGATAAGGTGCGGCACGCAACGGCGGTGACCAGTGCAGCCGTCACTTGTTTTCTGTGCATAGACTTTTTTATTTATTGCCTGTTCATAGGTGCGTACATCAAACCACAAGCACAACAAAAACAAGCAGTAACAGTCCGACACAAACTAAAATTCCCTAAGTGCTGCCAAGGGCTCAACCCTCGACTACCCACTCAGGTACAATCTCCCAAGTTTTCTGCAGTTCAACAAACTTGGCCATACATTCACGGAAATACATTCGTGCAGGCCGTGTATCTTGATCGCAATAAACATCTGCCATAAATTGTGAAGGCCACATAGCATAATCAAATAAAAAAGCATTCTCTCTTCGTCCACTATTGGCAGAATATACCATCTGAATTTAAAGGTAATTCCTTCTCTAACGTCCTTTGAAGTACATCTCAAAAATTTACTCCCTCCCAACAATGTAAGAAAACATGGTCTATAGTTTCCGGTTTTTCACAGATAAGGTGATTTGTCCCCAAATGTGAGTAAAAACCACGGTCTGCTTTAAATGTCCTGACAGATAATGTACCTGTGTGAAGCTTAAAGAAGAAGGACTTCGCGGCGGGAGCCACTTGCATTCTCTTCACTCGTTTAAGCACATCTTGCCCTTGACTTCCAGCGTACATGGCATGGTACCGGGGTTCTGGTAAAACAACATCACACACACATCTTTGTACAACATTTTGCGAGTCACTGAAAACAAATATTCATGGAAAAATCTCTTTGCAAAGACAAAGCTTTCTTGAAAAACACTTCGCACAAGAAAGCTCCACGATTTAGCGGCGCCGCATTAGTATTGCAATTTCCTTGTGCCCAGTTCAAAGCGTAAAAATCACACGTGTATTTCGATCACAAAAATCTGCGAGAATCAAACGAAAGGGGAAAATGTTAAGACAATGGTTTGCGCCGCAACACAAGATTAGAGTTCACGGTCGGCTGTGATCCCATCGGTCGACGGTGACGACCGTGCAGCGTGGTACGAAGCTAACGCGTGCCATGTCAGAGTCGGGCGGGCAACTGAAGATCGCCGCGAACTCGACGACGTTGCGCAGCGGCACGTTGACGCGGTAGTGCGCCGGCAGCCAGGGACCGTGTTGTTCTTGATACACCACGTCAGATGCTTCGCAGTTATCCAGGGCGTAGTAGACGAAGAAAAGCTGATCAACGCTGAGGCCAGGAAGCTGCGCGAGCCGGAAGTCCAGGTTCCAAGTACGCCGGATCTGCAAAAGCTCCTAGAAGCACAGTTCATGGCTAAGCTTCCTTAGTTCTCCAGGTGTAGTGAACTTCATCAGTAAAATTTGACTTCTTCCATCACTATCGACATTATGTTTGGAAATAAAACAGATATGGTGCTGTCTCGTTTATCTATAGACGCATTCCTTAAAGTGCGATGTCATTTGAAGCATCTTTGTTCATGTAACCGTCCATCATTAATTACGTTGGCACGTCGTCTGAAGTGTATCTGTGTCCTCATCGATCTGCAAGGCCGTCGGAGAATTATACACAATGATAGTGAGTTCTTTGTCTAATTTACATTGAATCACAGAAAAATCACACGTACACTAAAGGGGGCCGTGGACCCCATTTTCGATCGTATTATGCGTAATGTGGCTTAGTGCTTGCGCAGTCGCAAGTGAGCTGGCGTAATATTAGTGCATTTTGTCGAACACATAATTTATAGCGGAACATTTGCACAAAGACGTCAGTGGCGGTATAGACAGCCAAGATTGGTGTACTCGCAAGCCTTGACGTAACAAACACGCAAGTGTTTGAGTGTCAGCATTACGGTGAACGATACTGTTCTTTGATCAACTGCGCGTGAAATAGAGAACTTTTATCTTCAGTTTGGCCTTGACATTGATCGATTTACAGGGGCTGAAACTTTGGTAGAAGACAATGACCCCGGTCATTTCTGCTCATGACGCCTCACGCGTCATGGCAAAATGGCGGTCCCTGGTGGTGTGCGCGGTTCACAGCAGGCGACTTCCAGGGCTTGTTTTGCACTGAAATATTCTTTTACACCCACTTTTCATACCTGTATAGACATAACGGATCCTCTACTTCTATAGTTTTGGCTAAAAACTACATATTTTAGCGTGACCGTGTCGTGGTCCCTTTAACAGTGTGCAATTACCTTGATTCTTTTCGGGCTAATAGCTGCATGGTTAGATAATTATTGAGCCATAACTATGAAGCTTCATATAATTATTTTTCTATACAGAACCCGTAATTGAAATGTGAGAAGGCCGCTGCGAAAGCACATGATACATGAAAAAGTACTGCGTCTGCGCCGGCAAGTTATAGAATGAGGAATGTCGTCACAGTTCACGTTAACCCAACGTGACTTATCCAATATGAAGTTTATTTATCAAAACATTGCGTTCAAAGACGTTATCAACCATGACATGTGTTTCTGTCTGGTTTGAATAGCACCGAGAGAGACGTGTATGTAGCGACAATCGTTTCCTAATACATGCTGACACCAAAGTTTCTCAAACTTTCTGACCTTGGGAAACTCAAACGGTTTTCCCAGAGTTCTACGAAACTTTTCCTTGAGCATGAAACAACCACTAGGTGGGTTGAGATGGGGGGGGGGTGGGGTAGGTGTTAACATTTTTTCACTCTCGCAACGAGAGTGGGCTCTTCTCTCTCTCTAATAAATATCGAAGTCCATCGCCGTTCATGTTAAATTAGTTATAGTACAAATACTTGCCATTCCCCACGCGCCGCCCCGCGTTTAGCGTGAGGGGCCTGCCAGCCTGACACTTCACGTTTCAGGCGGAGCTCAGTGTGCAATCCACTCACTCAAATTAAGTATCGGACGTACAGAGGCCCGCTTCATTAGTGTTCGGAACCAAGCTTGTCGTTCAGGATCTATCATAAAAAAAATTAGCCCCGTATCTGCATTTAATCTGCAAATGTCGTCGAAAGACGATAGTCTTGCGTGTGGAGAGAGTGAACAAAACATTTATTTGATATTATGCGCAAGAAAATTGGTGAATGGTATTCTGGAGGTGCTACGTTAGAGTGCTTCGAGCATGCAGCAGAGGCGAACGAGCGCACCAAGTCACGTCACACGTGAGACATGAGCGCCATCTAGCAGTTTTCTTAGAAAGCAAAGCACGTGGCTCTGAGACGGGTGTGCGCGCCCATCTCAGAGGTAATAAGGTGTAGAACGCAAGGCGACGGGCAGGTGTCACCACCGTCTCATCTGAGCAAAGCGTTGGAAACACTCGCCTTTCCGTGCAAGTGTTGCATGATCAGCGCAGCGTGATAAGTGCTACGGTCCTTAAAATTACTAATGCACGCCTTTTCTGGTAAGAGACGCAAATGTAGAAAATATACGTGCTGTTATGGTCCCCCAGATATGCGCAATAATTGTTATTGACGATTACACAAGCATGAACGCTCAACCTTGAGCAACATTGGTGGGCGCTGCAGATGGGGTCGGCCGTTTTAAGTACCCAATGCCGTTAAGACAGGACAAATACACAAATGTACAGACAGATAGACAGACCGAAATTTTTGCGTCGAAGGTCCCCAAGAAAGACTATCGTCTTAAAAAAAATAGCGCCACTTCGAACGCGAACAACGGGACATAAAAAGTTACGCTTCTCTCTTCACTCTTGTTTCCTGCTTTTATGCGGCTTTTCCCTTTAACAAGCGAGTCGTGCGTCTAGTTGATTCCCTGTAATAGTGTCAAGTCTTTATAACACAAGTGAAGTCTGAGCACCTGTCATGAGCATTTCGGGAACCACTTCAAATGACACGAACACTAAAGTATAATACAGTATAATATCTACAGAATAATATTCTACAGTATAATATTAGAGTTAAAACTCTGTCTAACAAGACCAGAATTTACGTAGGTCCCAAATCTAAATGAAAATTGCGTTTTTCGCAAATACATATCAGGTTCAACTTTGCTGTCAACCATAAATAAAGAAGCTATACTGGGAACCAATACGAATTTAACGAAGTTCTTTTTTAAAAGCTTTGGTAAAAAGAATCGCTAAATTGTTTTTAGTTTTTTACACACATTTCATTTTTCTTCAAGCGCGGGCGCAATTGGTGTAAAGCATCTGTCACCCCAAATTACGAGCTTGGCTTTATTTTGACACAGCACTCACACGCACGGAGCAGTGGAGTGGCCTACACAGTTGCGCTGCACCGCACCGGATCGTGCTACGTGTGGTGGTGGTTGATTTTTTCCTCACAAGGCTTATATTACTTTGTGCAACAGACCACACTGATCGCCTTTTCGCAATTTTCTTGCTCACCCTGCCTCCTGGCCGCCCTGATGGCCCACGCGTGGGTGGTCAGGTTTAACCTGAGCGTCCCTGAGTAAGCATAGCCAGGTGACGCTCAGTTACCTCGCGTCTATTATGGACCTAATAAAGTTATTTCACTTAATCACTCACCCTGCCTGCATAGTTACTGCATTCACTCTCTCTGTCCTTGCGTTTAGGACGCGTGTCGTATTTCACGTGACTGTTTACCTGACCTGCATAGGCGTGCGCTGGGTGGGGGAAGGGGGGGGGCGACGAAAATCTGCCCCATACATAAATTATTAGGGATGGGGGCGACGCCTGTCCCATACAATGACGGTAATAGGGAAGGGGGTGCTGCGACGAACCTTCATCCCCCCCTCTGATATGGAGTCCTGCGCACGCCTATGCTGACGTGCATCGCCTGGACAACATATGTGAGGCTCAATGCTCAGCACACCTGAAGAGACTTTTCTCAAGAGCACGCGTGGGCCAGCGGCAAAAACAATGCCGTGGTATATTTTGGGTGTATGTTACAACTTTAGGTTTCGATGGTCTGAAAAACCTCTGTGTTGATTTTACAAACTTCCCGAGTGAACCAATTTCAGCGTGGTAGTGACAATACGTTAAGACAAGTTTCAACTGCGATAAATTTACTCAGAATTTGAAGCACTATGCAGTAAAAATAAAACTTCATTTGGATGCCACTTAGTCATAGAATAAAGTCCGACAGGTCCTTGAAATTCTTTGAATATCCTTGAATTTTCTCCCATGAAACCTCTACGAACCCCGCAGAAGTTCAGGATTGCCTGTGTGATGTCCCAGTGATCACCACTCTTGGCTGCTCACCCGAAATCTGTGCCCGAAACAAGCGAGTTTGGTTTCGGCTGCTATAGCTGCATTTCGATAGAAGCGAAATGATAGAGGTCCTTGTGTGCTCGTATGCGCAGCAGTTCACCAGAAAAGTGCTGCCGTCAATCTGCTCGTGCTGCACACCGAAAAAAAAGCAATCTCGTCGAATGAGTATCTGTTCGTGTTTTTTTTATCTAATTCCTAACGCCCTATCCCGTAAATCACCTTGTACAAAAGGGTTGAAAAGTGGGTTAGTTAGTATAGATTCATACTTAAATACTGACAGCGCGAACTAATGCGAAGCAAAAGGATGAGACAAACAAGTGCAGGCTCAAACTCTGTTCATTCACCGACGATATTATATGCCAGGAAAACATGAAGAGAAAAAGAAAATACAAGAGGAAAGGTTCCACCGTGATCAAGTTACGTCCAGAAACAAGATTACAATATCTAAAAGCGATAAAGATGGTGAGCTGACACAACTATCAATATCTATCAATATTCTTTTTATAAAAAAGTTTTCGCAATTTTTTTTATAATTATGGTGTCCCGATGGGCGCATACTGCAGATGTGCGCTAGTTTGTCTCCTGCTTTTGCGTGCTGTTACATTGCGCTGTCAGTGTTTCAGTATGAATCACCTTACACGTCTACATAGCCACGGATACCATATCGTACTCTAGTGTTCACGTCAAACCTGCATACCTGGAAAGCTCTGAAGGCTAGCTGCACAGCAACCGTCTGCTGTAGAAACGCGCCACGTGCCGTCACCGAATTGGGAGCGACGGCCGAGTGGCTCAGACCTGCCGGCAGCTGCCGAAGTTCCCACTCGAAGCAGCCGAGTACGTCCTCGAAGCGGCGCTGTAGGTCGTCACTGTAGCGCAGAGAAGACTGGACGGCGTCCCTGTGAAGTAGCGCTTCCACCGCAGCTCGGTAGAAGCGCACGGCAAAACGCGCAAATTGAAGCGAGAAGTGGCTGGTATTAACGGGAACGGAAACGTTGAACAGCGCCGCAGGGACATAAAGACGCCTGCAGGGGGCGTCGTACGTCACCGTCGTCAGAAGCTGTGAGCGCGGCACTGGCTTCACGTCGGCAATACCACTCTTTATCAGGGGGCTCAAAAGAGTTCTCTGGCGGTTCCTCGACAAGGCCACGAAGAACTTCACCGAGCTGTCCTTCGCATACGAGGCGGAAGAGGTGGGGCAGAATGTGCTGTCGTTGCTCTTTGGCAACGTCGCGTACTCCTTGAGTAGATAGCGGGACATGACGGCTCCCATGTCGTCCATCCAAGCAAGATACTCGATACTCCGCCCGAAGCTAGTCACCAGCTGCGCTAGCTTGTTAGCGACAATGCCTCCCGAGTCTCGGAGGTACTGGCTCGAAGTCTTCGCGAAGCAGCCGGGCAAGACGCGTTCCACTGCCACCAAGCAAAGGCGACCCGTGTTTGACACGTCGGGGAGAGTCCTGCCGAGTATGCTCTTGCCAAAAAGCTGCCTGAGGAGCCGGTGCCTATCTAAGAAAAACGGTGCGAGGTTGATGAAAACCAGAAAGCCCAAATAGTTCATCACAGCTCGTGGTGGCAACTCTCGAAGTGCGGCTACTAGATGGCCCTGAAGAAAGTCTGGAGACTTGATCACTACCTTCGTTTCTTCATTGAAGAAGGAATCATTGCCAAAAGTAGCACTTAGGAGGTCGGCGATGCCAGGGTCCATGTCCGACAGCCTAACCACACTGAAGCCGCGCATGCCCATTTCTGAAAGTGGTGGTTCCGGGGGACTAGAACTGAAGCGAGTTATCACTTGCATCACCTCGTCGACAAGCTGTGGACCCCCTGAGCGGCCGACAGCTGCCATTGTTTCCACAAGAGCATCTTGGATCATGTTAGTGACCGCAGGACGGGCAGCATCGTTGCAAGAACATAGAAAAGAAGGCTTCCTCATGCCTAGAGCGACCTTTGTGGGATCTTCTGGGTCGATGGCCACGTGTACGTCCACTAGAGCATTCAAGCCAAAGTCTTTAATCAACTCACCAGCAAATGACCAGACATTTCGTGTAGATGCTAATGCCTCCGTCGGCCACTGACGTATCGTCCACTGCCGAAACAGGTCGTCCATGGCTGCAAGCGCTCTGCCTGAGAGGGTGCGGTCTTTGCACGCGTTGTACAGTTCGAGAGCTACACTGGTTTGTTTTCTCAAATCGGCTGTCAGGCTATCTATGAGATCATCCTGGATCATCGTGTCACTCGAAATAGCAGTCCCGGTTCCAGAGCTCTCCAAGTACTGACCACGCACCCACTTCTTGCACACGTGTTGGTAAAAATTGTCGCAAGGCCCCGTCGTAATACTCAAGAGGGACTTGAGCCTTTCAGCTTCTCTGTTGCAGAACTCCGTCGAGCAGTAGTAGATACCAGCTGGAGGCAACGGTGTTGTGTTTGGTTGCAAAGGCTCCCTAAAATACATGAAACATAGATAGACCAAAGCAAGGACGACGACGGAAGTGCACACCATTATTGACACGCAGCAGCATGTGGATGGTTCCGATTTAGCCACCGGTGTTACTTTTTCGGTTTTCGTCGATGCGACAGGCGCCCGCGCCGCAATTTTCACAATTTCGCTCTTTTGGTTGTTAAAAGGTGTTTCGCAGTGGCAGCGATGTTTTCGTCTTTGCCGATTGCCTACGTCCACGTCACTGCAAGGCAAGATGTATTTTTCTACTTTAGGTTGGAGGAGAACCATTGTCTGTCCGGGAAGACCATGACGATGTCTGGGATTTTTGCATGCCAAACAGTAGCTCCCTGGCCAAAATTTTTTTCGAGGCTTATGTTTTACATTCTTGCAGTAATGAACTACGCCAGTAATCAACGGGTCAGCATCCGCAATGGCAGCTGGTGGGGTTCGCTCAGTTATTGTTTTTTGCACAATGGACGCTCGCTTGGTAATTACATTAGCGCTGAAGTTTCGTATCGGAGGACTATAAGCTGAAAGTTCGTCAACCCAGTCACAGGAACAAGAAACAAATTTTTGTGGGCGTATCGGGATCACAAAAGCGTCATAGTTTGATAACTTCTCCGATCTTTCCCGATCTTTTGCAGCGTCTCTGCTACTCTCAGAAGCTGCTTGCCTCGCCTTCAAAACCCGAGAGCGACTACCTTCGGCCTTCATTGGTTCATGCGCAATTGGACTTGAGTCCGCCTTATCGCTATTTGCTGGCAGAATCATCTTAAGAGTTGGCTCCGGTTGCATTGTGATGCTGCTGCTGTCAAGAGGCTCGCTGGAGGCAATCCTAGAGTTACGTTTCACTAACGTTTTATTACTGCTTGTCACAAAGAAACACTGAGGCGTCGTGTTAAGTCGTGACGGCTCCGTGGTAAAACCTAATTCACTGTCAATCGGCAAGACAGCCGTTACTTTTTCTTCTAAATCACCCGGAACCACAGCTTTTCGCAGGAGCACCTTCTCTTGCCTTAGCATGTCCTTTGCGGACTTTGCTATGGGTAAGCATCTAGTTGATTCACCTTTGTTTGCAGTGTTTCCTACTAAAGTGGCCGCCAGAGTCCTGTCGTCAGAATGCTTTCGTGGAACATTCGTGAACCTTGACGTTGTCGACATGTCATTATGGATCGCCGAGGAAACTGAAGGCTTGCCTACAGAGCTGCATGACTTGTCGCCATTAGGTGCTTTCTCGCGACTCCATGAAGTTACCGTAACGCACTTAGATGATAAGCTATCATGTTTTATCGTCGTAGTGTCTGGCTCAATGAACTCGGTTACCACGGGAGACACCCCCTTTTTTTCTCGTGGTCCTGTCGTGGCAGTAGAGATTGGCAGATGGGCTCCTTGTTCTGGTAACACATATTCACCTGTTGAGCGTAAGTCTCCAGTGAGTCCCACGCGCTCACTGTGCCTTGAGCCATGTCCCAAAACGACGACCGTTGTGGCCAGATTAGATGAACTCTGTCGGGGATCAGTACTCCACGGTGGATTTGCCGAAGTATCACTACTTACGGCTTGGAAAACAGCAGGTATCGACCGCATTTTAGAATTGTCTAGAAGTTGCTTGCCGTCAGTTCGCGAGCTTTCATGGTCTGATTTGCTCACTTGAGTCGAGGAAGTTGCAGGGTGATGTACTTCTGGTTCTTGTAACGTGCCGTTCCTGAAAGTAGTAAGGGGCTCTTCAGTGAGTTCAGCCTTTTCGCTTTGGGTCGCACTGTTCCTTACAGTGACTGTACAATTAGAACTGGTTGGCATAGAAGGCACCCGATGCTTTCCGAACAATCTTCCAAATAAATTAGAAGGCCAAAGGCACATTTTTAAGGTGTCATGGACACTTAGCGAACCCAAAGAAGACTGCACGTTTTTACTTCTGCTGGTCTGAACGCTTGTTTTCGCTGTGCGCTTTGCAAGCGTGGGATAACTGGATGCGTTAGTTTGCAAGCGTCCTCGATATTTATAATTGCATGACTCCTTGAAACTTGAAATTAAAACAAGCCTGCGTCTGGATAACGAAATCCCTCTTGCCAGAATACACTGGTTGGAACAGCCAGTGCTATCGGTTAGTGGCTTTTCTTCAAAGGTATTTCTGCTGTCTTTCTTCGGGTCTGCTTTGTCGGTGCACTTGGCGGAATTTTGGCCTACGCTGCGCAGTTGGCACAACTCCACTGGAAACTCTTCCTGAGTTTGTGCAATTCTGGAGCAAGAAGGCGCTTTTGAAGAGACGTCTGCAAGTGATTTTGAAGTGGGCAAGCATGGACTGTGGTTGGTGTCGTGGCGAAATTGCGGAGCGTGAGCCTCAGTCGAAGCTATGTCGACGTTCTGAGTTTGTGTGCTTCTAGCGCGAGAGATCCGAACCTGCGTGGTTTGGGTTTCAGCGCACTTCGTTTTCACGTCTTCTCGCATGGGCAAGTACAGCACACTTGTACCTGTTTGTGCACTGCACGAGACTGGCGAAGCAAAGCCTGGCGCTTTCTCAAATTTAAAAGCTGCCGTATGAATAGATGTGTCGGTTGTGCAACTGCCGCCAGCTGCTGTAACTTCTAAATTGGTTTTTTGAAGAGGCTTGTCAAAGTCTCCTGACCTACACCACGAGTCTTGGAAGCTAAACGAAGCGGCATTTGTGGCATGGGCAAGAGTTGAAGAAGGCAGTTGGAACGTCGAAAGCTTACCACACCTTGACGGCTTTAAGTGGCTAGTGTGCGCGAATGCCTCCACACTGCAACGGGGCTGCCACTTTTCCGTAAAGCCAGAACACTCTAGTGCTTCGTGGGTCACGGTCTGCCGTATTTTATATGGAGAAACAGTTGCACAATCTCGTGGTGTCGCTACATGCCGGTCGTCACTGCAAGGCCCAGTATTTGACGTTTCAGCACGTGCAGATGCGACTTTCAAAGCTAGAGGCGAGTCTGATGTTGCCCTTGCGTAACGACCATCACCACGTGTGGAAAGTAAGGAAATTGCCGCGCTTTCGCCATGAAGGTCAGAGGCATCTGCTGAAGCCGCTGTCCTAGAATGCTACATCCCGTGTAATAGCTGGGTGGTGTCGCCTTCATAAATATTTTTCTCTACCACGTCAGTGCAATCTTTGGTGGGCAGATCATCTATGACTTTGACATCGCTGTCCGTTTCCATTGCATAAATGCTGTCCACTGATTCGCGCCTGTCTTTAGGCCGCGATAGGATTATGTTATTGATGGATCTCTGTTTGCTTTCACAACACAGCAGTATAGAGGAAGAGTACGTCCTGGATTGTTCTTCAGCGTTTTGGTTTCCTTTGTCGTCGAAAGCAAGAACAGCGTCTTCATTCCTTTTGGCGTAGTGATGTACACTGCGCCGCCCCCAAAACAAAGCCGTGACGAGGTTCCTTAGCATTGTCGACACCTTGTTGGTAGTCGCATTGTCTCGATGGACAGCGCACAAATCATCGATGGATTGCCTGACAGCAATGAGCTGTCTTTTTGGTGAACCTTCTTTCGAACAAGATGTGTGGCCAGTGTTTGCCTGGGGCAGCCTGGAGTCGTCGTCACGCTCCTTTCCGCGTAAATCGCTTTGAAATGTGTGCGTGATTTGAGAGCACTGGGCACCGACTGATTCTTTCGGAAATGTGTAGTTCCCCGAGAGCCACATCACCGAGCCGCCATCATTGTGAGGGCCTTCCTGCTGGTGTTGTCGATGCCTCCCAGCCTTCAATATTGCGTGGCTATAGCGATGTGTGTTCCCTGGGGGCTGCAACAAAATAAACAAAGTTGCTTGTTTATTTTTCTGGAACATCCATTCTCCGTACGAACAACAACAGGTCCCTAAACTCAGGAGCAGGAGATGCACCTGCGTTGGGGATTGCACGGCACACTAATCCTCGTGCCTCGCTACGCGTCATCTCGTTGAGGGTACGCGCGGCTTTCTACACTGACCACGTGAGCCCCGGAACCTAAGTAACTGTATGCGGAGTGATGTCCTTACACTTCAGGAGTCTGTAAGCCAGTTCTGCAACAAGTCTCCTTGAGAAGGCTTTAATCGTAAAGTGAGAGTCACTAAAGACTAAAACTCTGCATGAATGAGTGAGTGCTAGATCAATAGCCACCTGCTCAACGGTACCTGTATGCTGCTGCGCTTGATTAAACTCCAAAGAGCAGTGGAAGGCACCCACATGACGGCGCCCCCGAGTTTTTTAGGCTCTGAGTGTCGTTGAGGTTGCAAAAGATGTAACGGAATAGGGACCCTCCTCTTTTTTTTAGAATTAAATAAGAATGTAGCGGGTGTAAAGCAGTGATTTGCTTATACTTCAGCGACGCTTGCGTTCACGGGCTGGCGTGCCACAAGTGCAGTCTTCTTGCTGTCCATGACGGGAAAAGAAACCTCTAGTTGTGATAAAGTTAGTGTGTATGCTACCTTTAGGTTGCAGAGTTGCACCAAGGTAGCCATGTAGAGTTCTATCACCATGCATAAAAGCCCCTCTCCGTCTACATATAGCAGCCACAGTCACGAGACGTTGCGAGTACTTTTTTGCATTTTGTAGTTTTTGTAATTTTACTAAAGATAAATTGGTCGGATCATGTTTGCAAGCCACGATTTTACTTTGATACTTTTACTTTCTATCGTACCCAATATTGCGTGTGACCAACGCAGCTGCTAAAGCAATTTTTCCTTTTCGCATTTCCATTTACCGCCGAGGCAAAATATACCTGGTATCCCCCCTCGCGTTTGTCTCCCTTGCGGTAACTGTGGAAAATGATATATTTGTAGTCAAGAATGTTTAACCAAAGCAGGTGCGGCAGCAATAAACATGCATAATTGCGTGCATTTACACGCAATCACGGCTCTAAAACATGAAAATGCGAATATGCAATTCAAGCGCGCTGTCGCATCCAACATTGTGCTTCAAGCATGGAACTTGAGTGTGACTGAGGTAACTAATCAAGTAACTTACCACACACTAGAATTCATTTTTTTTCGTTTGTTTGCGTTCTCTCTCTCCTTCTTTTTTGTAATGTTAGCAAAACAGATAGCTCGACTCATGTTTATGCACCACGATTTTACGCTGGTAATATTGCAGCAGCTGCACTGCTGTCTTCCTAATCACATTTTGTGCGTGATGGGCCAATTTAGGTGTGTTGCCTCATCTGTCAAACAGCCAAACATCCCGCCAATAAGACTATATTTCTTTCACATTTATTTTACCTAGAAACTTATAGTGTTCTGCATTAAGTTTTGCATCTCTTTGGTACAATAATTTTGTTTATTGCTTATTTAAGATATTAGAATCGCTATTTCTATGAAAACATGTGCACGTGCTACAAAAGATGCCACCAGCGAGTAATTGTACAGCAGCAAAATGCAGCTGGTGCTTTACTAATAAATCACACCACATTTAACATATGTCCACTAAGATTGCAGCCGAGTTTTACCAAACTTATTAAGCGTAACAATTACGAATAGTCACGACGCAGAAATCACTGGAATCGGTGACCTGCAGAATATTTCACTCACGGCATAATCTTAACGTTTTCACTAGGGTGATGGCAGTTCGGTGTGCATCAATTCTTGATATAGAAAACAAAGCTGCCGTTGTGTGGTATCACAGTGGTGCGAGTGAAGTGTAGGTTGAAGCGCACCAGGTTATAGAAGTTATAAAGAACCCTGTACTATGACGTGCTTTTTTTGGGGGAGCCTCTTCGAGACGTTACAACGCAAAGCCATGTACCTGAAGTCGTCTCACGACAAGCGGAATCAAACAAGCAGCAGCGAAAATATTAACATTGCCGATGCCGGATGTGATTACATTTGAATGGTTGAAACCTACAGTGTGTTCGCTGGCATTGCCTGCAAATAATAGGCTTCTCCGCAGCCAAGACGAGCCACTTCTCACGTGATGACGCTCGGCGAACAGTGGCACTAAAGGCTTTGAGTGGCACTAGGACTGCCGAGGCGGAGGGAGCTGCGCCCGGAAAACAGTGGCGCAAATCTGCTACCTAAAGGTATAACATAGTAACTCTAAGTTGTGATGCAGTGAAACGCCACCTAGACTAGTCACAAGGCCTGCGCGCTTCCTCTGTGACATCACAGACATTGTACGACGGAGAGCTTAAAGGATCCCTCGAACGGTTTTACACATTCCGTTTTCGATTAGACCACTACTGGAACAAATCATTGGCACCAGAGTTCAATCGAAACACCCAATATTAACGGTGCTATGAGTACTAAAAAAGTACCCTTCTCCTCTGCTCTGCCTTTTACCCTTAACTGCCCTCAACTCTTCCTTCGAGCGCTCGGGGCTAAGCTCCGCCTTCACGGAGCCTGCGTCACGATGTGGCGTGAGACCGCATACGCGTAAATCCAGCCGCCAATCCGATACCGGCAGTCTGTGCTGCGCGTTCCACAGCAAATCAGATCAGCTGGAAATGATGACGTTAATGGGTGCAGCGTGTAGCTCGGTGTATGGGTGGTTCAAAACGCGTTTGGCCGATTCTCAGTGATCTGTATCGATATGAAGCTATTCGCCGCTTTAAAGCGCGGTAATCAATTACACAGTTTACGCAGAGAGCTCAAATTGATCTCTAAATTACCCTTGGGAATTGGTCTATTGGCCCAATGTGTTTGTAAAAAATTGTCAAAGCCGTTTTAGGGTCCCTTTATATTTGAATATGAGTTTATTTTCACCACAAACAACTTTAAGTAAGTGGCTGAAACGGGAAATAAAAGTCGCATGAAGGAGCTTGACAATGACCCATGACCCTGGTTACTGTGCCAGAAAACACGATGGTACAAGCGAGCAAATATAAAACAGCTCAAACCAACATAGCGCAGGAAATATCAGTACTATTATATTTAGAGAAATACATTTAAAAATGAAGGTTTTATGTACTTTATGTTTAGCGAACATTTGTGAAGCGTGGTCGTTAAAAGGAAGGTTTCCAACAGAACGTAGGTAGACGCTATCACCCATGGCTGTGACGGCCGCGGCTCCGCCTGCCGCGCGAGGCTGTCAGTTGTGTTCTCTCGTCTTTTGTGAAGCATCGACTGACCGAATGCATCTAGTGATGTCACTGCACGAACCCACGAGCTGCGCCTGGGATGATAGAACGATAGCGTTCGTTTCTGTAGGACACAGTCTTTGACGTCACCAACAGGGGAGTGCAAAGGCTATCTATCTATCTATCTATCTATCTATCTATCTATCTATCTATCTATCTATCTATCTATCTATCTATCTATCTATCTATCTATCTATCTATCTAACCAGTCTTTTCAAGACCGTTTTTTTGTGTATGGGATGTATACCAAAATTCACATAGTATGATATCACTATATGATTAACAATACGACACGTGTTAACATGAAAATCATGACACGCATTTCATAACCTGTATGATTTACGTGACATGGTATTCTCTTGCGGCTGTTTTGTTGCTATAAACGCATGAAAACAAAATAGAAGACGCGAGTGCAACTATCAGCTGTCTCAGCTCAACATTCGAACCACCCTGCCCAAACACGAAGGATGCACTGGTTCAACGCGAACTGTCACATTTGGTGGTAGTGGAAAAACTTCATTGGTTATTCACGGAGAAGTAGTATACGGGGAAAGAGCGAGTAGGTGGGTCTCCATTCCAGGACTACACTGATCCTCGCTACACGCTCCGCCTGGTCCAAAAGGCATCTTTGGACCCCCAGCATTGACCGAGTGAGCAGTGCCTCCCACGCTTCCCTAGAGTAAGCTCGTAACCCAGGCATGTTTGCCTTATGTGGTCTTGCTGTGCATTCCCACGTCACATGCAGCAGTGACAGCCGTGCACCACACCATGAACAAGCGCTGCCATATATTGTGGAATTCATCTGGTGGGCCCTCGCCAAGTGGGGATAGGTGTGCGTTTGAATTCTAATATATGCGCGAGCTTCTGCGGTTCCCAGCTGCAGATGCGGTGGGGATAAACTTTCTCTCGGGAGTAGGTGGTGTTCGAGGATGTCTTGTGCCATGAGCGGACTATCTTGACATGGGCTGTTGCTTCCCGCTCGGTTTGTAAGTGATCGAGCTAAGGCGTGTGTTCTATCGTGGCCGAGGAAAGACACAGATGCCGAGACCAGACAGGAACGAAGGCCGCTTTATTGAAGGAATGCTCTGCTTTTAAAGCGCTTTATTGTGACGACGGTCTTACGTCATGGATCGTTTGATAACCGATAGCACACTCTCCCCTTCTTAGTGAAACAACAGTCATTTATCTAAACTTGCTCTTTTCGTGAAGTCTTTTGCAGCGTACCGCTCAGGAGGCTTTCGCACGCGGGTGCCTCGTCGCGGTAATGCTGACGTTGACTCGTTACCTGTAGGAATAGGCTGCTCAACTGCTGGGGAGCTAGATCCGGTCTTGTTAAGCGCTGCATTCTCTCTTTCTGTACCTGATGACGCGTCTAGAAGTGGTTCTGGTGGTAGGACCTAGGGAGTCTGGTCGTCGCTGGGATCTCTTAACTCTGATAAGATTGCCCGAGTTGGATCTTGTATTCTTGGCCAAGGTTCGCTTGACACGTTGCCTTTCGAAAAGACCGCTCGCAAAGACGAATCCTGCAAAAGGCTTCTTGGCACTTTTGATCCTCCTGGGCGGATTCCTCCATCATTCTGCGAACCAGTTGCGGATGCAGCATTACTAGGGACTTTGGTTCATACGATAGTTTTCTTCTGTCGCAAGTGATCCACGTGAGTGAACTGTAAATGCCCTTGAACCCTAATCATGTACGTGACTGGGCTGACAACTTGCTCAACAGTACCTTCTTGCCAACAGTACCTTCTTACCGGCTCACCACGTGTGGTCTTTACGTACACTCTGTCTCCCACGGAGAAATATTCAGCGGGTCCTCTGTGGCGATTACGTCACTCCATGTCTTGTTTCAGGTGCTTCGCCATGTCTCCTGCAAAGCTTGGTTTAAGAAGAGACAATGCAATTCGGGGCAAACGGTTAAGGAAAACTTCGGCAGGCGTCCGGGATGTCATTGAGTGTGGGGCGTTTCTATAGGAAAAAAGAAATTTGTTGAGACGTTCCTGTACTGTATTCTTCACTCCAGCATGTTGATCACTCAGAACCTGCTTCAAGAGAGCTTCCTTGGTCGTTCATACCCGTCTTTCGGCTGCTCCATTAGAAGCGGCATGACATGGAGGTGTCCTAGTATGCTTGATACACCTGTGCCTCAAGAATTCTCCAAAGTCATTCGAAGTAAACTGTGGACCGTTGTCGGTTATAATTTCTTCAGGGTAGCCGCACGCGGCGAATAACGTGTCCAGATTTTCCAAGGTTCTCGTGGTTGTAGTCGATGGCATGACAAACACTTCAACCCACTTGGAGTGCACGTCTACCAGAACGAGTAGATTTACACCGTCTTTGACAGCGTAGTCAGCGTGAATCCTTTCCCAGACTTTTGTTGGATACCGCCAGGGTTGTAGAGGACCTGTCGACTTTGCTGGACGAGTGCTTTGGCAGACTTGACGATTCCGGACAGTTCCTTCTACGTCTTTGTCGAGTGAAGGCCACCACACGTACGACCATGCAAGCATCTTCATGCGACTCATTCCTGAGTGTCCCTCGAGCAGCATGAGAGAACGTGAGCTTGCAAAGTTTCTGGCACAATCACGTGATTGCTCCGACTCAAGCACCCCTGCTCAGCAGACAGGTGATCTCTGTGTATGAAAAATGGTCGCTGTTCGTCAGGGTAATGCTGTGGCCATCCTGAAATAACGTAGCTTAAAACACGTGTTAGAACAGTGTCTCGTTTTGTTCCTCGAGCAACGCCTTTCGCCGTCAGCAGGGTTGTGTCGAAAATAACTAAACACTCCGGTTCGTCGTTCCCAAAACTTGTAGACAGTGGCAGCCGTGATAGTGCGTCAGCGACTTGCATTTTCTTGCCGTTTCGGAACTTGAGATCGTACTTATACGCTGTCAACGTCAGTGCCCATCTCTGCATTCGTGCAGCTGCTAATGATGGCAGTGGCTAATCGCACCCAACAAGCCCAAGAAGCGGCTGATGGTCGGTGTATAGGCTGAACTTGCGGCCATACAAATAGTGATGGAATCGTCGGAGCCCAAATGTGAGTGCGAGGGCTTCTTTTTCCCCTTGAGCATAGTTGCGTTCACTGCTGGTTAATGTGCGCGAAGCGAATGCGATCGGTCGTTCGGTACCGTCAGGCATTTCGTGGAAAATCACAGCTCCCAAGCCGTAAGCGGAAGAATCGCAACTAAGTCCGATTGGTTTTGTGATTTTGTAGAAGGCTAATACTCCGCCGTTCAGAATCATTTCCTAAGTTTATTCGAATGCCTTCTTGCACTGTTGCGTCCATTCTCACTTGCGGTATTTTTGAAGAAGCTCATAAAGTGGTGCTACCACAGTTGCCAAATTCCGCAAGAATTTGCCATAGAAGTTTAGAAGACCCAAGTAGGCCCTCAGTTCCGTAATGTTACTGGGCTCTGGCGCATCTCGCACTGCTTTTATATTTTCAGCGGTGGGGTAGATGCCCTCCTCCGAGACCTTGCGCCCGAGGTAAACCACAGAATCGCGAAAAAATTTGCATTTTCCTTCATTCAGCGTTATGTTGTGGTCGCTGAGTGCTTTCACGACTTTTGCAGCAGTTCAGAAGCAGTCTTCTGCACTGTGGCCAGTGATGATGACGTCGTATATATAGCATCCTACGTTAGAAATTCCTTCTTGGACTTTGTCCATCAAGGCTTGAAATAAGGCCGGTGCGCTCGCAATTCCAAAATGGAAGTCTTTGGAATTCGTATAAGCCTTGATGCGTTTTTATCGTGAGCAGTGGCTTGGACTCCTCACTGAGAGGCACTTGCTGGTACGCCGAGGATAAGTCCAGCGCGCAAAATAATTTGCCCCCAGCTAGCATCGAATATAAATCCTCAGGAAGCGGTAGTGGATAGCAATCAGTGTTGAGTACTCGATTGATTGTTACTTTGTAGTCTCCGCAAATTCTGATTCCACCTCCACACTTCAGAACTGGTACGATGGGAGTCGCCCACTTGCTCGTTGTTACTTTCTTTAAGATGCCTTGACTCTCTAGTTTCCGAAGTTCTTCGCTGTCTGCCTCTTTAGTAGCGAAAGGCATAGACCTGGCTTTGCAGAACACAGGCGTAACATTTGGGTCTATGGCTATTTTGGCTTCAAAGTTGCGAACTATTCTCGGTGTCGTACGGAAGACTTCTGGAAATTTTTCCCGAAGACAACTGACATCCGCGCTTTCTGTGACAGTACTGACGGTATTCCAGTCAAGTTGCAACTTTTCAAGCCAATCTCGCTCTAGAAGCGAAGGCATAGCCTTGCCCTGGTCCTCTACAATATGTAGCGGAAGCTCTGTTCTGCAGCCGTTATGCTCGACGGTTACGGTCGCCTGTCCTCTCAGCTTTACAGGCTGTCCTGTATAAGTTTTCAACACTGCCTTTGTTGGTTTGCATGCACTTTGCGAAAACCATTGCTTAAACGTACTTTCAGGCATCAACGTGACAGCTACGCCCGTATCCAAAAGCATAGAAAAAGGCTTCCCTTCAATCAGCAAAGACACTTTGTAGCATCGTTTCCCATCTCTAGCACACATAACGACGTGATACGTCTGGGAATTGTCCGATTTCTCGTCTGTCGCTTCAGCGTAGTTCACCGGACGGTTTTTCTTTTCTCAATACATCGTTTGCAGATGCCCTGTTTTAGCACACGCGCGGCACTTAGCGTTGCGATACCAGCACTTGGATGCATCGTGCCGTTTCCCACAGCGATAACAAGTGGTCTTCGTTTGGCCCCTTTCCTTGTTATGTGCCGACGGCCTGGATTTTGCTTGTGTTTTTCTACTGACCGCATTAACATCGGTCGAGCATTCTGCTTTAGAATGTAGCTCCATGGTTTGCTTGGCAGCAGGTTGTTTTTTCAAGTGCGATTTTGTACGCTTTTTCAAAGGTTAAGTTTTCAGTTGCGAACAATATCCTTTGAGTCTCTTGGTCGCGCAGTCCTGCCACGAGTTGATCCCTTAGCGCATCGTTTAGAAACGCCTTGAACTCGCAATTACGCGCCAGATGTTTCAATTCTGTCATGAAGGCTTTGACGCATTCTTCTTCCTTCTGCATGCGTTTGTTGAACTTGCAACGCTCGGCGATTACATAATACTAAGGACTGTAGTGTTGTTCTAGAACCTGCTGTATTTCTGCGAAGATTTTGTCAGTAGGTCTGTTAGGGACTAAAATTTTCTGGAGCTCCCCGTACACTTTGCTTCCTACTACGTTCAAGAACAGTCTCAGCTCCTTTGTCTCCAGAACCTGATTAAGTGCCACAAAGTTCTCAAACCTCTCGAAATACGACTTGATGTTGTCGCTGCTCGGGTTAAACTCTTCCATGCGTCCGAAACGTTGCGAAGCCAGTGGAATCGCCATTTTTAAACGCTTGCCTTCTGTGCTTGGGCCAGTCATTCGTTCCGCTTCAACCGCTGTGCCGGTGCTTGCTTCAGGATCGTATTATTATCCCATCTTCGTCGCCAGTTGTTCTATCGTGGCCGAGAAAAGACACGGATGGCGGGGCCAGACAGGAACGAATGCCGCTTTATTGAAGGAATGCTCTGCTTTTAAAGCACTTTATCGTGACGACGGTCTTACGTCATGGCTCGTTTGATAATTGATATCACAGCGTGTGCCCTCTCATTTCCTGGGATGCCCCCATGAGCTGGACACCATATGATTGCGTGGTCTTCTCGGAGTGAGTCGTGTAATATTATTAGTAATATTAGTGGTAATCAAATAAAGTATTTCCATTCCATTTCATTAGTGGTAATCTCCCTTGTACGTACATTCTGCACGCTGCTTGAGAATGGGAGATAACCAATGCCGATTGCCCGGCGCTGTCGGAATGTTTGATTGCCATTGCGAATGCTGAGGCTTCAGCTGTGGCTGTACATTTGGTGTTTACTGAGGCCGTTATATTAGTTTTATTGCTTTGTGTGTTGCGAACGGCTACTATGACGTGTCCTTCGACAGTGCGAGCGGCGTCCGTGTACAGCACCTCTTGACTGTGTCCGAAAGCTTTAATGAGTGGCTCGGGCTTGCCTTCTGCCTTTGTGATACTTGGCATTCATCTTCTTTGGTATCAGTGGCGCTTGTATTTGCGTCCCATTGTGGCTCGGAATTCGATGAACTTTGTCACTGCAGTATGGCGGTCGGAACGGATAGCTCAGATAATAGTTGCCGTCCAGGTTGTGTTAGACACAGTCAATCTGTCTTAGTTATCATAACCGCGGTCTTCAGCTCTTGACTTCAGACCAGTGTCGTGGAGACTTTCATTTATGGTGCTCATCCGCAATCCTAGTGCCATTTGTAGGCGCCCCGTATGACCTGGTCCACCATCTTGATTTCTGAGTAACTTAGGTTTTGGTAGGGCAGAGCGTATGCTATTCGTTATCTTGCTGATGATAAAAACTTGAACCAGTCGTGCAGGCCTCTTCTTTTCTTAGCGATTCTTCCAAGTAGTCAAGCTATTTGCTTCTTTGTCGTTTTCACAGTTGAGGCAGTGTAATCCGCTCGCCCATTACTTTGGATCTAAATGCCTAAAACTTGCACCTTGGTCCTTCCTGGAAGAGTGCTGTTTTAATTGAAAATGCACATTTTGTCTGTTTTGGTGAGTTCTTCCGTGGACTGTGATCCAATTGGACTTTTCCGTTGCACAGAGCATGCCGTGGTTCGCCGTAAAATGTTCAACGGTGCTAATGGTCTCTTGCAAGGTGCTTTCCTTGTGGCCTGATGAGCCTTTATGCATTCATACCATGATATCATCAGCATATATTGCCAACGTGGGGTCTTGGATTTCATTCAGCCTTTTCGTCAATTTTTTCATGCCAATGTTAAACAGAAATGGCGACAGTATAGCTCCCTGAGGAGTTTCCTTGTTGGCGAGGTCAATATTTGGCGATCGTATGTTTTGTGGTCCTACTGTGGCACTTCGACCAGTTAGGAAGGATTTGGCATAATCAAAAATTCTTTGTCTATAGCCCACTTGCTGCAGTTCCTCCATGATAAGTTTTTGGGACACAGTGTCGAATGCGCTCTTTTAAGTCCAACACCATCACAATATTCTCCGCTCAAGTCAGCACGTTGTTAATTACTTCGCCTCGGAGCATAATAAAAACATCCTGTGTCGACAGATGTTTGCGAAAGCCATACATGTAAAGGGATAGGAGGTTGCGCCTTTCGATGCAATCAGTTAACCTGAGGAGTATTACTTTTTAAAACAGCTTCCCTAGACATGACGAAAGCAATATCAGCTTCAGGTTTTCTGTTTTCCAGTTTTGGGAATCGGGATCATGGTGGCTTCCTTCCATTCTTGTGTAATAGCGCCTGTTTCCGAAATGTCTTTGTTGAAGCAGTAGATTGTCCATTGCTCAGGTTTTCCAACATTGCGTTCGTTGTCCACTACTGTTCAAAATTGTTCATTGCTGAGGTTGCACAACATTGCGTTAGTGATTCCATCCTCTCCAGGTGCTGTGTTTTGTCTGATGCCATCTTCCGATGCGTATAAGTCCGATACTGTGATGGGCTCATTGAGAGTGTCATTTAGTGGTCCTTTATAGCTGAGTGGTTCGACGCTATCGTCCCCTGTTTACATATATTTGTCTCTAAGTGCTTCGATCAGTGTTTTGACCTTTGTATTCTCCCGCTATGGTGCTTATCGTTCTCGCTGTAAACGTTTTTGTCGAGTACGGATCTAGCATGCTGCGTATCACCCATGTTTTAGCAGTCGACAGCGTCCCCATCAGCGAATCACAAAAATGGAGCCAGTTCTTCGCTTGTAGCTGCCTGGAATAGCTTTGCCTTTATTTTTCTGTTCAGTCTCTGGGTCTTTCGACGTTTAGTTTAGCTGCGCCTAGTCCTCCACGGGTGCAATAAATGTCAGTCAACTGCCGTATTTTCGGTGGTGATAGATATCTTTTTGTCGTGGCGGCATGAGCGTCCTTGATTTCCTTCGCCCAGCCTTTGGCTGTGGTAGGAGGTCTTGCGAACATTGAATAATTTCTGTACTCTGTCCAGTTTGTGATTTTCGCTTCCTTTAAAATGTGTACGAGCCAGGTGGTGCTTATTGAAAAGCTAATAACATAGTGATCACTGCCCAAGTTTTTTTATTGTCCTTGCGTTGTTTCTAGATTTTTTTATTGTCCTTGCGTTGTTTAACGTGAACGTAATGTCAGCGCAGACGTCCCCTCAAACGCTGCTCCCTAGTCTGGTGGGTGTTAGTCGAAGAGTTGCTAGCTCCAGATCATATTTTTCTGTAATTTCTTCCAGGTTTCTTCCTTTGAGCGCATCTCGTCTGTATCCGCAACTGGTATGCGGAGCGTTGAAGTCGCCTAGGAGTATGAATTTGTCTTCTCGCTCTAGGAGGCTCTTAGCATACTCAAGAATTGCCGAAAATTTGGCTGACGTTCCTTTTGAGGGCTGTATATGTCGTAAATAAATATCTTCGCTTTCCCGTTCTTCGTCATATGCATTTCAGTAATTGGATGCTCCATAATGCACTGAGCGGTTTAGTGCGCGCTCACTGCTATCTCTTTGTGCAGTAATGTAGCAACACGCGGGTATTTATGACTCGTGACTGTGTAGTAGTCTGTCTCTAAGCATAGCTGCACCATCTAATACTTCTTGACGGCATATAACATCAGGCTGACTAATTACTAAATCAATGTACTTCTGCATTGCAGCCACTCTTCTTTGGAAAGAGTGGCAGTTCCGATGCCATATCTTAGCAGAGTTTGTGGTTATAAACTGTTAACGAGCCATTGTTGATTACACGTTCGACTTCTGTTGAGTTGGAGATTGTGCCATTTCAGCCTTGCTCGCTGTTGATGCACTAGAATTGCTGTTCACTCTTTTACGCATTGGTCTTTGTTGAGCAAGCGTCTCTTCTACGTAGCCTTTAAGTACCTGTAAATCAGGGTATAATTGTTGCTGGAAGTTCTGGATGTTTGGCATCTCTTGTACTAAAGCTTGTAGGGTTTTCTTTGTAGATTGCGCGTCCTGCATGCGTACCGGTGGAGTCACATAAGTGTTTTTTTAATGGTAGTATTGGCAAGTTAGCTTTTTAGTGCAGTGATTTCCAGCTTAAGGTCATCTAGAGTTTGTTTGAGTTGCTTGTTTTCAAACACGATTTTTTTTCTTGGTATTCTGGATTTGATGGTATGGGAGCCGTGGTAGAAACCTTTCCCGCCCAGCTCACATTGTTATAAAAAGGATCCTTATTGCTTGTTGGGATGGCAGATCTTGGCCTGGGCCTTGTGTGCGTGGACAAGGACTTGGACGGGAGTTGACTTGAAGAGCCGGAGTGGTTATCTTGGCCTAGGTGTCGTGATCTTATTGGTTGTCATTGTGGTGATGCAGCCTTGAGGTCTTTCTCTTGCCTCAATGGTGGCCATGCGTTGTCATCCGTGTCGTACTGACGCCGCCTTGGTGGAGATTTTTACATGCGGAGCATGTTATACTAGGGGCTAGTCATGCGCCGTTGCCGTCCGCAGCCTCCCTTCCTCATCCGTCAGCCATCTGTGCATCCCTTCCTCTTCTCAATACAGCGCGCGCTGCGCTTGCTTCCCCCCTCCACGCGCCGCGCGACCTTTAGTGTTACGTACGCCAGCTGTATGCTAACGCGCGCATGCGCAGGCCGGGGCCGGTGTTCGCTGTAAATAACCGAGTGTCGGGGCGCGTCGCCCTTCGTCGGTTGGATTGTGCGGTCGCTCCACGTCCAATGTCGCCGGTGAAAATGTATGCTAACGAATCCGCAAACACACTAACTGACGTCCCTTCTAATAGCGTCAGCCAATGTGTAGGCAGAACCGCAAGCAATTCCGAAGACACTTCGTCCATGGACAAAGCCGCGCTGAGAAGAGCTCGCGATGCGGAACGCAAACGTTGGCGTCGAGTGCAAGATCCCCAGCTCCGAGAACGTGAAGCAGCTGCGAGAAGTCGGCGTCGAGCTGAGGATCCTCAACGCAAAACAGCTGCGATACGTCAACGTCGAGTGGAAGATTCACAGCTTCGAGAACGCGAAGCCGCTGCGAGGCGTAAGCATCGGCAAGAGAATCCGGACGGTGAAGCCGCGTGCAAGCATCGACGCCGCGAGGCCGATCTCGATGCCGATAGCGGCGTGGCGAGCCAAGCAGTACGCCACGCCCAACGCTCGCTTCAACCGTGACTTCCTCGACCGGAGCTTCGGCCACAGTGGCAAGGTGTCTGATCGACTTCGGTTCGACAACAACTTGACGTGGATCGGCAACATTCAGAATGAAATGCATCGTTCCAAAGCGTTGTTTGTACCGCAACGACGACCCTTCGTGATAGTTGGCGACTTCAACGTCAACGTCATCAAGGACGATTGGGTGGTCGACTACATGGATTCGCGGCACTCGCTGAAACGAGCAACGCACGACGGCAAACATAATCTGACCACGGTCCGCGGAACTTGCATCGACCACATATTTGCAAATTTTGACCTACAACCGCTGCAACCAGACCCCCTCACCCTTCACTTTACGGACCATAAAGCCATCTTGCTCAAAATACCCAAAGCGTCTCATCAATAAACATCGTCTCGTCAATAAACTCGTGTTCACTCGTGTTCACTCGTAACACACACGCGTGTCGCAAATTACAAACCACATTTATCGCAGTTCAACATACATGCTCCGCATGCTAACCAGTGTTCCCACTCGGGAAACTGCGGTCATTTTTTTTTTTTGCTGGGAGCTTTGGCTATCTCGGGTGATTCCTTAGTGGTTTTCTCGATTGGCTGCGGCGGTTTGTAGTGCTTCTTGCAGTCCTTCAAGCCGGTAAGATGTTCTTCGTCACAAATGGTGCAGGTGGGCTTACATTTAAGCTCCGCCTCTGGCTCTTAAGCACCACAATGGTTGCACAATTAGTAATGTGATTGAGGGCAAACGTCCGTCCTGTGGCCTGTTTCTATGCATGCATTGCGGAACTGCAGTGTGTGTTTGAATTTGTAACACGGCATTTCTCCCCTGATGCAGTACACAAAGCGTGGTATTATTGGGTCATAGAAAGTAATGACCACTGTCTTTGACCGAGCATTCCCGCTCGAAGGATCTTAATGCCTTGCGTTCGGATGCGCAGGTTGGCTATAAGCGTTTCTGGACTCGTGTGTGAGGCAAGACCATGCACTGCACCCATTTTTGTATCTTCTCCTGCTGTGACGTAAACCTTCAGAGCATACTGTTTTTCATTATTAACAAGCGTCGTTATCTTTCTAACGATGTCTGCTACCTATCGGTTGGGGGTAATTTCGATGATGATATTTCAGCCAGGCTTCAGGCGCAAAAGGAAGTGTTCGCTCCGCACCTTCCTTTGCTTGCCAATGATCACCGCTTGGGAGACTTGTGGTGCTGTCAAGTCTTTGATTGGCAGCCCTGGATGAGGTCACAGTATTGTTTAGAAGTCATCCTTTGCCAAAAGAGCTAGAGTCACGGCTCGTGGCTTTTTCTTCATCGGTGGTGTCATGGCTTGGTGGGTCCCGGGTGCTGGCTCGACGAATCGTAGCCACTCTCTGTTGTCATCGCTTTTTTCCTGGATCCTGCGAGAGACTTCTTCTGGTGGACAGTCATTGTCGTTTGCAAGTCTCTTTCTTCTTCCGCTCAATGTGTTAGACGGGCATATGGGTGTCCCGTGGGCTGATGTCGCCCCCTGTGACGTCCCCGCAAACACGTACTGAACCGCGGACCTTTCGGGATGTTTTCGCTCGTTTCCCAAACCCACAAAAAAGGAAAAGAAAACCTTCGGTGTAACGAATGGGCATTCCGGAGTGGAGTACCTGGAATGATTATTTCTACTATTCTCGCGGGCTCCCCCGCGCAACCACGAGGACCGGGTGGCGCCTTGTCGTCTACAGGCAGTGTGACAGTGTACGGTGGAGATAATCCGCGCGCACCCTTCAGATTTGTGGCATGGGGAAGCAGCAGAGCACCTTTTGTTGGTTCGGGGAATGCGACGCTGCCACAGCACCTGTGCCGGGTCCAGTATGACTTTCCGTCAGCCTCCGTGGCTCCAGGGCTCATTACTGCGTTCTGCGCGGATGGCCGCCCGCGGTGGTGAATGACGAAGCTGCGGCTACGGAGAATTTTGCGGGAGACACCGAACTGCATGGAAACGTTGAGACTTGGTCTGGACATCGGCTCACCAAGTACCGGAAGCATCGAGACCAATGTTCGCCCATAATTAAACTGTCTTCTGACGGCTCGCCCATCACTCTCCCTGAGGCTTGAGTTTGTACATTGTTACTTGCTCGGCTTTGTTTGGGAGAGGGTTTTCTACTGGCGTAGGCTGCGGGGGCGGCCGCCGAAGATGATACACTCCAACTGAGAAGAAAATGTGCCACGTCGATAGTGGCGACTGGTTTGGTGCCCCGGTAGGGCGGAGTCGGGTCCTACAAAAAGGGACTACGAGACGATACGGCGAGAGTCCGAGATACGATGTGAAGAGTCAGAGATACGATGCGAAGAGAGTCGGAGATACGATGCGATGAGCTCGAGGTGGTAGAGAGACGGAATGGAAAAGGAAGATAACGGTGTGAAGAGATAGCAATGAGAGTCGATGAGATGATGGCTGAGGCAGAGATGCTATGACGAGGAATGAAAATTAGAGATGGGAAACGAGGAAGCGAGTGATTGCGCGACGTTATGAAAGAAGATTAAGATGGAAATCGCCGAGAGAGGCAACGAAGACGACGAAGATGGTAAAGACCGACCACATGGACCATTCGTGAGACGAACTTTACTTCTTTTACTTAAACGAGCTTTGCGGGAAGGAATGCGGCATATTGAGGCATTGCGCGGTTTTATTAATTAATGACTTTATCATTTGTGTCGTCCTGTGTTTACTTTGTATCGCCGTACCATTGTGTTGTCAAAGTTATTTCCCTTATGTATCCCGCGTCGCATGTCGCGAGTGCGTAAATCATGTGTTATAATTTTGTGTAGTGGTTGATGTATGCGGGTCTACGATGTTTGCAGATAGTATTAAATTACATGAATCAGTAAACAGAAACAGGTCGTAGCGTCTCTTACTTCCCGGCCTCAGCATGAATTCCTGTATGTGAGAAGTGATTGAGACACATAGCCCAGAGGGAACCGGATAGAAAAAGGGTTGAGCGGTCTTCCCTCTCTTTGGTAATCAGTAGCTTAGCGGGGGACGTCTCAAGTGGTGGCAGCGAATAGATTACTGCTGGGGCAACGGTGCGAGATTTCAGCCTCGTACTAGGGAAGGAGAGGCGGCAAAATGAACGAGCAAGCTACCAAGGTGACCGACAGAGACGACCCAATAGAAATGAGTGCGTTAATGTTAGCGGACATGGTTCCGTCGTTTACGGGAGGTGATACGGGTCCGGATGTTGTGGTCTTCTTTAAAATTTTAGAGCAGGTTGGTCGCTTGGGTGGATGGCGGGATAGTGAGATGGTCTGCATAGCACGATGTAAGATGGTAGGCGCGGCGCACGATTTTGCGTGGTGGGATGATGGCGTCACTGCGGCTTCAACTTTTTCTGAGTTCAAATATTTGGCCCTCAAGAGGTTCGATACGGAGCCACTTATCTTTAAAACGGAACGGTTTTTAAACGCGAGGCAGGAGGCAGATGAGGATGTGAGGTCATTTGCAAGTCGCTTGCGCATCCTCGGGACCGCCACCCTGGCGAGCTCGGATAGTCAGGATCCGGTGAGAGCTTCACTGCGCCGCGAAATTTTAGCCGAACAATTTTTCTCGCAATTTGTTTTAGGCCTAAGGGATCTTGTCCACAGATTTGTTCTCTCTCGAGACCCGAAAAACGTTTGACGAGGCTATTGCCATAGCGGTCAAGGACGAAGAGAATGAGAAAGTGTCGAGGAGTCATTCGTTACCCGTTCAATTCGTATAAGAGAACACAGATGTTCATGATATGCATAGCCGCCTTGACCGCCTCGAAAATCTTGTGGAGAGCTTGGCAGTACGCAATAAGGTGAAAAAAAATTGGCAGGAATTCCCTAAGTAGCTTCCTTATCCCGGCGGGTGCTATAACTGTGGCAGAATTGGTCACTTTTGGCGAGAATGCTATCGGTACCAGTGACGAAAGTGGAATTCGATGGGTGACAGCTGCATTCACAAAGACAAGGAGATGGTGACAAAATTCAAATCTGGAAACCTAGACGCATCTCCTCTTCATGATATTGACGCGCAGAGGTCAATCGCGGTCGTAAATATTCGCGAGGAAACAAGCTCCTAAAAAATGAGTCGCGGTTCAGCGTGTGCGGAAGTGGTTAATGTAATTTCCGAGATCGAGGAGGATGTTCCGCCATTGAGCGAGTGTTTGTTTGGGGGGAACGCTGGCACGCCGGTGCCACTGGGTGAAACAAAAGCTGTCGAGGTTGCTGGAGCGGATACAGACGGTTTAGCGCGGTTTCTACCTCGAAGGTCCCACAAGACGATGAGGCATTACCAATAGGAGTAGCAGATAGGGAGTTGGATGAGAATGGGTTTTCTGAGGATACACTTGTCGGAGTCTTGGTCGACATCGTGGTAGACCGAACGTTAGAGAGAGTGGATGAGATTGAAGAATGCCTAGATCGCAACGTGGTAGTTTTTGTGGGGCCAGAGGGGAACTGCAGCACACTCGATGTACACCGCACCAAGCCCGGGCATGCGCAGCGGTGGTCTTATCAGATAGCTTCGCACATGCCTCACTCCGCGACTGAGTTGAGTAGGGTGAAGCTCGGACCATCCAACGAGGGTCCGGGACTCGGAGTCGGGGAAGAGGTCTGCATGCAGGTAGACGCTGAGCGCTCGGGGATCGGCTAGGGTCATAAGAGTCCGCAATGTTGTTTGTCATTTTTTTGCTCTATAATTTTTGTTCAGTCAATGTGCTTGTTATTTTAGTAGAGACCTTGTGTCGAAGTTTAAGTTTTCTTTTATTTTGTTTTGCTTCGGCCTGTACACTTGTTTTATTTTGTTGATTGTGTTTTGAAATGAGGCAGGTAGTTCGCTCGGTTATTGTGGTTTTGTGTTGTTTGCGGCGTCTGATGTTGATCACTGAGTGAGTGGTACCACTTGGGATCGATTAACACCTAATGAGGGGGGAAGAACATATAGTGAGTGAATGGGAGGTCACCGAGATTGCGCCACTTGTCGGAAAGGAAGGTGAAAAGGGGACTGTTTTCAGAAACGAGAAGGTGTTGAAAGTTGAAATTGAATGGTTTCACGGCGTCTCCCCGCACGGAAGTGTCGCACCTCGTTAGGAGGCAAGGGACGTCACGATCGGTATTGATGTACAACGCCCAATGTCACATCCGCATAGGACAACATATACGCTACGTTCTCAGCCAATCCGAACATGCAATTCGCGTTGAAGGTCCCTTTCCTTCACCGACAGGTGCAGCAGAGGCCGGGCAGGAGATGGTATGCGAGGGTGATTCAGTGCATATTCAGAATTCAGATTCAGTGCATATTCAGATTCAGAACATGGGTCATACTGCCTGTGTGACCTAAGTTCTCCCGCCTTCCCGCTTTTCGTCTGTTTAAATGTTCGGGGTCTAAAAATTTTGTGCATATGTGGTGTGGAACGAAAGCGTATTGAAATGTATGTATTCTCTGTTCGGTTGTGCCGAGAGTGGACACTGCAGACAAAGTGTGTGACGTGCTCGCATGGTAGTGAACCTTCCGCACACTTGACTGAACGTTATGTGCTAAACCATTCAACGAGCAGCTGTGACCAGTGTGCGTTTTGTCCACGCGTCATCCACGAGTTTCTGCAGTGATTCTGAAGGTTTCAAGTGTGTTGTGCGCGGTAGAAATACGAAATCAAACTGCTTCATGGTGGGTGATGATTCAGCGACAATCACAGATTGGTTGCTCTCAGCGATGCGCTACCGCCAGGGCTGAATCACAAGTGTGCTGTGTTCGCATATCGTATTCCTAAAACGGCCGCAATGTCGCAATTTCGCTGCGCAACCCGAAGGCGCTATGCGCCCGCATTTCTCGTGTTTGAATTTCCCTGCTGGGAAAATTCTTCTGCAAGATGAAGGGATTGTGACGTCCCCGCAAACACGTACAGAACCGCGGACCTTTCGGGATGTTTTCGCTCGTTTCTCATACCCACAAAAAAAGGAAAAGAAAACCTTCGGTGTAACGAATGGGCATTCCGGAGTGGAGTACCTGGAAGGATTATTTCTAATATTCTCGCGGGCTCCCCCGCGCAAACACGAGCACCGGGCGGCGCCTTGTCGTCTACAGGCAGTGTGACAGTGTACGGTTGTGATAATCCGCGCGCACCCTTCAGATTTGTGGCATGGGGAAGCAGCAGAGCACCTTTTGTTGGTTCGGGGAATGCGACGCTGCCACAGCGCCTGTGCCGGGTCCAGTATGACTTTCCGTCAGCCTCCGTGGCTCCAGGGCTCATTACTGCGTTCTACGCGGATGGCCGCCCGCGGCGGTGAATGACGAAGAAGCGGCGGCTACGGAGAATTTCGCGGGAGACACCGAGCTGCATGGAAACGTTGAGACTTGGTCTGGACATCGGCTCACCAAGTACCGGAAGCATCGAGACCATTGTTCGCCCGTAATTAAACTGTCTTCTGACGGCTAGCCCATCACTCTCCTCGAGGCTTGAGTTTGTACATTGTTATTTGCTCGGCTTTGTTTGGGAGAGGGTTTTTACTGGTGTACACTGTAAGCAAAAACTATCCGAGTTTGGGGTTTTTCCGGCTCATGACATCTGAAAACTCTCTCGCGTTTAAAATTACTGCCTCGCGTAGGAGTAAAAGATGGTACATGACATAGTTTTACCACCACCTCTCAGGCAAATAGTAAAAGGATGTCAAAATCCAGTTTTACAACTTAGGGAGTTTTCTATCACGTGATTTTTAACGTGCGTTTCAGAGTTTATTACCACGTGACTGCAAGGTGCAGCTGCTTCGGCGGCTTTTGCCCCATACCCCTCTTGTGACGCTCTCAGTGAATACTGAAGGTACGCGAAGCCCACAGATGTTTTTTTTTTGTTTTGTTTTTTTGCATCGCCGTGCCTCTGGACTGACCTCGAGTCAGCGAACTTTTACTGGAACTGGGGGCAGCATAAGCACAACAAGCGAGAACAGCATTCTTTGAACGAAAAAAAAGAAAAAGACGGGGGGGGGGGGCTCTCAAAAGAGGAAAAGGAAGAAAGAAAACCTGCTGTGGAAAGTTGTCCTGCATATTTTCGCAAATTGTTGCTTTTGCTCGGCGGTGGCTTTGTAGACAGACAGTGCAAGAAGCTTGGTATCTGTGTGTCTGGTTGGGCTGATGAATCTCACGTGTTTCCTACATCATCGAGCGACCGTTCTCTTCCGAGCGCCTCCGAACCTGCACGTCGCGGATATCTCCAGTTCGCAGATATCTCCAGATCTGCCAGTGGTAACAAAATCAATCTGGTGTCACCGTCCGTGCTTGCCTGCTGGAGAAGCAATAAGCAAAATGCTTCACTCTGTCGTCGGCACCGAGCCGGGGCCACCAGTGACCAGTGGGAGTGTGTCGCCGGGGCAGGTGAAAGGAGCATCGCATATATTTTGTTCCACAGTAGGCGATGTCTGCACGAGTAAAGTGCTGCCCGAATTGCCCACCTCATGCACCAACTGTTCTCAAACATGTAGCACGAAGCCGATAAGAGGCAGACGGAACCAACAAGCGGCGGCCGGTGAGTGAGCACGAAGAAAACCCGGACCTGCCCGGATGGCGGTCTTTCGTTGGAAGTATGCATACACCACCCCGTTCCCGCAAGATAGTGGTCTCGTGTTCATTTGTGTCTGAAATGACGACGAAATTCGCACAGGATATGTGTTCTGTGATCGCCAGCTGTGTTTCATCGGATAGCCGTGCTCCTCGAAAAGGCCTAGAACGCCATCGGTAAGCAGCTTGTATGCAGGCGTGGACCGCTCTTCTACGCCCGTTGTGATGAATACATGCTGCTACTGTGTTTGTGCACCGTCGCCGAATGAAAATCATTGAGCTACCATGCTTTGTGCGTACTTAGGTATATTTTATGGACTTGTGCATCAGCAGTGCTAACACGCGTGGGGCAAAGAGCCCGGTGTGCCAAGCAATTATTGGATAATCAGAAAGGTGAGATTGTGTAGATTTATAATAAAAGGTCGGTGTGACATTTAGTGCCCTGCAGCCCACCTGAAGCTTACGCTTGCACCTTGAAGGGTTGTTGTTAATCGATGCAAAAAATGAGCTCTCCTACCGGTACTACATGGCCGGTCAAAAAGTCGTGCCTATATATATACCGGATTGTCGAAGTGTAGTCGAGTAACGCGTGCAGTCTGTTCTAGTGGTGTATTATTCTGCATTTGTTGTGTGTGCGTGTTTGTCTGTATGTGAATCTATGTGCCACCAATTCTGCCGTTCAATATATTCAATCAATTCTGCTATTCAATAAATTTGTCGTCTCTGGGCGAATGCACCCGTCAATTTTTATTTTTTTTACCACCAGAAATAACTCCCAGTAATCACCTCAAAAACCTTGTGAAGGTAGTAAAAATTTACTCTCTCTATACTCGCTGAAAACCTCACTGGGTTAAATATTTACTACTCTCCCTACGTTCAAAAACTCAGTTAGCACGAGAGTAAATTTTTACCTCGGTAGTAGGTGGTAAAAAAACCCAGGAGAGGTAGTGCGCTAGAGTACAAATGGTTTACCCAGTTTTTGAGGTTATTTCAGGTCATTTTTGTTTAGTGTGTAGGCTGCGGGGGTGGCCGCCGAAGATGATACACTCCGACTGAGAAGAAAATGTGCCACGTCGATAGTGGCGATTGGTTTGGTGCCTCGGTAGGGCGGAGTCGGGTCCTACAAAAAGGGACTACGAGACGATACGGCGAGAGTCCGAGATACGATGTGAAGAGTCAGAGATACGATGCGAAGAGAGTCGGAGATACGATGCGATGAGCTCGAGGTGGTAGAGAGACGGAATGGAAAAGGAAGATAACGGTGTGAAGAGATAGCAATGAGAGTCGATGAGATGATGGCTGAGGCAGAGATGATATGACGAGGAATGAAAATTAGAGATGGGAAACGAGGAAGCGAGTGATTGCGGGACGTTATGAAAGAAGATTAAGATGGAAATCGCCGAGAGAGGCAACGAAGACGACGAAGATGGTAAAGACCGACCACATGGACCATTCGTGAGACGAACTTCACTTCTTTTACTTACACGAGCTTTGCGGGAAGGAATGCGGCATATTGAGACATTGCGCGGTTTTAATAATTAATGACTTTATCATTTGTGTCGTCCTGCGTTTACTTCGTATCGCCGCACCATTGTATTGTCAAAGTTATTTCCCTTATGTATCCTGCGTCGCATGTCGCGAGTGTGTAAATCATGTGTTATAATTTTGTGTAATGGTTGATGTATGCGGGTCTACGATGTTTGCAGATAGTATTAAATTACATGAATCAGTAAACAGAAACAGGTCGTAGCGTCTCTTACTTCCCGCCCCCAGCATGAATTCCTGTATGTGAGAAGTGATTGAGACACATAGCCAAGAGGGAACCGGATAGAAAAAGAGTTGAGTGGTCTTCCCTCTCTTTGGTAATCAGTGGCTTAGCGGGGAACGTCTCACCCCCTTAGTTGGTACCATGGCACTTCATTTGGTCCTGATCTAAGGCTGAGAGTGCAGTGTATGCATTGAGCGGTTGGTGCGAGCTTGTAGCTCCTGGGCAGCTGTGGTTAGATGTGCTCATCGTAGCATTCGGCCCCATCGGCGTCACAACTCCAGCAGCAGCCAGCGTCGCCATCTGTCGTGGCAACACGCCCGGCGTCTCCCGCACAGCAGTCAACGACGCTGCTGTAGGCGGTGTTAGCACTCTATACTCGTGTGGCGGGCACGTCCTGACCCGTGTTTACGAGAAGTCGAAGCGCTCACCGGTAACTGTGGTGGTGCAGAGAGTCCTTAGATGTTCCTGAATCACGTATCACACACAACATTCAGCACATCGTAGGAAAAATGATGAAAAGATGAAAAATCGCGGAACATGCGGAGCCAGACGCTAAGCGTGGTCCACAGCGTCCACCAACTGTCACAGTTGTTGTTTCGTGTTTGATTATGACATTGCAAGTGTCGACTATGTCATCGCCTCCTTGTTGAATTCCACGACACGTGAGGTTAATTTTTTTTTATTCAACTGTTCTTGAGACGCGCTCTGATTAGCACCCATTTCTGTACCCATTGGCGATGTGAAACGCAGGGCAAGAAAGGCTTCGAACGCTAAATGCCGCAGGAATTGCAGACGAGTCACCACACGCATATATATTTTTCATATATATACGTAAGGTGACTCCTCTGCGCCTCCTGTGGCATGTGGCGTGTAAAGCATTACTTGTCTGGCGTTCCACATCGCCAGTGGATACAGAAATGGGCGACTAACTATGGCGCATCTAAAAAACAGTGGAATCGAAATATTGGAGTGTAGTTTTGAAGTGCGCCCTTCGCGCTATCTTGCGTTTGGTACATAGCACGCCGGAGCGCCTCCGAGATCTGCTGACCACCAGCGGTAAATGCTCGCCGTTAGCATTCCGAATAACAAATGGCACGTGGCACAGCTGTGTATCGCGGCAGCCTGCAGCACGAGGGTCTCAAGTTCGTATACCAGTGGCAGGCCTCGAAACATTTCTTCTGAATAATTGTTAGATGCGGAGCAGTTTAGCATCGAGCTCAATCGGGTGTGCGGTGTGACAACCTTTACTGCGTGTGCGCGTCCGCTCCCTTCTCTCACCTTTAAACACCACGGAGGGAGCGTCTGCTAACCTACGCTCGCTCCCCCCTCTCCCCTCTAGGCGTTTCTCCCCGTGGCGAAAACAACCCCATAGCGCATGCGCGTCACCCTCTCTCTCTGCTGCTATGCATCCCCTCATGCCTCGCAACATCAACGCAAGCAGCGTCTGCTAGCAAGTTTCCGACTACTGGCTCTAAACAACCGTTCACTGGCCACCCCGCAAAAATAGGCACTACATCTTGATCTCCATAGTAGTATGGTATCGTATGAAGAACTTTGGTGCTGCTGGGAGATTTCTCCTGTGCGTTGTCGAACAATAAAAATTCGCAGCGTGTGCGTTAACTAAAAGTTAACAGTGGGTCTCTGTGTACAATTGAAGTCTTCTGTCGTTCATTACCCCTTAGCAGCGACTAGCATGTTCCAGTAGATAACTCCGGTCCGTCGCTGCGGGCTTTGCGCCTCCCTAACTTTCTGCCCTGCGCAATTACGCGATGAGCGCCCGCGTCTACGTCACTGGAGTTAGCGTCCGCTGCTTCGCATCTACGCACGGTGTGCTTTAGCGGGAGATGGTGTAATTTTCCTCTATGATTTTTATTTATCCTTACATGCATATTCGGTACATGGCGGCGGCAGCGGCGCCGTCATGTACCGGATTCACCTAGAGTGTCCATTCACCTAGTGTCCAAATTCACCTAGAGTGTACATATGATGGCTATCGCAATAACATGAATGTCATGTATGACGTGAGTCACGTAGAAGCGTACGCATTTGGGCTGGTTGGTTCATGTTCACAGAAGTTAAAAAACAGCGCTAAAAAGACGCGATGAGCGCCCGCGTATGCTGTCTGAATGCTGACTGAAGAAATAAATGTATGCTGACTGAAATGTATGCTGACTGAAGAAATAAACATATTTGGTTGCTAGTCAGCGCCCTGTCCTGTTGTCCTTTCTTTTCTTGTCTCGTCTTTTTAGCGCTGTTTTTTAACTTCTGTGAGTCACGTGCTACGCTCATGGTGTGCTTGCGGCCTTTTCACTCCCTTTAATATGCGCCAAAACTAAAATTGCTTGATGTTAGTGTACGCCGAACATAAATGACAGCTGTTAACATCAAAGTCTTGACGTGGACGTCATATATACGGCGTAATGCCACACTCATGGAGAGCTTGCGGCCAGATCGCAAGCTTGATATACACCGAAAATGATATTGCGTGCGGTTGTTGTGTGAATGACATAAAATAGATGTGGCACCATTAAAATCATGACATGCATGCGATCTGCGGCATTGCTTACTTTCCCCGCTCATGGTATGTTCACCGCCCTTTCATTTCATATACACCGAAATTGGTTTTGCATGACTTGACAGTACGAAAACTTTACGTGGCAGTTGTTAACATGACAACCATGATATTCATATCGTGTATGACATATTTACATGGGACTGTCTTCGTTCGCTTCTGGTTGATGTGTTAACAGGGTATATGCCGAAATCGGTATAGCACTCGAGTTTGTGACGAACATCAACGACATCTAATGCGTTGTATTTACGGGAATACACAGCTGTGAGTGCTCGTTTTTGTGAAGAATGTTTTGACAAGTGGTCCTTTGAAAGCAAATACTGGTGGCTATTTTTAAGGTACCCTGGTACGTCTTTGATGTGTCTTTCATGTGCGTCTTTTCAACGTCACTCCAACAGCTGCCACATAGTTCTAACTAAGGGTAAATGCGCGAATGTGGTATCTTGCCTAAATGTAACAACTTTATCTTGAACCCTGCATTAACGAAAGGAAACTCCTCTTATAACGAAGCCTCTTCTGTGGTTTTCAGGTGTAACTGGATAAGTGCGCCCGCAAGGTGAGCGGATTCAGTCACGCACTCAGCTTTACAGATGCACATAACATTATAGCTATTAATATCGCTGTTCTGCGTAATTTGCTGTCCTGTACGATCAGCGACAGAGAGATGGTGAGGTTGAAAAGCAATAAATCTTGCGATGTGTGTTAGACCATATTTTATGAAACTTAAAATTCGTATAATGTTTGTAGCGAAACCGCATGTTATTATCACTTTATCTGTTTTTCTGTTCTTTTTCATTTTATTTCGCCTCACTTGACTCCGAATGATTGCTATCACCATCGCTGAGCGGCTGCCTTTCTAGTAGTTTCAGTGAATGGTCATGATCAGGACTCTAAGTGCAACTTCAATCTAAGCAGAAAAAATAAGCAAAAACAGATACAGGCACATTTGCTACCGAACGTACCACGATAGAGATGCAAGACACATATAAGAAAGTACCCAAGGTGCTTCTGTCATCGTTACTGTACAGCTTATGTATAAGTGCTGATTCCATGATTTCATAAGCTCTTAAAGGGCCAATGAGAAATTTTCGAGCAAAAAAACAAGACAAAAACGGGATAGACACGATGGGTGATGTATCTCTTGTTCTTGTAGATGTCTTATTTTCGTGCTCAAAATTATTTGTCATTAGCCTTGCACCATCTCGCTGAATTTCAAAATTCGTTCAGCCATCTTACCGGGCGAGTACTGCGTGCTTTGACAGTGCTGCACGGCTTGGGAACTCTCTTCGTCGCTGCCTGCGTGATAGTCGATGACAGCCCAGCCACAGGATCAAGCTCGGTGACACGTCGCTCCAGCGGCTCACTGCTTCCCACATCGTCGTCGCTTGCGGGAGGGCTGTTTTTTGATCGCCTAGAAGGTTGCGATTTCGGCAGCGAACGCAACAAAGGCGGATCCATATGGGCGTTCTTGTTCACCTTCTCTTGTGGCTCATACCCACCGTAGGGGATTGTCCAAGAAGAAGAAGAGCCTGGAAACTGTGGCACACACCAATGCGGGGGGATTGACCAAATACCAAGTAGTTCTAAAAATACTTTTATTTTGATAGTTTACGGTTTTTAGAGAATTTGAATGAGAAAGGAAATCAAATATTCGATTGATTGATTGATTGATTGACATTTGGGGTTTAACGTCCCAAAACCACCATATGATTATGAGAGACGCTGTAGTGGAGGGCTCCGGAAATTTTGACCCCCTGGGGATCTTCAACGTGCACCAAAATCTGAGAACAATGGGCCTGCAACATTTCCGCCTCCATCGGAAATGCAGCCGCCGCAGCCGGGATTATATCCCACGACCTGCGGGTCAGCAGCCGAGTACCTTAGCCACTAGACCACCGCGGTGGGGCATGAAATATTCAAAATGAACAAAATGAGTTACGAATATACGGATGAAGCAGGTAGTTTCAGAAACAATATTTAAATAATTAATAAATAAAGCGGTTTAAATACAAGTAATTTAGAAGTAATAATTGGTTCTACCGTCTGAATCCCTTTGAACCTCTAATAAACTCATGTAATCCACAGCAACATTCCCGTCACTGAACCTTAGGGACAAAGACCCCAAAGAAAGTACATTTGGAGCCGATTTTCTTTATCCTCATCTCGAAGGCGCGTTTTTTTTCTTGAACCCTTACAAGTGTAACATATTACTCGCGATGACTAATCTATTCATTTTCAATCATTTTTCTCGGCAAGTGAATTAGTTTATAAGCAAGGCCTTCGCGCAAGCCAAGATGTTGAATAACCAACCAGGTGGATTATCTCGAAACTTTCATTGGTTGTATCAGAGAGGCCGACTGTCGTGTGCAGTGGATGTCCTGTAGAGGCGACGATTCAGTGAGACCTTTGGTAGTTAATAGGGGTTACAACGCAAGCAAGAAAAGCGTACGGAAGCGAGCAACTCAAGTCAAAGAGAGACAACATGAGCAGTCGTGTTGTCCTTCTTTGCTTCCCGTGCCTTGCCTTCTATACGCTTTTCTTCCAGTACTTTTGTGCTTGCGCTGCAACGCCTATTGAGTAAAATTCAAATAATTAGCCCAAATAGCCGTTCTTCTTAGATGGTATACGCCTTACGTGCGGGATGCGAAGTGTTGCCGCAATACACACAATTTATTTCCTTGTAAAGTTTCCAGACAAAGAGTATAGAGGCCGTGTATCTGTGGCACCCACACGCTGGGGCATCGAATGAGAACAGGTTAGTTGTAAGGGAAAGACTTAAATTTTATTACCTTAAAGTGATGATCGAAAATATAAAAAGAAAAAATAAATACTGAGAATGCATAAAAAGAAACTGCGAATATAAAAATAAAGCGGATGATCTCAACCAACAAATAAAGCAATTTTAAAAACCACGAGATTGTGGGTAGCGATTTATTCTACAGCCTTGAAATTATTTTAAGGTTTAAATGAATTCCTGAAATGCATCGCCAACTTTCCCGTCGCTGTATCCTAGGAACAAAGCCCCCAAATGAAGTACGTATGGCGTTTGTTTCTAGTGTAAAGGGACGAAAGACGGCATCAAAGTGAAGTATCTTTAAAAAAATTAAATAGTGATTTGTGGTTTCGTGGACTCTAAAAGACAAACAGATAAAAGTGACCAGACCATCTTTGTGCAAAAAAAAATTCCGATACGAGGTTTGTCACGCCATGATGTTCAGATCCATTCTCATCGGATCTCACGAAACACGTAGAATTAAGGGTAGATCTATACAAAACAAAATACATGTCACTCGTACTGTCCTTCAGTACTGTTATATACATCGAAAACACCTTGCAATGGTACAGGTGGACGTTGCAAAAGCCTCCGATCGTGTTAGCCGTTCGTTTCTTTTCTCTCTTCTGGAACATGTCAATGTTGACAACGTTATGCTTAAAGGCGTTAAACTATGCTATAATGAATCTTCGACACGTATTTTTGTTGGTGTTCAGCTGTCGAAACCAGTTTTGAGTTGTTCCTCTGTAAAGCAGGGATGCCCCATGTCCCCACTTTGGCATGCTCTTAATCTAGAGGTACTGTGCTTAGGTATATTACGATCAAGTAGTATTCGTGGCTTTCATTACGAAGTGTAATGAAAGTATTAGCTTATGCAGATGACGCTGCAGTCTTCTAGATAAACTAAGCATAAAAAATGTGACATCTGCAATAGAAACATTCAGCATAGTATCAGGAGCTCGTTTTAGCGCCTCGAAGAATTTAGGATTATGGTGTGGCTCGTGAGGTAACACTTAGTTAATATGCAGGAATTAATTGGACGAAAACTCCACCAACGGACCTCGGTGTACCGTTAGGTGCGTGTAGATTCAGTGCGAATTAATAGAAGAAGCGCATCTCTAAACTTGAACGACAAGCTCATACATTTGTTCCCCATCGCCTATCAATATTTGGGAGAGCTGAAGCTTGTAATAGTTTTCCAGAAGCAAAACTTTACTACGTATGCAAAGTTGCCCATTTTTGCAAGATGTTATGTGCAACAATTTTATCAGATTTTTGCAACTTTCATATGATCTACTTTTGAGCCCATGCGTCGTGACAACATTTTCAGGCCAGTTACTGCTAGTGGATTTGGACTAGAACATCTATATCTATGCCAAACAGTTTCTTGCTTTCCTTTCACCCTCACAATTCACATCCCATAATTTGTTTATTCTCGCAGGTTACTTTCGTCAATTGCTTCCCTGACCTGGTCATTTCTTCAAAGATTTCCGCACGCCCGTGTTTGTGGGATTGGTGCGAGAAGTTTATTCTGCAGTTAGGTTCCTTAAAGCTCGCTTTTTTATAGAATACTTGTACACAGTGCCTCGCAAAGTAGTATACACTGATTTATTGCCTATGTTTTTTTTTCACCTCCCTTGTACCATTCATTGTACTCTGATCTGCCAGGTCATGATGTGTTGAAACGACTGTGCAAAGTGTATGTCTCTCCAAATTCAACATTTTTTATGAACTACATACTGAAACGCTTCTCGTTAAAACACGGTTAAAAGGAAAATATATTTTTGTTTTATGTGTTAGCTGCCGCCTGTGTGATGTGCCGCAGACAATAGAACACCGCTTTGTTAGTTGCAAAGATGCTATCTTGTTCTGGGATGTCCTCCAGCGGACTCCAAAGAAACATATTTAAAATAATTCCTGCACTATACGCTATCTTTTGCCAACATCACTTGATGAAGTCACATACCAAAGGCATGCTTTTTGGTATGTTTTCGCCGTGGGTATGCACAGCCTATGGAAGACGCGTGTTCAAGACCGCAGCGCAGAACCCACCATTTCTTCGAGCTCACATTTTATTAGAATGACTATTAACCTAAAATGCATTTACGGAGAAATGGACTTCAAGCCGGACTAGTACCACATCTTGGGGAGTTGTTTGGTGTCGCCACCTTATTTGTAAAACGCAATTTGACGAACTCTCGCTGCTCAACTGAACTTCGTTACTTGTCGTGTGTTTCTTTAGTAACTCTAGAACACTTTAGTAGCAGCTGTGATTGTACTTGAGTTTCATACTATAGGAGTCATTTCATGTTCATTCTAACACACATTGTAATAAATACCATAAGAAAGCTACGGTGGTCTAGCGGCAAAGGTACCCGACTGCTAACTTGCCAGTCGCGAAATCGAACCCTGGCTGCGGCGGCTGCATTTTCGATGGAGGCGAAAATGCTGTTTTCACAGATCTAAGTTTTCACAGATTTCCACTACGATGTCTTTCATATTCATACGGTGGTTTTTTGGGTGTTAAAACCCACGTACCATCACCAGATACGGAGTTCGATACCATAATCTAGTGATTGCGACTTCAATTGCTCACTTGTTACGTACTTTACTATCCCGAAAATTATTCATGTGCTCAAACACTAATGTGTTTTTCGTGGACGGAGAAGAAAATTATTCTGCCATCATAGTTATTGTTATTCTAGCTCCTATTATTAATATTTCGGATGCTAGTAATAGGTTAATAACCGGGTCATTCAACGATGCTGCATATAGCACATTTCTTATGCTCTTATGCTCTGGTAGCCAAACCAAATTAATGTAATGTATATCCAGTGGAACAAATTATTTTAAAGCACTCAGCATTTATGAGCCCTCATTTCCAGCAACAGAGGAGCACACCGATATCGAATCAGTTCACATTACCTAAGAACTTTAGCTGATGCTGGTAATTCGCAGATTTCTTATTTACGATAATGCCCCGCCACGGTGGTCTAGTGGCTAAGGTACTCGGCTGCTGACCTGCAGGTCGTAGGATCAAATCCCGGCTGCGGCAGCTGCATTTTCGGTGGAGGCGGAGATGTTGTGGACCCGTGTGTTCAGAATTTAGTGCACGTTAAAGAACCCGAGGTGGTTGAAATTTCTGGAGCCCTCTACTACGGCGTCTCAATCATATGGTGGTTTTGGGACGTTAAACCCCACATATCAAATCAATTAGCTTCGAAAAGGAAACCGAATGTAATATCATAACAAACTCTGTCTTTCTTGTAGTGAATGACAGAAATATGAATACAAATGCAAAAAAGCACCATACACGTAAAAAACAATAGAAAGGGGTTTAAGGGCTTGTTTTTTCTACTTGGAAACATGTTTTGGTGAGATCCAACAGACAATTATGCCAAACATTATTGTAGTAATTGTGATGCAAATGTGAAGTTGAACTTGACGACAGCGACCAAACCTGCAACCCGTTGGAGGCTTTGTCATTTCGACGTGGTCATTGTCGACTTGAGAAAGGCCAGCTCATTTCGCGAAAGCGATACCGGTGAGGAGCCTATGCTTAGTTGGGATGAGAACAGCTAGATGAAATGAAAATATTGCCCATGGTGAATTCGTTTTGTTTCTTCGCAATACTTTTTCTATAGGCTAGACATAGGTCATCATCATCATCATCATCATCATCATCATCATCATCAGCCTGACGACGTCCACTGCAGGGCAAAGGCCTCTCCCATGTTCCACCAGTCAACTCGGTCCTGTGCTTGCTGCTGCCAATTTATGTCCGCAAACTTCTTCATCTCATCTGCCCCCTTAACCTTCTGTCTCCCCCTAACCCGCTTGCCTTCTCTGGGAATCCAGTTAGTTACCCTTTATGACCAGCGGTTATCCTGTCTACGCGCTACATGCCCGGCCCATTTCGATTTCCTCTTCTTGATTTCAACTATGATATCCTTAACCCCCGTTTGTCGCCTAATCCACTCTGCTCTTTTCTTGTCTCTTAAGGTTACACCTACCATTTTTCTTTCCATTGCTTGCTGCGTCGTCCTCAATTTAAGCTGAACCCTCTTTGTAAGTCTCCAGGTTTCTGCTTCGTAGCTAAGTACCGGCAAGATACAGCTGTTATATACCTTCTCTTGAGGGATAGTGGCAATCTACCTGTCATAATTTGAGAGTGCTTGCCGAATGTGCTCCACCCCATTCTTATTCTTCTAGTTACTTCAACCTCGTGGTTCGGCTCTGCGCTTATTACCTGCCCTAAGTAGACATAGTCTTTTACAACTTCAAGTGCACTATTACCTATCTCGAAGCGCTGCTCCTTTCCGAGGTTGTTGTACATTACTTTCGTTTTCTGCAGATTAATTTTAAGACCCACCTTTCTGCTCTCCTTGACTGACTCCGTAATCATGTTGCAATTCGTCCCCTGAGTTACTCAGCAATGCATGAATGTCATCGGCGAAGCGCAGGTTACTAAGGTATTCTCCATTAACTCTTATCCCTAACTGTTCCCATTCTAGGCTTCTGAAAACCTCCTGTAAGCACGCGGTAAATAGCGTTGGGGAGATTGTGTCCCCCTGCCTTACACCTTTCTTGATTGGTATTCCGTTGCTTTCTTTATGAAGCACTATGGTAGCCGTTCATCCCCTGCAGATTTCTTCCAGGATGTTATTATATGCTTCGTCGACGCCCTTATTCCACAGTGTCTGCATGACGGCTGATATTTCCACTGAATCAAACCCCTTCTCGTAATCTGTGAAGGCTATGTATAGTGGTTGGCTATATTTTGAACACTTCTCTATTATCTGTTTGTAAATAGATTGTATACTACGGAGAGCAAGCTGATCAGCCTGTAATTCTTCAAGTCCTTGTCATCTCCTTATGTATTAATATGATGTTAGCATTCGTCCAAAAACTGTTTCCGTCAGGAGACACCTCGTAAACAGGGTGGCTAGTTTTTCTAACACAATTTGTCCTCCATATTTCAGCAGATCTGATGTTACCTGATCCTCACCAGCAGCTTTGCCTCTTTGCATGTTCTCCAAAGCTTTTCTGACTTCTTCTATCATTACTGGTGGAATGTCATCTGGGTTACTGCTAGTTCTTATAGTATTAAGGTCATGGTTGTCTCGACTACTGTACAGATCTCTGTAAAACTCCTCCGCTATTTTAACTATCCTATCCATATTGGTAGTTATTTTGCCTTCTTTGTCCCTTAGTGCATACATCCGACTTTTGTCTATCCCAAGTTTCCTCTTCACTGCTTTGACGCTTCCTCCGTTTTTCAGAGCGTGTTCAATTCTCTCAATGTTATACCTTCTTACATCGGATACCTTACGCTTATTATTCAACTTAGAAAGCTCTGCCAGTTCTATTTTGTCTGTTGTATTAGAGACTTTCATGCTTTGACGCCTTTTAACTAGGTTCTTCGTCTTCTGGGACAGCTTGCCAGTGTCCTGTTTAAGAACCGTACCTCGAATTTCCACTGCACACTCCTTATTGATACTCATCAGATTATCATTCATTGCGTCTACGCTAAAGTTGGTTTCCTCGATAAGAGCGGAGTACCTGCGCTCAAGCAAGACTCTGAATTCCTGTACTCTCTCTTAGTGCTAGCTCATTGATTGGCTTCTTGCGTATCAGTTTCTGTCGTTTCTTCTGCAAGTCAATTTAGACCGTACCAATCTATGGTCACTGCATCAAACCTTGCCAAGCACTTCCGCATTCTGCACGATGCCTGAGTGTGCACTCATTGTAAGGTCTATTTCGTTCTTCTTTTCCCCATGAGGGCTCCTCCATGTCCACTTACGGTTTCCTCGTTTTCGGTAAAAGGTATTCAAAATCCGGAAAATATTGCGTTCTGCGAATTCTACCAGTAGCTCTCCTCTGGCGTTTCTAGCCCCGATGCCATAATCTCCTACTGTCTGGTCTCCAGCCTGCTTCATAGCTACCTTTGTATCCCATTAGTATAGTATACTGCGTTACTCATTGCCGATTCCACGTCTTCATAGAAGCTTTCAACTGAAGTGTCATCATGGCTGGATGTAGGCGCGTAAGCCTGTACCATCTATATCTTGTATCTCTTATTGAATTTAATTAGAATACCTACCACCCTTTCATTATTGCTATAGTATTCCTCTATGTTTCCGGCTATGTTTCTGTGAATAAGGTACCCCACTTCCAGTTTTCTTCTGTCAGCCAAGCCCCGATAGCAAATGACATGCCTTTTCTGCAGCACCATCTAGGCCTTATCTGTCCTCCTAACCTCACTGAGCCCTATTACATACCATTTAACACCCTCCAGCTCCTCGAATAGAACAACTGGAATTGCTTCACTAGATAAGGTTCTAGCGTTAAACAATACCAAGTTCAGGTTCCAATGGCGGCCTGTCCGGATCCAGAGACTCTTAGCACTCTCTGCTGCGGTGCAGATCTGACCGCCGCCGTAGTCAGTTGCTTCGCAGCTGCTGAGGACTGAGGGCCGTAAGTTAATTGACGCATGCATGTGGGAGGTAGTGGCGAGATAATGCACCAGGGTGGCCAATCTTTCTCTGATGAGGGAGTGCGTTACCGGTGGTGGTTACCGGTGAGGCCGCACCCCAGGCCTCTTAAAGCAGTTCCATCACCACGCGGATTTTTTTTATCCGGTTGGGAACTGCGCGGCACTGGGATTCGAACCATAGACCTCTTGTATGCGAGGCGGATCCTCTAACCACTAAGCCATTGCCACTTCTCGAGATAGGTAATATACAACAAATTAATTTTTTTTATTTATTCATACTGTCAGCCAAGGGCCAAGACAGGAGTTGGGGTTACATATCTGGCACGTACAAAGAACATATGTGTAAACAAGTTTCACACTGTACGCTCAAGACGCACACTATATGGAAATAAGTTGTTAGATATTAGTAAATAAATGTTTCAACAGATGAAGAATTTAACTCAAAATTCTTTTAGTCTGACTGAATAAATACATCCATAGCGTAGTAAACATCCCTGTGACTGTAGCCCAAAGTAGAAGCGCCGAATGATAGAACAACTGATTCAGATATTTCCAGACCCAAGTTTCGAAGGGGCGGGGCTATGAATCTTCTCCTCAGTGACGTGTACCGGCGACGGGATGGAAAGTAAGGACTAATTGTTTACTCCTCTTTAACAGTAGAGACACAGAGGAGACAGCGCTTGGCTTGCTCTATGCAGGTAAAAGTTTAGGAAGGTAACCCGGAAGCAAAGTTTCGTTATAGCCACTTCCATTATTCTCAACCGCGATAACTCATTCTTCCAGGGAAATAATAGGTGCTTATATTCCGGAGAAGCTGTCAAGACAGGGTCTGATAAGCATTTTCTTTTTTAAGTTAGCGAGCGGAAACGTGCAATCGTAATGTATGCTGTCAGTGGGAAAAACGAAATTGACCTAACACTCATTCGTTTGTTTGTAGCCCGGAACCCATGGCACATACCCACTCTGTTGATCGGCCAAGAAAACATATAGTAATATATTTACCATAATTGCACTGTTGTTTAAAAAAAGAAAAACAAAGATATGCAAAAAGAAGACAGTATATTAAAAAACAAAGATTCAGAGAGTGAGGAAAAAACAAGAAAATAATCACCAATATAATAACTATACCTTGATTTTGGAAGCCGACCAGACAGTTGAGTTTCCCAAACCCGATTAATTTAGTATGTATGTCTCAGATTTACACACATTCCTACAATCACTTCCTGACCCGCTTTTTTTGAGTATTTGTTAATGTGGCTCTTATGTTGAAATACCTTTAGAGTCCCGAATGAAATTACATGCGGCATCGAATACATCTCTGTGGCGAATTCCCAAAACGGAGGCACCAAAATCTAGAACATTTTCTGTGCTTAAATTTAAAACTAGCGTCGCAAACGGAATGACTAGGAGTATTTTTCTAATTACTGCGTAGTTACGACATGAGACAAAATATTGTTAAATAGTTTCTGATTCTTCGCGAAATGGACAAAGAGGGAAGAGTGTCAGACCAGCTCTGTGTATATAACAATTTAATGGGGTACACGGCACCGGAATTTCGAGATAATAACTTCAAGTTTTTTTGACGGACTCCACTGAGATTTCTATGAAAATTTTAGGTGCTGATAATCTGTTCATTTTGTGACATTTTCGAAACTATCTGGAGAAATAGAGAATTTCCTACATCTAACCCCTGCTGAGTATTCGAACTCTGGAAGTACCGAAATTAATGGTCCATCAAGTGATGCTCGCGTAGCCATCTATTATGCGCTTCATCCTCATCTGTACAGCAATCAACCATCATCATCTGTTCTGGCTGACAGTCATCATCGTCTTTCAACATGCGCTTCGTCTTCGGCTCCGCTGCGCTTTCGCATTCCCGACGTCACGGCCAATAAACCTCGTTACAACCGAGTAGTCATAATATGCTGTGGTTTTTGTAAACACCGCAGGAGACTGCAACCGTCTACTCAAAGGGGTGGTGCTCCAATGCAACTCGCAAGCCTTCAAGTTGTTCATGCCGTCATTATCACTACGTAACAGCCCTTTCCGCATATAAAAAACCAATCTAGGGTTTTGAGCTATTAATGAATAAATAAAAATGCGAATTGCGTAACGCGTGGGCTGTCTAATGTTCCAACCCATTGAAACAGTTTGTTCTTGATCCCGGGCCATTAACACTTCACGCATATTTTTTATCGTCATCAGCCAATGCATGAAATATTTGCACAATACTTCTTGCAAGTGTATAGTGAATACCACGCTTCTTTGAAGAATGACGAAGGATAGCATAGTGAATGTCTGCCTACTGCACAAAGAATATGATTATTTATGACGTAGTGGGTACCCAGCAAGTGTGCTTGTAGCAGTTACCCAATGAGTTTTTAGAAAAGGCTGTGAAAGGCCACTCTTCTCGCAGTTCTAAGATACAAATAGCTTCGCCTCTAAAATGAACGTCAAAAGCGGAGACCCATGGTCGTTCCAACAGCATCGGTAGCCACCATACGCAATGTAACGAACCGTTCTGCTGCTGCCATCAATTTTACTATGACCCGTGAGTTTTACCACACCGTGGTTTCTACAAGGCGTCGGGCCTACTTAGCAGAGGAAAACATGTGAAATCTCACTATGACGTCATACAGGTGTGGTTCACAGCACCGCAATCGGTCGCACACCAGGCGGACTTGGGAACTATTTGAGGCTTTTTTTAAGAGCCAAATGCACTTTAAATGAAACTTAGGATAACGAACTTTTTTTTCTACTGACAACATGATTGAGCCCGCTCAAACAACTTTTTGCCAGTATGTTCATCTCCTCTAAACACTAGAAATCTATAATGCGGCCCAAATCGACATAGCTAGACATCGTCAGTATTGAGCAGTAAAGTCTCTATTTGGCTCATATAGATTTAAACAGTTCATTTGGAAATGAATTAGCTCGTAAAGTAAGTGTACACGGTACGAATGTATGATAGAGCAATATTTTTCGATAGAATTTACTTCATACTTGTGCTTCCGCCGGTGCCGTGCTTTGACGCATGCGCGTAAGGACGATTTTTGGACTCGAAGACCGAGTGGTTCTTCCTGGTAAAAGGCGCACTATTCTGGACTGACATCAATGTTTTCTTGTTCCTAGCGTCTATAGAAGGCCTCGAAATGCGTTCCAGTTTGTTTTACGCCAATTTTATTTCAAATATATTGTTTTGAAGTGAACAAAGGACATGATATCACTGCGTTAAAAAAATCACTAAGAGGCAAAAAGAAGTAGGCAAGCCAGCCTCTTGCTCTTTACAATCGAGTTTTGTCATTGAAGGTCATGTCCTTCAGTAAGTGCCAACTCGCACTAAAAACCTCATTGTGAAACGTAAACACAATAGCAAAGCAACTAAAACACAAATTAAACATTTTGGGTGGGGCCATGTTGATTGTTTGGCCACTTTTGTTGGCACAGAGCTCGTTTAATGAATGTGGCTCACTTTGATTGAAACTGTCGGAGTACTTGGCTCATTTTTTTATTAGAAACTGCCTTTTTGAGCTCACGTCACAATGATAAATTGCCCCATTTTGATCACAACTGTTCTAGAACTCGAAGATACTTGAGCATGCTTTACGTTCCCGTGAAATTTAGCCCAGTTTCGGTTTGTGTATTTGGCTATTTTTGAAAAAAGAACGCCTCATTTTAAGCATCTATTTTCAAGCAATCTCTTTTTTAAAGCACTTGCGCGTGCAGCAAACGGACAAAGAAGACGAAGAAGAAGACGTGCTTACGTGCAGTCGCACTTCTGTGGCATTGGAAGCGGGCGAGAAGGGGACGAGAACGATGTCTCGTCCAACAGACGAAGTCCCACTTGGAGGTCGTCGGGAAAACGAAGACCTTCCTCGTTCGCCATCCAGAGAGGAGAAACCGACGAGTCCGCCACTTCAGGACTCCTCGGCTACAGGGCCCCACTCACACGTTCCTCCATCCCATGGTAACCACACGTATTCGATCATTTGTTATATTAACCATTAAAAGTAATGGCAGCTTCCTCATTTGAACCAGTGGGGTTTCATAATATTTTGTAGATCGCGCTGTGATGATTCAGCCTTTATATCATGAATATCATGATATGCCGGCTTATAGTTTTCTTCTCGAGCGCATTGTATATTGCGCCTCAGCAAGCAATTAGCGAATCTGCCCAACGCCTCCATGTCAGTGCAAACGCTCCCTCCCTGATGAAACTGATTAATTGATTTGTTGATTGATTGATTGATTGAAAACTTTAATAAAATATATAAAGTGTGTCCTCACTAGTTTGCTTCAGCAATATGCTATTTTGAAACAGAAAAAAAAGACGCATGATTTCAACCATTCTGGTCATCTCATGTGTAGATCTCCGATTATCCATGTTGGTAGTCTGCTCTATGTCTTGTTGTAGTTGAGGCATGGTACGTTCAGCCTTTTTCGTGAAAGAATTCGGGCTTGATTCGTGAACGGGGCATTCCCAGAGGATATGCGCCATCATTGCCGAGGCATGGCAGTAGTCGCAATTGCGGTCAGAATACTTTGTTGGGTATATCTTGTGAAGGACTGAGATTGGGAGCCGTTGGTCCGCCTTTTTCAATATGTGGTCATGATGAGACATCGCATAAGAACAGCGGCTCGGGCATGGAAGCACACTCATGAAGGCTCTCTAGGGCGGCTGCTTGTGTACACGTGCGTCCAAGCGCTCTCCGCGGAGTGTTGCAATACTCACCGCAGACGGCTAAATAGACACCTATAGCATGATCAGAAACGCGCTGTCTCAAAGCCCTCCTGTCAGAGCCAGAGCGACAGTGAACATGAGTAAAACTCCTGAGTAATATAAATGTAACGCTAATGCCTCTCTTCTTCTGCGGCGGCAGTTTCACTACTATCTCTTCAACTAAAAGCGGCTCCCCTTGCACGTTTACTAGCTAGCAGACGCTTTCCGCATGGTCATGCCGGGCAGCTTGGTGGGCATGTTCTCAGGCGACCGTGTGAGCGCGACAATTGCCCGGCAGGGAAGGAGTGACCAGGAGTCTAGAGTAAGCGGATACGTTTTCAGCTGGGTGCGTTTGGTGCCTTATGTAAGATGTGGTGAACCGCCTTAGAACTGCCTCAGCATAAAGGCTAGGCATGCATGCTATGCATAGGTTAATATGCAAACCTCCTCTGACATGCTAAGAGCGTTTTGTACAGAATGCACTACACCAAGGACTTCGCCGTCTGCAGGTGTCATCATCACTATCATCAGTCTGACTATGCCCGTTGCAAAGCAAAGGCCTTTTCTACTGTCCGCCAATAACCCGGTATTGTGCTTTCGTTGCCGCGTTATACCTGCGAACTTTCCAATCTCATCGTCCACCTGACTTTGTCTCCCCTTCGTGCGTTTATCTTCTCTGGGAATCAGGTAAGCTATCCTTAATGACCAGTGCTTATTCCGTACGCACTACGTGCCCGGCCCTTGCCCATTTATTCTTGATTTCGACTATAATATCTTTAACCCGGTTTCTTCTCTGATCCAGTCCGCTCTCTTTTTGTCTCTTAAGGTTACACCTATCACTCTCTTTTCCATCGCTCACTGCGTCGTCCTTAATTTAAGCTGAACCCTCTTTGTAAACCTCCAGGTTCGTGCCCCGTATAGTAAGTACGAACAAGATGCAGCTCTTATATACCTTCTTCTTGGAGGTTAGTGGCACATTACCATTCATGATTTGAGAGTGCTTGCAGAATGTTATCCACCTCATTCTTATTATTATAGTTATTTGCTATCATGGTTCCACTCCGCCGTTACTACCTGTTCTAGTAGATATATTCATTTACAACTTCCAGCGTCTCTCCATCTATCACAAAGGGCTGTTTTCTGCCGAGACAGTTGCACATTAGTTTTGTGGGTACTAATTTTCAGACCAACCAATCTGCTTTCCGTGTTCAGCTTTGTAATCATGAGCTGAAATTCGTCCTCTGAGTTACTCATCACGGTAATGTCATGACGGAATCACAGGTTAATTACTAATACTCTTCATTAACTCTTATTCCTAACTCTTCCTAACTTAGGGCTCCGAAAACCTCCTGTAAACACGCGGTAAATAGTATTGGAGATATCGTGTTTCGCTGCCCCCCACGCACCCCTCTTTATTGGGATTCTGTCGCTTTCTCTACGGAGAACTATGGTGGCTGTGAATCCACTGTAAATTTTGTCCAGTAGGTTTATGTAGAATTCTTCGATGCCCTGACTCCATAGTGCCTGCGTTACTTCTGATGTTTTGAATTAGTCTAACGCCTTCTCGTAATCTATAAAGGCTATGTATGGCCCCGCCGCGGTGGTCTAGTGGCTAAGGTACTCGGCTGCTGACCCGCAGGTCGCGGGTTCGAATCCCAGCTGCGGCGGCTGCATTTCCGATGGAGGCGGAAATGTTGTAGGCCCGTGTGCTCAGATTTGGGTGCACGTTAAAGAACCCCAGGTGGTCGAAATTTCCGGAGCCCTCCACTACGGCGTCTCTGATAATCATATAGTTGTTTTGGGACGTTAAACCCCACATATCAATCAATAAAAAGGCTATGTATGAGGGTTGGTTGTATTATGCGCATTTATCTATTACCTGATTGATACCATAATTATGGCCTACTGCGGAGTAGCCTGTACGAAATTCTGCTTGATTTTTTGGTTGATTGAACTCTAATGTCAACTAATTCTATTAGCTAATATTTTTGTTAATAGTTTGTAGAGAACGGACAGTAAGGTTATCGGCCTCTCATATTTCAAGTCCTTAGCATCGTCTTTCTTATGAATTAAGATGATGTTGGTGGTCTTCCAAGATTCTGGTACCCTTACCGTCACGAAACACCTCGTTTATGAGGCGGCCAGTTTACCTAACATAATTTCTCCGCCATCTTTTATAAGGTTTTTTGTTACCTTATCCTCACCAGCGACTTAACCTCTTCGCATTCCTTGTAGGGGCTTTCCTTACTTCCTATCTCGCTACCTGTAGAATATCGAACTCCTCTGTTATATTAATGTTTCTCACGATATCATCCTGGTTGTTTTGGCTTTTGTACAGCTCACTCTAGAACTCCTCTACCACTTCGACCATGTTATTCATATTGGTAATGGTGCTGCCTTCCTTGTTCCTTAATGCATACATCCGATTTTTGCCTATATACAACTTTGCCTTCGCAGTTTTTAGGCTTCTGCCGCTTTTTACAGCTTGCTAAATTTATTCTATATGATGCCCTGGGGTGCCGGCTACCTTACGCCTATAAATTAACTTCGAAAGCTCCACCAGCTCTATTTTGTCGGTTGCATTTAAGACTTTCGCGGTTTGTCACCTCTTAAGATTTTTCTTTTCAGGAGATAATTTGTCCTGGTGAATGTACCTCTCACTTCTATTGCACACTCTTTCATCATAGTAGTAAGATTATTAAAGACGATAGTCTTTCTTGGGGACCTTCGGCCAAAAAATGTTGGTCTGTCTGTCTGTCTGTCTGTGCATTTGTCTGTTTGTGCGCCCTAACGATACCTCATATGGCATCAAACGGCCAACCCTATCCGCAGCGCCCAACAATATTGCTCAAGGATTAGCGTTCATAGTTGTGCGATTGTCAATTAAAAAGCAATTATTGCGCATATCTGTGGCGCCAAAACAACACTTCGATGTTTTGTATGACTGCATTTATACTAAAAGAAGCACACACAAGTAACTTTAAGGAATGTAGCGTTTATCGCGCTGCGCTGACAATGCAACGCAATGCTCGTGAAGGTGTTTCCAACGCTTCGCTACGACGTAATGGTGGTGGAACCATCCCGTCGCTTTGCATTCTACACCTTATCACCTCCGAGACTGGCGCGAATCTTTCTCCGTGGGCTGCACGCCTTCGTTCTTGAAGATAACTGCCAGATGGCGCTTGTGTCTAACGTGACTCGGTGTGCTCGTTCGCCTCCGCTACACGCTCGAGGCACTCTAACGTAGTGCCTCCAGAATACCATTCACCGATTTTCTTGTTCAGAACACCAAATAAATGTTTTGTTCACTCTCTCTAGACGCAAGACTATCGTCTCTCGGCGACATCTGCGGTGTAACAAGCAGATTTGGAACCATTTTTTTGTTCACTGTTTCAATTCTAACGTCGGTTAACGCATTTAGTGCCTCTAATATATTCTGAAGCAAAACTCTGAATTTCTATACTTTCCCTGTCGCCGCTAGTTCATTATTAGCTTTTTGTGTAACCGTTTTCGTCTTTGTTTTTTTTAATCCAGGTGAATCTAGGTTTTACACCTGTAGACGATCTAGGTGATCCTTTGCAGGTGTACAACTCCGCAAAGAAACGGCCGTAATACATGACTAGTTGCCATCCTGCACTACACCAGTCTACAAGGTGTTTGTTTCAGGTGTAATGATGATTGTAGTGGGTCATGCAAATCTCGGCACACACATTGTCAGTGCTAAGCACGAGACGCTCGGCCCGAACTGTCGCTGATTTTGATAGCTAGGCCTACGCTCCTACCTGGTCTCGGATAACAGTTTTGACTGTCTCCGTTCTATATTATAATTGGTGGAGGTGCTGGGTCTCCTTGCAATCCTGGAGTTGCGAAGCCGGACTCTACCTGCTGTCATGACCACTGCATCTGCCACAAGCCCTCCTCCTATGGCTTCCCAGGCCACCGTGTGCTCCGGCGCGGTCCGTCAGCGGGATCCTCCCATATTCAGCGGCACTGACGACCACGACGTCGACGACTGACTGGCTACTTATGAACTCGTGAGTGTCTTGAACAAATGGGACGAAGCCACGAGACGGGCCACTGTCGGCATTTACCTCAGTGGCATTGCCCACTTATGGCTTCGGAACCATGAGACCGACGTTCCCACCTGGACAGCATTCAAAGCAAAGTTCAGCGAAGTCTTTGGTCGTCCTTCTGTCCGCAAACTTCGTGCGGAGCAGCGCCTTCAGTCGAGATCTCAACTGCCTGGTGAGAACTTTACAAGTTATATAGAAGACGTCATTGACTTGTGCAAGCGCGTCGATGTGAACATGACAGAGGTGGACCGCATCAAGCATATTTTTAAGGGTATTGACGAGGACGCTTTCCAGATGCTCATTTCGAAAAGCCCTGCTACTGTCACCCAAGTTACCGAGCTCTGCCAAAGCTATGATGAGCTCCGCCGGCAACGTCTCGTCACCCGCCGTGCTGTCCCACATCAGGAATCGATGTCCGGCTTAACTCCCTCGCAAGACCCCGTCCTCCTCTCGCAGATCAAAGATTTCGTGCGCGAAGAAGTTGCCCGCCAACTCTCGCTCATCTCTGGCCTACCGGAGCGCAGTGCACCGCTTAGCCCTACTCTACGGACTATTATACGAGATCAAGTGTCTGAGGTCCTTCCTCCACAGCTGGTGCCACCAGTCAATGCACCATTGACGTACGCCGAAGCAGCAGCACGACCACGACCACAGACGTTCCAAGCGCCGCCTCCACAGCCTGCTCCTGTTTATGCCGCCCTGCCGCCACGACCTCCACTTCGCCGAGTCCCTAATCCATGGTGCACTGCCGACAACCGACCGATCTGCTTTTCGTGTGGTCTACCTGGGCACGTCGCACGTCTGTGCCGCCGCCGTCCACTACACTCACGTGAAAACCTACGTCCATACGAAAACGATTACACGTACACTCAATACACCCCAGACCCCGAATTGTACGCTCCTCGTCCAAGCCACCGACCAGCTTCTGATCGCCGATCTCCTTCTCCACGTCGACGCTCGCCCTCCCCGATGCGCCGACGCCCCCCTACAATCGACGCGGAAAACTAAATGACGCAGTTCCCGAGGCAAGAACTGCGTCCTCGTCGCAAAGCACAAGCCCTCTTCGTTCGCCGCCGAATGTAATTAATGCCGTTCTTGAAGGTGTACCCGTACTTGCCCTTATTGATACTGGTGCCGCAATTTCTGTCATCGCCGAAAAAGTTTGCCGTTCAATTCGAAAAGTGACAACGCCTTACTTGGGTTCATGTCTTCATACTGCCACTGCACAGCCTGTGCAGCCTGTGGCCGCGTGTACTGCCAGACTTGTAATTCAAGGAGTGCCCTACACAGTCCAGTTCGTAGTACTCCCGCACTGTTCTCATGACATCATTTTAGGTTGGGATTTTCTCTCCCATCACCAAGCCGTCATTGATTGCGCCCGTGCCGAAGTCGCCTTTTGTCCCCTTGGTGATGCGCTACCAGTGCACGATCGCCCTTCCGACGCGAAGTTGGTCATTAGTGACGACACCCAAATCCCTCCACGCGCTACTGTCTTCGCACCTGTGTCGTGTTCCACCGTCGTCGACGCTGCCGCATTCTTCACGCCTTCCGCTGCTTTCGTTCATCGCCACCTGTCACCGCTCCCAACCGCTCTCGTTACTCTTCAAGGTGGTGCGACCAACGTGCCTGTGAAGAATCCGTTCCCATTCACGATTACGCTACTTCGAGGCGAATGTATTGGTTCGATAGAATCATTCGAAACCATCGCTACACTTGACGTTCCTGATGAATCATCGGAAGTCAGTGCCCTCTCCTGTAGTTCCGTGAATGACCCTCCCACTACCGACATTTTCAACCGTGTCATCGACGAAGGCCTAAACCCACAACAGAGGTGTGAGCTTTTGAGCCTCCTTGACGAGTTTCGACAATCTTTTGACAGTCACAGCGCTACTTTAGGTCGCACATTTACCGTATGCCACCAGATCGACACAGGTAATCACCCACCACTACGGCAACGACCATACCGTGTTTCGCCAACTGAACGCCGTATCATCGATGAACAAGTAGGTGACATGCTAAAGCAAGGCGTCGTTCAACTGTCAAACAGTCCTTGGGCGTCGCCGGTTGTTTTAGTTAAAAAGAAGGATGGCAAGATACGCTTTTGCGTAGATTATCGTCGCCTAAACAAAATAACACGAAAGGATGTTTATCCTTTGCCTCGAATTGATGACGCCCTCGACTCTTTACAAGGCGCAGAGTTCTTTTCCTCCCTTGATCTACGCTCTGGGTACTGGCAAGTGCCCATGAATCCGGATGATAGGCCAAAAATTGCATTTGTTACACCAGACGGCTTATACGAATTTAACGTGATGCCATTCGGGCTATGCAACGCGCCGGCAACATTTGAGCGCATGATGGACACTATCCTACGAGGCCTCAAATGGAACACGTGTTTGTGCTACTTAGACGATGTAGTGGTATTCTCACCCGATTTTCCCACGCACCTTCGTCGCTTGGAACAGGTTCTACACTGCCTCTCTGCAGCCGGCCTCCAACTCAACTTGAAGAAGTGTCACTTTGGAGCGCGCAAGCTGACCATTCTCGGACACGTCGTGTCGAAGGATGGCGTTCTTCCTGACCCCGCTAAGCTACGTGCTGTTCGCGAGTTCCCGAGGCCCGCGTCTCTCAAGCAGCTGCGTAGTTTCATTGGCCTTTGCCCATACTTCCGCCGCTTCGTCCGAGATTTCGCCTCGATCATGGCGCCTCTGACAGACCTACTTCAGGGAGACCGCAATTTATCTGCGTGGTCTCCAGCTTGCGACAGTGCCTTTGCGAAGCTCCGTGAACTGCTTACAACACCACCCATACTGCGTATTTTCGATTCAAGCGCTCCCACAGAAATCCACACAGATGCTAGCGGTGTCGGTCTTGGCGCTGTACTCGCCCAACGAAAGCCTGGTTACCAAAAGTATGTTGTTGCGTACGCGAGCCGCACTCTTACAAGAACAGAAGCAAATTATTCGGTAGCTGAGAAAGAATGCCTAGCGATTATCTGGGCCATTACAAAATTTCGGCCTTATCTGTACGGCCGCCCTTTCGATGTTGTTACCGACCACCACGCGCTCTGCTGGTTATCCTCCCTCAAAGATCCCTCAGGACGCTTGGCACGATGGGCTTTACGGCTCCAAGAGTACGACATCCGCGTCATTTATCGCTCAGGCCAGAAGCACGCCGATGCCGACGCTCTTTCGCGTTCGCCTGTTTCTACTGATATTGCGAGTGTCTCCATCCAAGACAACTTCCTTCCACTATCAGGACCCATCAACATGGCTGCGGAGCAGCGCAAAGATTCGTGGATTGCGTCTCTGATGGATTACCTATCTGAAACACTCGCCCACCCGCCATCTCGAGCGCTACACCGACAAGCCTCTCACTTCGCCATCCGTGATGGAATACTTTATCGCCGCAACTACCACCCTGACGGTCGCAAATGGCTACTCGTCATACCCAGGCATCTCCGCGCCAGCATATGTGCTGCTTTCCATGCCGATCCGCAGTGTGCGCACGCCGGTTTGTTTAAAACCTACGCCAGGCTACGTTTTCGGTTTTATTGGCGCGGCATGTACACATTCGTTCAAAAGTACATTCGATCTTGCACAGAGTGCCAACGCCGCAAGCACGATCCTAGCCGTCCTACTGCACCAATGCAGCCGTTACCGTGCCCAGTGCGACCATTCGACCGGGTTGGAATAGACCTTTATGGTCCTCTACCATATACATCAGCTGGGAATCGCTGGATTATTGTAGCGATCGACCATCTCACGAGATATGCAGAAACGGCCGCTCTACCAGCCGCGACGGCACGGGACGTTGCGTCTTTCCTGCTGCAACGTTTTGTTCTGCGTCATGGCGCTCCACGTGAACTTTTGAGCGACCGAGGCCGCGTCTTTCTCGCGGATGTTATTCAAGAACTTCTTGCAGAATGCCATGTAATTCACCGCTGTACTACCGCATATCGCCCACAAACAAATGGCTTGACAGAGCGGTTCAACCGTACTCTTGGCGACATGCTTTCTATGTATGTCACCTCCGACCACACCAACTGGGATCTCATCCTTCCTTACGTAACGTACGCTTACAACACGGCACCTCAAGCGACGACAGGCTTTTCTCCATTCTTTTTACTTTATGGTCGAGAACCATCGTCTCCAATTGACACCATTCTCCCCTACCGACCCGACTCATCCGAAGGCACACCACTTTCCGAAGCCGCGCGGTATGCGGAAGAATGTCGGCAATTAGCTCGCACCCTTACAACCCAAGAAGAAGGGCTGCAGAAATTTCGTCACGACGATGGACGGTCCAACTACCAATTTTCGCCCAACTCTCTTGTTTGGCTGTGGGTGCCCCCCAGTGCTGCTCCTGGTACCTCTACAAAGTTTGTCAGCAGGTACCATGGACCTTATCGCGTCATAGAACAAACTTCCGCTGTTAACTACCTCATCGAACCCCTCACGGCCACTGTGGACATGCGTCGCCGAGGCCGCGAAATCGTACATGTGAATCGCCTCAAACCATATCACGAACCACTTGTCCTCACGACACCTTAGAACACTTACTTGGCATTATCTTCAGCGAGGGGGAAATATGTAATGATGATTGTAGTGGGTCATGCAAATCTCGGCACACACATTGTCAGTGCTAAGCACGAGACGCTCGGCCCGAACTGTCGCTGATTTTGATAGCTAGGCCTACGCTCCTACCTGGTCTCGGATAACAGTTTTGACTGTCTCCGTTCTATATTATACAGGTATATCAATGAGCATGCGCACCAGGTGCCGAACACGGGTGCGCCGGCTTCATGCTCAGGACTCGTGCTAGTGGGTAACGAATGCGCCGTGAAGGTTCTACGGACCCAAGGTGGGACACCAATGGCGGTGTCGTCGGCGTCATTGTGCATGACTAGGTATCCCAGTCACCAGAGCAGGTGTCACCCAGTGGGAGCGAGCAAAAGACGTTGTTTTTGGCTGCTACACTGAGCTTTCAATAGTTAGACGCTCGCTTGATTGACAGATGCGAGACAACTGCATCGGTTTGAAGTATTCCGGGTTGTTTCGATGAAGCTAAGTAGTAAAATTCAGGTTTTTTCGATGTTGTGAAAACAATGCTTCCCACTTAGGGCCCAAGACGCACCACCTGAGGTGGTACAGCGAAATCGGAGGATGTAACGCACTGCCGCTATGCAAATATTGGCGATTGACTGTTGCTCGGTTGAAGAAGTGAGAACTGTAAAATTTTTAGTAAAATTGAGGAGAAGCCTATATTTGCCGACTGTACAGAATTTAATACATAATTATAGACATACAAGACACAGAAACGAAAGCACTTCAAAAATAAACCATGTGTAGGACGGCCTTACGGTATTCGGCAGAGCCGACGGCGTCTAACGCAAGCCTGTTTCAGAACGCTTGGCGGAACACCGGGGCCGCCGCTTCTTCCCTCGATGCTCCACTTTTACACCACTCTCGGCAAATCGTCGCCCGTTTGTACTTTGGTAGGATAGTACATTTGGGAAATTGAAAACCCGCCACAGGGACGCCATTTTCGTACACGTGTGAAGGCTCATGCCCTCGTCCCGAATAACACAACAAACTACAAATAAAAAAACTAAAGTCATAGAGGCAAGGGCAAACTCAACGGGCGCACAAAAATTTAAAGCTACGCGTTCTGAGATTTGGGGCCATTAGAAAGACTTCTCTGGTAACACGTCAAATGCTTGGTGACAGGACCATCACCAAGGAGCCTGTCCCCTGAACAATTTAAGTGGAACCGATCACTGTCCGCACGTGGTTTCACTTACGAGCTCTTTTAAAATGATTAGCGCGGAAAGAGGCGAATGCCTCCAAGTATGACAGTATTCACCAAAGGTACCGACCGGGCGTCCGTTTACTGCGACGCGACGTAGGCCACGCTTTCGCGTGTCGCAAGCCCGTCCGCTTTTGAGACCACGTGAAGCACTCCGGGCAGGGACGGCAAGTCACCGGTGATCCCACGGTGTAGCAGCGCACGCCGCCTTGTCTCGGCGAGGATTTGTAGGCGCGCGAACAGTACTGAACTAATGCGAGGGGTCATACCTCCGCGCTTGGTCCCCGAGGAGGCCCATTTATGCGCAGGCCGAAAGCGCTGTGAGGGAATCAAGGGGGCGTCACAAAGACATTTTCATCCCTACCCCTTTGTCGCCCACGTGGGGTTTGTTTCTTTGTCCAGGGTTAACAGGATGCGAAAGCGCTCGGTAGACTCAGGCGCCACAGCACTACGCGAACTGCCATGTGGGCATCTCAGTGTCTGTGCTGTCAGGGCTGATCCGGTGCCATCACCATCAAAACAATGCTGCGGGCCGAAACCAATGCAGCGCAATGGCTGACATGTCTCCCCAAGCTTACCACACAGAATAAATAACTGAAAACTAAAATTGCCGCGCAACCACTCCTTACCATGCCCCTGCACAAGTCTTCCTTCGTGCCACATCTGAAGTCAGTAGCGGTCACAGTCACATGCATTCACTGCGCTCAAAAGACTGCAAAGGTACTGAAGGAAACAGTGCAAAAAAACGGGACGGGTAAAGAATAAACGCACGACACAAGCGCTGACAAAAAACTCTGTGTAAAATTTATTACACCTGGAAATAGTAGCTTAAAACAATAACAAAACCCATCACGTGCACATAAGAGTGAAATGCAAAAAAGAATCTGCGTGAGCCTCGTTTTCTCGGCTCGTCGTAAGCTCGGCCGCCTTTGCAAGTACGTAAGCGATGACAATACCAAGGAGCTTGCATGCGTCAAGAAACACAGGACGCATTACGTTGAGTGTGTGAGCAACGTAGACTACGACATTCTGTTGTCCTGTGGTCTGTCCTATACTGGATACACCAGTCGCTGTTTGAACGACCACCTGAGAGAGTGCGCAAATAATCTCAGGACTTCAACAAGCAGCCCCTTGGCAGCCCATTGCTCCTTGTGCGGTTTCGTCCTGCTCTTTCATGAATGCAAGATACTCTCAAGTTATCGTAACAAGACAGAGCGCGAAATTACGAGGCTTTTCATATCAAGACGAAACGGAACATGTGTGTCAGTAAGTCTTCACTTGCCCTCCTGGAAAGAGAAATGGTATTTTTTGTAGTTAACTTGTACCTTGCGACTCGTGGCAGATTCTTTTATAGACGATAGTCTTTCTTGGGGACCTTCGACGCTAAAACTTTGGTCTGTTTGTCTGTACAATTGTCTGTTTGGGCATCGCTACCACGAACCGGTTACTCTAAACAGCACCAACCGATACCTCGAATGGCCGACCCCATCCGCAGCGCCCACCAATGTTGCTCAAGGATCAGCATTCTTACGTCTGCGATTGTCAATTAAAAAGCAATCATTGCGCATATCGGAGGTACCATAACAACACGTCGATGTTTTGTATGTGCGCCTTTATACTAGAGAACGCAGACACAATTGATTCTAAGGGCTGTAGCGTTAAACACGCTGTGCTGACAGTGTGACGTGGGGCTCAAAAAGGCAAGTTTTACCAACGCTTTGCTAAAACGACATGGTAGTGGCCCCTGCCCATCGCTTATTGCCTCCGAGAATGCAAGCATCTTTCTCCGCGGGCACGCAGGCCTTCCTTCGTTTTTGTAGATAACTGCCAGATGACGCTCGTGGCTAGCGCGCCTCGATATGCTCGTTCGTCTCCGCTGCATGCTCGAGGCACTCTAACGCAGCGCCTCCAGAATACAATTCACCAATTTTCTTGCGCAGAACATCAAATAAATGTTTTGTTCACTCTCTCCACACTCAAGACTACCGTCTTCCGACGACATTTGCTGATTACATGCAGATACGGGGCCAATTGTTTTGCCTTTCACTTTTATGCGCACGTGATGGTTTTCGATCTTGTTTTCAGCTATATATTTCTAGGTGTAATACATTTTACACACAGTTGCTCGTCAGCGCTTGTGCCGTGTGTTCAATATTTCTTCGTCCCATTTTTTAACGCAGCGCCTCCGGAATACAATTGACCAATTTTCTTGCGCAGAACATCAAATAAACGTTTTGTTCACTCTCTCCACACTCAAGACTATGGTCTTTCGACGACATTTGCTGATTACATGCAGATATGCGGCCAATTGTATTTTTTTGCCTTTCACTTTTATGCGCATGTGATGGTTTTTGATCTTGTTTTCAGCTATATATTTCTGGGTGTAATACATTTTACACACAGTTGCTTGTCAGCGCTTGTGCCGTGTTTTCAATATTTCTTCGTCCCATTTTTTTTTTGTTGCGCTGTTCCCCTCATTATCACGTACCAACTGGCCCTTCAAGAAACCCCACTGCAAAAGGGCATCGCAAGTACAAAACTTCTGAAACCACAATGTAAACGCGGAAAAAACGGGCGTGGAACGTGCTACACACGTTCGCGTCTCTCTGTGTTGCACAGCATTCGAGCCCAAGCAATTCAGAGACAAAAAAAAATCACAGCATATCCACGGAGTGAATGCTCATGAGTGGGATGAAGCGTCTGTCCATCCGCATGCGTGTCCATCCAACTGTCGGACGCACGGACAGAGGCATGGACGAACGGAAGCACGGAAAAGCACACAGATGAACAGGTGTAAGCACGCTTGGAAGCGTTGATGGACGGCCGCACGGGTGAATGGAAATCATGGACGGACCGACAAACGGATGGGTGCACAGACGGAGTTCAGGACGGGCAGAGGCACAGATACGCAGAGAGACGGATTGATGGACGAAAGCATGGAGAGACATACGAATGGACAGAAGCACGCATGAACGGACGGACGGATGTATAGACGTAAGCATAGACACACAGACGGACAAATAGAAGCACGGATGCAGGAATGGATGGATAGATGAAAGCATGGACAGACAGACAGACAGACAGACAGACAGACAGACAGACAGACAGACGGATTGACGAAAGCATGGAAAGACTGACGAACGGGCAGAAGCACGAATGCACGGACGGACGGACTGACGGAAAACGAATTCATGGACAGACAGACAGGTGGACGGACAGAAGCACGGATGCACGGACGGGCGGATGGATAGACGAAAGCATGGACAGACAGACATACGGATGGACGGAAGCACGGATGCACGGACGGATGGACGGATAGACGAAATTTTGGACAAAAGCACCAATGCACGGACAGACAGACAGACAGACAGAGAGGCGAAAATATGGACAGACAGACAGACAGACAGACAGACAGACAGACAGACAGACAGACAGACAGACAGACAGAAGCGAAGCACATGTCCACAGACGAACGGATGGATAGACAAAAGCATGAACAGACAGACAGAGGGACAGACAGAAGCACGGATGCACGGATGGACGAATGGATAGACGAAAGCATGGACAGACAGACAGACAGACAGACAGACAGACAGACAGACAGACAGACAGACTGTCAGACAGACAGACAGACAGACAGACAGACAGACAGAAGCACAGATGCACGGACGGACGGATGAATTGAGGAAAGCATGGACAGACAGACAGACGGATGGACAGATGCACGGACTAATGAATGGGCATACAGACGGACGGACGCACGGACGGACTCGTGGATAGACGACAGATGCATTGACGTACGCACGGACGCTTCGCCCCACTCATCACCATCCACTCCATGAATATGCTGTGAAAGCCACTAACACCATCTGGTTATATTGTCACGATTATTAGCCGTAAGCACAACACAGGAGGAAGAAGTCAGCACGACGAGTGGCAGTTTCTGGCGTTTTTCGAGTACGACGACGTTGCGCGTCTGCGCTTGCATTTTTGTGCTTGTGTGCGACTAGAACCTTGCTCTTCTCGTCGAAACGAAGTCTTGTGTCCTGTTTTTTTCTACGTTGCGACACTGGTGGAGGTGCTGGGCTTCTACGACTGATGCTCGGGACTCCTCCGCGGCCCGTCACTTCAAGTCCGCCACCGCAACCCGTTCCTTCCTTCAGTGAATACCTCTGTCCACCGCTACAGTCACGGACGGCAAGGCCTTAGTCCTGAGGCGATTCCTCTGGAATTTCCCAAGCAAAGCACTCCGCCTCGAGAAATGACAACTGCGGGTGCTTTCCAGCTGACTTTTGAGCTGCCTGATTCCGGAGACATTCCATGGTGAGGCTTATGATGACGTTGAGGACTGGTTAGCCCATTATAAGCGAGTCACCAAGGCGAGCCGCTGGAGCACTGAGCTAAAGCTTTCACGCGGCTACTTTGATTTAGCGGCCAACACTCGTATGCGATATGAGAACCACGAGGCAACGCTGTCTTCATGGGATGAATTTCGGCGGCGGATTCTCAGCACCTTCGCAAACAACTACTGCTGTGACTTTGCTCAGCAACTCATTGAGTCCCGGGTCCAGAAACCGAGAGTGTCGCCATGTTTGCGGAGTACATGACCCGCCTATTTCGACGAGCGGACCCTAGCATGCCGGAAGCCGAGAAATTCCGCCATTTGATACGAGGCATTAAAGAACAGCTGTTTGCCGGCCTTCTTCGCAATCCACCAACGACCGTGGCAGAATTCACCAAAGAGGCTACAGCTATCGAGATAGCACTGTTGCAAAGGTGTCCCTATTACGACCGACCAAACGGCGCCTCAATCAGTGTCTCTGCTCTCACGGCCGGCAGTGACGGTTTTCTGCGTGAGCTTATTCGCGCGGTTGTTCGTGAGGCGATCCGCAGCTTCTTTCTGACGCCGCAAGAGCCTGCGATGGCTTCAGTGGGAGAAGTTGTGTGGCAGGAAATTGGCCAAGCATATTTGCAGCCCGAATCGCTACGAGCCCAGCGTCAGTCACCCATCATCCGTTGCCAGCGTCAGTCACCCGTCATCCGTTGCCAGTGCCGCACAACTCGTCTGCACTGGCTCATTCTTACAACGCGCCGGCGGCACCAGTCTACAACCGACCGCCACCACCGCCTCCGCCACGAACGACGACGACTCCGCAAATAACCCACGTACTGAAACTCCGTTCTACCCGCCGTTCTACCCTCCGCCGACACCTGCAACTTGGTCGCCGAGGGTGCCTACCAGTCGACCATTTGTTTGCAAGAGGGATCTGTGGCGCACCGTCGGCCGCCGTCGACTGTGTTTCAATTGCAGAGAAGTTGGACATGTTTACCGCATCTGCCATATCGGGAACAGAGGTACCCAGCTTATGCATCGACTTTTTCACGACCTCATTTCGCCACCCGACGTGACAGTGCGCACCCGCAAGCACAGCCATCCGCTCTGTATCACCGATCCTGCTCTCGGTCACCTTCACCGAACTCTTCGCCGAACCGTCGTCTGGGGCAGGTCCCCAAGCCCTTATCGGGGAAACTAACAGCTGGGACCTTTGAAGGGAAGGTTGCCACCCATCGAGATGCTGCAATACTTCCAGTGCCAGTACGATACGACGAACGATGCAACGCAGCCGACCCCACAGGAAATCGTAAGCACCGACCTAGCTGTTTACATAGACGGACGTCCTGTGACAGCTCTAGTAGATACAGGCGCAGATTTCTCTATCATGAGCAGAAAGCTTGCCGATTGGCTTAAAAAGTTTGAACTTCGTGGATTGTGCCTAAGAACCGCGGGAGGGGGAGGGGGGCAACCGATGACGCCGATTGGAAAGTGCACTGCCAGAATTAGTATCGGTGATTCAGCTTTTGTTGCCACGTTCGTGATTTTGTCCGAGTTCTGCAACGACCTGATCTTGGGGATAGATTTCCTGTGTGAATGCGGCGCCGTCATCGACAGTCCAGACAGGTCAGTTACATTTTTGATGGCCCCAGATCAAGTTTCAGATATGAGGTGTAATGACCAGCGACGTAAACATCTGCGCGTCTTCGAAGATCGCGTGACCCTTCCACCCCGGTAAAGTGCTCTCATAGCTGTAACATGCGAACACCCAGGCAACTTCGACCACTTCGCTGAACAAATTCCAGCATTGCTATTCAGACATGGCCTATCTATTGCAAGAGCCGTCGTAAGCCTCAATTGTGGACACACGCACGTTCTGGTTACAAACTTCAGTGCTGAGCGACGACATCTTGCGAGAGGTATGGCAGTCGCGTACGTGGAGAAGGTCACTGAGGTCGCAGGCTGCTTGACTGTGGAGAAAAGCGATGTCACCAGGTGAGCTCCTCTATCCGTCGACGTTGCCCCAAGTTTACTGCCCCCGCAGAAGCAAAGCCTTCTGGAGCTTAATAATGAGTTTCAGGACTGTTTTTCTTTGACGTCCAGAGTTCGCCATACGCCGTTGACGCAACAACGCATAATTACAGGTGAAACGGCCAGACACATACGGAAGAACCCATATTGTGTAGCTCCACGGGAACGTGAGGCCATAGAAAGTCAGGTGCGAAAGATGCTTCAGGATGACGTTGTTCAGCCGTCAAAAAGTCCTTGGGCTTTGCCGGTAGTACTGGTGAAGAAAATAGGCAGCACCTTACGTTTCAGCATTGATTACCACAAGCTCAATCAGGTAGGAAAAAGAACATTTACCCACTGTCTTGTATAGACGATTCCCTCGATCGAATACGCCATGCACAGTATTTCTCGTTGATGGGTTTACGGAGCGCATATTGGCAAATAGAAGTTGACGAAAGAGATCGAGCGAAATCGGCATTTGTGACACCCGATGGTCTTTATGAGTTTAAAGTTCTCCCGTTTGGCTTGTCCTTCGCACCGGCTACGTTTCAGCGGCTCATGGACACAGTCCTATCAGGCCTGAAGTGGCAAACGCGGCGGTATATTTGGACGATGTCACTGTATCTTCAGCGACATTTGACGAGCATACAATTGAAGCGACTACGCACGGTATTTTAAGCGATACGGTTGGCCGGACTAACGCTTAGAGTGAAAAATGCTACTTTGGCTTCGAAGAACTTCTTTTCTTGGGTCACCTTGTCGGCAGTGAAGGTGTACGGCCCGACCCTGACAAAGTAGCTGCTGTTGCAAGTTTTCCCACGCCATCAGACAAGAAGGCAGTGAGGCAATTTTTAGGCCTCTGCGCTTATTACTGACGCTTCATTGAGAATTTTTCGCGTATGGCATCACCTTTGACACAACTCGCCCGAGCAGACGTAATGTTCGTGTGGGGTGAAGAGCAGCAGGCAGCGTTTAACGACCTGCGACAACGCCTTCAAAACCCGCTAGTTCACAGACACTTCGATGATGACGCTCCGACGGCGGTTCACACCGACACCAGCAATGTCGGCTTAGGAGCTGTACTCAGGTAGTGGCAAGATGGCGCCAAACGAGTAGTTGGTAATGCATGTAGGACTCTCTCCCCTACAGAGGATAATTACTCCACCACTGAAAAAGAGTGCCCTGTGGTGGTGTGGGTGGTCATGAAGTTTTACCCATATTTGTAAGGCCACCCGTTAAAAGTCATCAGCTATCACCACTTCCTTTGCTGGTTGACGAACACAAAAGACCTGCCTGGACGATTGGCACACTGGAACCGCGAGCTTCAAGAATTCGATATTATTATAGTTTACAAATTTGAAAATAACATGCAGACGCTGATTGCCTTTCTCGCGTCCCATTAGAAGACGCCAATGCTGAAGATATTGACGACACGGCGTTTGTCGGTGTTGTCAACACGTCAACAATCGCGCAGTAGCAACGCTATGACCCTAAGTTGCAACCGCTTATTTATTTCTTGGAGGGACGCACATCTGCTATGCCAAAGCTCTTCGTAAAAGGGGCAGCATCGTTTTGTTTACGCTACGAGGTCCTTCATAAGGTGAACTTTTCTCCAAGCAACACCTACTTGCTTGTCATCCCAACACCACTCAGGTAAGAAGTATTAGAGGCGAATTGACATCCGGTCATTCAGGCTACACACTAACGTTATGCCGAGTGAGAGAGAAATATTACTGGCCGAGACTGACGGCAACCGTCCAACAGCACGTTCAGACTTGTCTTGAGTGACAACGCCGGAAAGTGACAGCTGTCAAACTAGCAGGGCTCCTCCTTCCTATTGATGTACCAGAAACTCCTTTCGCTCAAGTCTGAATGGGTCTTCTAGGACCATTTCAAACTTCGGCTACTGGTCGCAAATGAATAATTGTAGCCACAGACAACCTCACTCGCTCCGCCGAAACCAAGGCTTTGGAGTGGGGCATGGCAAGGGGAGTAGCCCGGTTTTTCATTGAGAATACAGTCCTGAGGCATGGCGCTCCATCTGTAGTAATGACTGACAGAGAAAAGGCATTCTCAGCTGGGCTATTACACACAGTTTTAAGCCTAAGTGGAACATCTCACCGGCGTACAACGACATACCATCCACAAACAAATGGTCTCACGGAATGGCTTAGCAAAACACTTGTGGATTTGCTTTACATGTACGTCAATGCGGAACATTACAACTTTTTCTAGATACTGCCTTATGTCACTTTCGCTTACAATACGTCCCAGCAAGAGACAACACGCATAACACCATTCCGTCTTCTCCATGACCGTGTCGTCACAACGCTATGTTGCCGATGAAACTGATGGCATTGAAACAAGTGCCGACTATTCGTCGCCACCAGGACTATGACACAAGGCGCTATAGTCTTAACCGATCAGTCTCCTATGAACCAGGAGCGAAAGTTTCAATCTGGACCCCAGTTCGCCGTCGTTGCCTCTCAGAGAAGCTCTTAAGATGGTACTTCCGGCCGTATAAAGTCCTTTGGCGTCTCAGTAGTGTTAGCTAGGAGGTTATGCCCGACAGTCCACATTGTTCAAGGCGTCAAAGCCATGCGCGAGAAGTTGTGCACGCAGTTCAGATGAAGCCTTATTTGTCCGAATGAACCGATGGGCTGCCAGTCACTACAAACCCTGCCGCCATGATGACGAAGCGTCGGGATGATGCCTTCTTGGAAGGGAGGCTAATGTCACGGTTATTCGCCGTAAGCACAACAGAGGAGAAAATAGTGAGCATCACGAGTGGCAGTTTCTGGTGTTTTTCGAGGAAGACGACGTTCCGTGTCTGCTCCTGCGTTTTGCTTGTGTGCAAATACAGCTTTGCTGTTCTCGTCGAAACGAAGCTTTGTGTCCTGTTCTTACCACGTTGCGACAATATTATTCCCAAGGACATATACACAAAACGTCATCTATTGAGCAAGTCATAAACTAGAGGTGGCTGCAGACGAGGCAACGACTACAGATGAATGATCCTCGGCCTAAGGAGCTTCCCTCCTAAAACAAGCAAAAGAAAACGCGCGCGATAAGCACGTGAAGGCGTTCAGTTAATGGGAGCACCGAGAATGTAGGTCAAGCACGGGGGAAGAGAACAGGAGAAAATAAAAATAGATGTCCTTACTTTTAAACCGATGGATGGATGGCTGTGTTAAGCTGTGCCCTGTAGATCAGGTGGCGGCCTACGCCTCCCAATCTACAGTCAAGTACTATCACTATGTGTTGAAGTATTGAATTTTATTCGTGCCTTGATTGTAGCCACTAATCATGCAGGGCCAAACAACGAAACGTTCCTTTCCTCAGTGAGGAAGCCTTCATTTTTGTGAGGCCGCCTTATGTCACTCTGAAAGCTTCCTTACTGAGGAGCCCTCGGTAAAGGCTTCCTTGGCGCTTCCTCAGCTTAAGGTTGCTTTGGGGCTACCTTCGTGCGCCCTTAGGTCCGCTCCTTGCCCTGAACGAGCGCTTCGCCTCACAGCTAGCCCACGTGATGTTTTCGTTTACGAGGCAACCCTCCCACCCCACCTCTGCGGGGAGACACGAACGGCGAGCGTGCGTGCACGGTGCCAGGCACGACGGCGCGCAGTGTTGCTAGAATGCACCACGTTTTGCGCTCGACTACGGTGGCTTTTCACATTCTGTAATCGTAGTTGGAAGAAAGCGTACACGCGTCTCTATATTAACACTTCAATTTGGAAGTGATGTGGTGACCCAACTTTTTTTACAGAATAAACGCTTGTGAGCAAAGCTTATATTCGATAATCTCGAACGCAGGAGCGCGGCAACCATTCCTCCCGCGAGGACGGGTTAAGGGAGCTTTCAGAGTACGCTTGCTTCCTCCGTCGGTCCTTGGTTGTAAGGAAGCCTCACGTAAGGAGAGGACGCGGTCAAAGGAAAGGAACGTTTCGTTGTTTGGGCCTTAGCCCCGTCCTGGTAATTTCTAGCCGATTAAAGTCTATTTTGCCTTCATTCTCCCTAAACCCCAATGTTTTGAAAAATCATGCGGAATTATGTTGAACTATAGGGAGGAGTCCTTTCCAAAACCTTATCAAAGGTTCAGCCATTTCCTCCTTCTCTCCACACGCACTTTATAACGTGTCTTATACGTCTGATAATACGCGCCCATCGTATTTTGCTCGGTACGTCTTGGTCTGCAATACTCCCGTTCTGACCTTGAACAGCAGAGAACTACCCTGAGAATCATCGTAGATCTTTTCTTTTGCAATTTCCTCCTTGAAAGTCCGCTAGGTCTCCAGTTATCATTTCGTAAGCATTCCAATCTTCCACAAGTCCCTCTAAGTCTCCTTCACCTTCTTCTTAACTGATGTTTCCTTTAGGCTTGGTATTCTGCCGTTTAAATATTTGTTTGGCCATTTTCTAGTTCGCTTTTTCCATTTAGTATCAACATTCTTCATGTACAAGTAGCTGAATACTTTGCTAGCTAAACGCTCTTCTCCCAATTTTCTCAATCGCTCCTCAAATTTTATCTTACTGCTAGCTTCCTGCACTCGAACGATGTCCATCCCATGTCACCCTGTACCACCTAATTTGGGTTGTTCCCGTGTGCTCTCAAAACGAGTCTACCTTTGCGACGTTGTTTAGTTTTCAATCTTGCTTAAAGCTCTGATCTCATACAGGACACCTCATTACCGAACGTCAAACCCGGGACCATGACACCTTTTCTAATCCTTCTCACAACGTCATACCTATTGTAGTTCCACAGTGCCCTATTTTTTATTACAGCTGCATTCTTGTTACATATAGTCATTCATTACGTATCTTTCGTGCTCCCTTGGGTACTCAGCCCCGTTATTTTTTCATACGCCCAAATGTTTGTATTTATCCACTATTTCTAGCGCAACTTCCTGTATCTTATGCTCACTGTCTTCGTTATCACTAAATATCATGGGGAATGCAAGACGCCACTACGTGGTTCTGTACACAACTTAATGAAAGATTCATTTGCCGTGAAGCACTACAGAAAGTATTATGCTCCCCGCGAAAGCCAAGCCCACGGCAGGGCTAGGCGATGGGCAAGAGTAGGAGAGGTATAAAAGAAAGGGTGGTTAATTGCTGGATGGAGTGCATATGGCCCGCATTGGCGCTAAGCACTCATGACCGAGCAGGCATGTCTGGAAGCAGCGCATGCAGGTTCACCCTTAAATTGACGCTATAAATACCCCGTAAATGTTAAGACAGCCACTCATGACTATGTCATCATAGTTTGCGAGATTTCACGAGATATGCGGCAAGCGCGCAGGCGTCAACGAGCGACGTTTCTTTCCTCAGGCACCGTGCAGCCAGGTTTTTCCGAGTACCTGCAGCACCAGAATGCAAAGCCTACAGCGGACACAAAAATTAATAATGAGACGACGTCGATCAAAATGAAACGCATCTCTATTCGTGTATTAGTTTATATTCTTATTTGCGCGAATATGTTGAGGACACATGGGGGACAAGTGTGCGCGTCTGTTTTCTGTGGGCCCTTTAACGGCCAATGTCAACGAATTTGAGACGGATCAGTGCGAGCAACGCAGCTCTCTCTGGTGCCTTCTGAAGAGGCCGCACAAGTCGCGCGCTGAGCATGCGAGGTATAATAGTCATGCGAGTAGGAGCCATCTCACAATACGTGCCCTGTTCTCGTATTACAGCGGCGTGCTTTGCTGAGACGTTTCTGTATATTTCTCAATATGGTTTCATGGCACCGCGTGCATTCACGAAATAGAAGTAAAGTACGTGAAAGTACTGTTGTTACGTATGTAAGTGAGTGTTATTGCGGTGAAAAAGATCCCTTCCCGAAAGTGGAAGCCGCCCTATTGAAAATCCTCGGTTGGTGGATGCTGGAATTGTTGGCGGATATATGATGGAAAAATAGTGGATATGGTGGAAATATTAATGGATATGGTGGAAACTGTAGTAAGCATAATGGCTGATGACGGCGAAAGTGAAAAAAATCATGGCAGATGGTGGTGGTGGTGGCGAGCCAATGGTGGTGATGGTGGAAAATGCCGCCCGATGACGGCTAGATTGGAAAAAATGATGGCACATGGTGGTGGTGGTGGCGAGCCAATAGTGGTGACGGTGGAAAATGCCGGCTCATGGTGGCGAAGCAAAACGTGTTTGGTGGAAGGCTTGGCGAGCAAGGTGGATGACGGGGGCATGGTGGAAGCTTGGTGGATGATGGTGGCATGATGAAATGCACAGAACAGTATGCGTAATCACCTATTTGTAGTTTTTTATTCTTGAATGCGCAGAGATATATGTTTACGGTCAAAAGAAGCCAGCGCTGCTCATTACGCTTCTTAGTACGTTTGTTTTTTATTTCTGTGGTGTCAACAACGCTTCAATTTTCGTGGAGCATAGAATATGCGGCTGGCAATATGTTTACATTTCGCACACGTACTTACATCAGTTCGACATCCGCGATGTGTTTCTTTGTTGTGATGTTTAGAAGACTAGAATTGTCACTGTGAGCTTGACAGTAAATGTTTTACATCGCGCAGTTGTTGACCAATAAATGGGCTCATGTTTGCAATCGCCCCTGTCAATGTTAGAGCAGAACACAGTGGTCCCTCGATGTCGCCACGCTAGAAACGCAACTCTGGTAATTCTTGCACACTCCATTATTTGAACCGTACCTTCGGGTTAACAAAGTGCGTGCGAATATGCATAAACTTTCACTTTCGACATACGTCGAGATGATCCCCAGCAAATTTGATTTTTACCCCTCTGTTTTACCACCATGATTTTCACCAAAGGTTAGTCATACCGACCGAGGCCGTACAAGTGTTATCGGCGCTTCAGAGTTTCAGAATACACAATTTTGACAAGTAAACTGACAATACAACACAGATGCGGCTACATTTGACCTAAATGAAGCCTTTCTTATCGTGGACGGTGTCCGCGCAAGAACCAACAAACATCGATGCGACGCACTTGCAGCACTTCCACCAAATGTACACCTCCCCTCACCGACAGCCGCCGGTCGCACTTGCCGGCACTTCACTGGCTCTTATGCGAGAACATAGAGACGTCAATTTGTATGCTTACTGAACTAATATGATAGAATAATATTTCTGGCGCACAACATTCGTTTTCGCCAAGCGGTTATGTAGTTGTTCATAACGACAGAGCAACAGCGGTGCTCTGGCATGACTGCGCTCTGCGTTGCGCGAAAAACGTCAGAATCAATTGTGTGGGCGTATCTATCGAATGAGCACAGAAGCGTCATAAAGCCTGAACGGATATCGCTTTTTGGAAGGAGCGAGAAACGGATAATAAACTTGGCAGTAACCGCCAATAAACTCTACCTGCTCCTTAGTCCACTCAGTTGTTTTTTTTCCTTGCCGTTGTGAATTGTAACAAAAACATAGCGCTGTTGTCATTATCGCAGTGTAAATCGTTACAGGCAGCAGTTGTGCGTGTTTATCAAATGTGCAAATTTTAGAAGATTCAGATCCCGTCCCTCCCGAGTAAACAACAAACAGAACTGAAGATAAACAGTGACTTCCTTAGTGGACTACCGGATGGATGGATGGATGTTGCTGTATTCTTTAGGTCGGGTGGCGGCTAACGCCACCTAGGCGCGATACTTAGTGAACTAACCACTAGATTTATCTATTTTTTTCGTTTAAATAGTAAAGTTGGACGGGTACTCTGCAGTGAAGGGTTTAATTTTCACTCGTGCCTTGACTTTAGCCACCAATCAGATAACCTCCTTCTAGTTAAGTCTACCCGCTTAAAGTCTATTTTGCACTCCCTGTCCTAAACCCCAGTGCTTTGAAAAACTCTGCGCCATCATCCTGACCTATAGGGTGAAGCCCTTTACAAAACATTATCAAGTGCTCGTCAGTTTCTTCTTCCTCTCCACACGCACTGCATACTGTGTCTACCCCATCGTATTTGGCCCGATATGTCTTGGTTCGCAATACTCCCGTCCTGGCCGCAAACAGTAGAGAACTACTCCGAGTATTATCATAGATCCTTCTTTGGCGATTTCCTGCTTAAAAGTTCGATAGATCTCTAGTGCGGACTTCTTAATGATGCCAATTCTTCACATGTCAGTCTGCGTTTACTTCACTTTCTTCTTAACCGATAGTTCTTTTTGGTTTGGCCACCTGCTGTTTTCTAAGTATTTACCAGTCAACTTTCTGGTTTGCTTCCTCCATTTTGTATCGACATTCTTCATGTACAAGTAGCTGAAAACCTTCCTAGCCCAACGCTCCTCCCCCATTTTTTTCAATCGCTTCTGAAATTTTATCTTGCTGCTAGCTTCCCTGCTCTCAAATGATGTCCATCCCATATCACCTTGTACTCCCTGATTTGGTGTATTCCAGTGAGCTCCTAAAGCAAGCCTACCTATTCCACGTTGCTTAATTTCTATTCTTGCTTGAACTTCTCATATCATGCACAATACCGCACTGCCGAACGTCAGCCCAGCAACCATGACCCCTTTTCATATTCCTCTCACAACATCATACCTACTGTAATTCCACAGTGCCCAATTTTTCATCACTGCTGCATTCCTGTTGCCTTTAGTCGTCGCTTTAACACCCACATCGCCATCTGTTGGCGTGGCGCAATCATTCTGCTTCTGGACGCCGGTTGGTGCAGACGCAGGATGGAAAGCTCGTCCCGAGCAGCGACAGCGGCCGACGGCGGCCGTGGTACAGCGCCTCCCCTCGTTACAAAGTACTACAGGATTATTCTGCCTTTGTTGCCATCAGGTGAAGCGATGCGTCGAGCAGTAGCTCTACACTGCGATGTCAGCGGCCGACCGTATCGCATTGACGACTTCAGGAAACCTCTCAAAGACTTCGGCGTCATACAGCAAGTAAGTGGCATTGGAGCATATCAGATGTCGCACGTGTGGTTATTGAACATGATGACCGAGCAAGCAAAGAAAGCGCTGACAGCCGCAGGCGTTCTGAAAGTTAAAGACTGGGTATGTCTCGTCATTGACCCGACGCGGGAAAAGGTTAAGATGAAATTGCACTGGCTAGCGTTCGATGTTACAAAAGACGCTATTCGACGTACCATCTATGAATACGGCGACGTCAAGGAGGTGACCGATGACCGATGGAGAGTCGAGGATTTTGAAGGAGTTGAATCGATAACTCGTGTAATACGCATGCAACTACGAGACGGCGTTTCTGTGGATCAACTGCCCCATAAGGTGCGTATTGGCAGCAGTACGGCACTTGTCGTGGTGCCTGAAAAACCGCCTTTGTGCTTGCGGTGCCGAAGCACGGGGCATATGCGACGCGATTGTAAAGCCCCAAGGTGCAGCGAACGCCACTCTTTCGGTCATGAGCAGGACGAGTGCAACCGTTCATACGCACGAGCTGCAGGGCGACGACCAGAGACTCAACATAGTGAACTTCTCATGGATGAGGAGGAATCTGAACAAGCGTCTTTGCCTCCGACACCACAGAAGCAGACGACATCGGACGACACGCCGGTGCTGAACCAAAGCAAGCAAGTTTCTTCAGCCCTGAACACGAACGCCGGGCGGAAGATGGGAAGTCCAGCGTCCCCAACGACTAGCGAACAGACGCGTCCTGCGCCTGCGATGCACGCCGCGTCGCAGCTGCAAGCAACGCGCCCTGAAACACCGGCGTCCCAGGCCAACGCTGCTTCGACTCCTCTAAACTCGGCTTCACGGCACTCTTTGACCAACGAAACACACGAAAATGAGGATTTGTCTGGTGACCTGGATGCCTTAAGCATGTAATTAGAATCTGCGTCTGCAAAACGCCGTCGCGACTCAGACGATGGCGCTCAAGTAGACGAAACGCAAGTAAAGTCGGAAGTGCAGTGGAAGGTGGTCAGTGGAGGCAAGAAACAAAACGCTGCCCGACAATGGTCGTCGTCGCTCAAACGTGACGATGGCAGCTCAAACTAAAGGTGAACAACATGGATCCACCCTGGACGACGAGAGCCTAGTAAGTGAACGTGCAGGGCTCTCAGCTTGGACCCGCTCAGCGATCACGTCACTGAGTGGGTTCGTGAAAGCAGCAACGCTCAATGTAGGAGGACTGGCTTCCAGAAAGAAACACACTCAGCTATACAGACTAGCCATGGACCAAGACCTGGACATTATTGAAGTTCAGGAAACCAAAGTGGAGAGCGTGGACGCCAGCGAGAGCCTACTGCAACGTTTCACCGGACGCTACACCGCCAGCGTCAGTCATACAGTTGGTAGGTCGGCAGGGTGTGTGATCTTTGTGCGGAATAGTTTAGGTGCCAGTGTTCAAAATGTCACGTCTGATTCATCCGGAAGGTTCATTGTATGTGATTTGGCCTTCTTTTCTCTTAATTGGCGAGTGATTTGTTTATATGCACCTCTTAAAGTTGATGAACGGTGTGTAACATTCGACAAAATTCGTACTTATTGTGAATGCGATCGCATAGTCATTCTTGTGGGAGATTGTAATTGTGTGATCTGTGCCAATGATAAAACAAGTACATCCAATTTCAACGGCTCAAGCACAGTCGCGTTAACAAATCTAATTTCCGACTTAGACCTTGAGGATGTTGCAGAATGTATTGGTAAAGGACCAACACTGTATACGCATTTCCAAGGCTCCAGTCATGCACGCCTAGATAGGGCCTACGAGTCACTGGATTTAGTTCCGGTTATCAGTGAGTACAATGTCCTCCCTATTTCATTTAGTGATCATTGCTTAGTATCATTTGTAATAGGTAGAAGAAATAGACGTAGACCAGTATTAAACTGGGACACGTGGAAGCTAAATTCTAATCTCTTGGAAGATGAAATATTTATGGACAGTGTTCGAGAGGCGTTAGTAAACATAGACAGTGGAGAACAAAAGTATGGAGTGAAGTGGGAACAATTTTAACAGAATATAAAGTTGAAAGCTGTAGAACGCTCATATGTAATAAAACACGGAAAGAGTGAAGAAGAAAGAACCCTACGCTTAAATCTGAAGGAACTGCTGGCAGAAGAAAGCAAAACGCCAGGCTTATTCACAAATGATATAAGGTCAGTAAAGTCCAAATTGAAACAAATTGATGAGGAGAAGTATCGTGGCGCGCAAATAAGGGCAAGGGCAGAGAAAATGACCATAGGAGAAAAACCGACCGAAAGAAAGCTTGGTCTCAAAAAACGAAACGCTCAGCGGAATGCTAAACATCAGATTGAATAAATGGGTAACGTTACAAGTGAACAGAGATATATAGAGGATACTTTCAACGAGTACTACACCACTTTATTTGATAAATGTAAAGTAAATGAAGATGAATTCAAGCATGAATTTTTAAAATTAATGCCAAAGGTTGAGGACTGCAGGAAACACAGCTTAGAATGTCCTATTTCTGAACCGGAAGTGACAAAAGCAATCATTGCCCTCCATTTGGGAAAGTCCCCAGGACCTGATGGGTTAACAGCCGCATTTTATAAGGAATTGAAACACGAACTAGCACCGATCCTTGCAGCGGTTTTTAACGAAGCCTTAGACATAAAGATTCTGCTATCTCATACTATATTAATTCCAAAAACTGAGGATGCAGTTAAATTACGTGAAGTGAAATGGTACAGGCCAATCAGTCTATCAAATATCGACTACAAGATATTGATGAAAGTGTTAGCAAGGACACTGCAGACAGTTATTAATAACATTATAGGCAACCACCAGACATGTGGGATTAAAAGGCGTACTATATTCACAAACATTCACAAGGCACGAAGTCTATTGGAGTGCTGCGATGCCACAAACAATCACACGCGATGATCCAGATAGATTTAGAAAAAGCATTTGACCGAGTACCGCACGAAATTCTTTTTCTTTCGTTAGACTATGTCAATATTGGCAAAGTAATTCGAGTAAGTAGTTCGAATGGCATATACTGGATGTGAAACTCGGCTAATCATCAACAAAGTTCTTGGGAAACGAATTAATGTCAGACGCTCTGTACGACAAGGCTGCCCTTTGTCTTCCCTCCTATTTTCAATTTATATAGAGTCATTTTGCCAAAAAGTCATGAAAAGCAGTAACATAGTGGGGTACAAACTACAAGAAGCTGAAGTACGGGTACTGTCATACGCAAATGATATGGCTGTGTTTTGTAAAGATTATGATAGTATCGCTGAAACCATAAAAATTGTGAACATTTATTATAATGCAAGCGGCAGTTTGGTAAGCTGGAGCAAGTGCCTGGCTTACTGGCACGGCGAATGGCCTGTGACTCCACAATTTGTGGCTGGTATTTCATGGACTACTACTCCGGTACGATACCTAGGTGTGCCATTAGAATATTATTGTGACAGTGAACTGTACTGGCGGCGTCAGGCCGTGCAGCTACGAGAAAAAGCTGAACAACTCAATGGTTTACAGCTATCAATTTTCGCCTGAGCGACCTTTTGTAACGTATTTTTAGTCAGTAAGCTCTGCTATGTCCTTCAGGTATTGCATTGTTCACGTGTGAATCTACAGAAGCTTCTTCGAATATTTGCTGTTTTCTTGTGAGGTTCTTCTAGGGAGCGAACAAGTAGAACTAACTTATTCATACGAGTTCGCTCGGGAGGACTTGAGGACTTGGTCTGTGTCATTTGTACTTTCGTCAGATAGTTAATTGGTTTATGTTTTTCCAAAATAATCGAGACCCATTCATAAGTACTGTTATACAGCTTAGGCTTGGAAGACGGTTGCCAGAATTTGTGGTAGCATCTGGTCACATGAAAGCAAGCATTAGAGGTTTCCTAAGAGAAGTTGTTGATTCATGTCTCTTTTTAAAAACGCGCTTTTCATTGGAATACCTCAATACGGTTTCGCGTAAAACGTTATACAAAAATTTAGTAGAAACAGTTCTTCCTGTTCCCTTACATCGAACATTATACCGTGTAAGCTTATGCCAAAATATCTTAAGCCGTGTAAAAAAATGGTGATATCACCTGGAGCGAAATCCTTTTTCTTTAAATTGCACACTGGGGCCTTGCCCGTGAAAACATGGATGCAAGAAAAAGGCTTATTCGTTTCTTGGGGTGTTGATTGCCTTCTCTGCAAAAAGGTGGAAACAATCGAACATGTTTTCCTGGACTGCTGGGATGCAGTCTCTTTCTGGGACGTTCTCCAAAGGACTTTGAAAAAGGATCTGCCTCTCGATACCTACGGCATCAGATTTCTACCAGTTTCAAATGAAGAAGGAATACCTTTCGACCTAGTTATGTTACTGGGCCTGCACGGTATATGGCAATCTAGAATGGCGGTGCGCTATGCTGATGTTAATGCATGTCCGGTTAGCCAATACTTCTTTCAATCTGTCAGTTCGTTCGTGGAATCACAAAAGGTTCAACAAGAGGTGCCTGAATGGCTTCATCAAGTAGAAAGCCTTCTACAGATGAAGGAATTTTAAAAAGCCTGTTAAATATGAGGCTTTCACCTCTTTTCTTTGTTTCATGTTTCTACTTTGTTTGATGTATATATGTTTGCGAATGTTGTATGTACACAGGCAACAAAGAAAGAAAAAAAGTTGGCGAGGCGCAATGCTTAGTGTGCTCAGTTCGAAATTCGGAGGTGGCAGGTTCAATTCTCCGCGGTCACAATTTCTTTTTTTTGCAGGTGCTTTCTACATTGTCTTTAATACAATTGTTTTTAATATCTTTAGTGGCAGCTTGTCATGGTGGTTCGGACTTTGCTTCGCGCTCCAGCATTGCCAGCTGGAGCACGCCATCTACCATCCGCTCCGCCATAGCCACCATACACCATGTGCCACAATATTTCCACCACCATATCCACCAAAATGGTGGATGGTGGAATCCACCATTCCTATGTTCGACGTTTTTTCAATAGGGCGCATAACGATCCGCACTGAAATTCGCTCATCAGTAAGTGAAACGGCTCACATATTTTGATTGGTTCAAAACACAACACTTGAGACAAATTTGTCTTGAGTGCAGTGTCTCTCGTGTCATTCCGTTTTTTGTTGTTTTTAAGGGACACTATAGATACCGAAGCTTCAGAATTTATTTCACAGAAATATTTAGCTGCAGTGAACCAGGACCGTACATTAAACGATTAATTACTTCAAGCGCAAATAAAACTCGTCTCATAACCGATGAGCAACAGCGCCGCAGTTAGACACCTAACAACAACGCAAAATTTATTCTATCACTGAATCGCTGAAACGCCACATGTGTACACAATATTTAATACACCTCATGTTTGGGAAGACTCCAAGAGTGCTTTACGGTGTGCTTCAAAGCGGCACATACACCGGAATGAACAGAGGATATGACGACATTGTGTCTGTAGATTATGCTAGGCAAACGTGCAAGCAGTTGAACTTGCGCTGACAGAACGAGACAAATTACCCTTTGAGGAAGTGCATTACGCACGCGCGCACGCTTTTAATCCGAAGCGCTGGAGCAATAAGTGTGCCAGGAGCAGCCGGGTTCTTTTACACCGGGGTTTTGTAGTTTTCTAGAGTTTCGTAAAAACACATTAAAAAGATAGCTGCCAACCTGGCTTAGCATAATACTACAATTTGTTTCTTTCTCATCCATTGCTTCACCCTTGTGATTAAACTGACTTTTTTTCCTTCATTAATGGAAGTCGCGAACAAATAGCCTTTGGTGCTTCCGGTGGCAAGAACATGAACGGTCCGATCTACTCGGTCACGTTAGCATGGATTGCTGTACGCAGTCGACTATTTGTTTTTGTTAGTAGTGATATAGTGCTTGATATAGTCCCCTATTTAAATAATTACTGTCATCATCATCAGCCTGACTACGTCCACTGCAGGACAAAGACCTCTCTCATGTTCCGCCAGTTAAGCCGCTCCTGTGCTTGCTGCTGCCAATTTATACCCGCAAACTTCTCAATCTCATCTGCCCACCTAACCTTCTGTCTCCCCCTAACCCACTTCGCTTCTCTCGGAATCCAGTTAGTTACCCTTAATGACCAGCGGTTATCCTGTTTACGCGCTACATGCCTGGCCCATGTCCATTTCCTCTTCTTTATTTCAACTATGATATCCTTAACCCCCGTTTGTCCCCTAATCCACTGTGCTCTCTTCCATTATTACTGTATGTAAATGTAAATATACACCAGCGTTAGTTGAGTGGGTTAAAGTAATGCTGCCTTTGCATGACGTAATGGTCCCATGCAGGTCAGCTCGTCCTAAGCAATGTCAGTGAGCTCATGCAACCGTCATGCATAATTTATGTTGCTTATATTTTGTTTGATAGTTTCTCTACCTACATTTTGTCTCAAAAACGCGCACTGCTACTCGTTGCGGCGTCATGCATATGCGCAGTGAAGATTTAAATTACTTGGCTTGCCGTGTGTATTGAGAAAGTAATACCTCCGAGACAAGCCCCCCATGACACAGGCTCAAGTGACCTTGGGCGCAGGAGCACGCAACACGGTACAAATACTGGGAATTACTAGAAACACTGGGAAGCTGTGTAAAGCCAAATTGTCTCACTGTGTTGTTTTGACAAATGGTCGAAAATCTCGAAATAAAATTGGTTAAGCATAGTACATGAACTGCTGCGAAGCAGAACTATGACTCTCTATAACAGAAGATAGTGCCACGTGGGGTGAAAGTGCCTGTTCTCTTGCCCTCTAAAAAACGATCGAGGAAAAAGGGTGTCTGTCCTACAGCAAAAATCGTCATCCGGGTTGCTTGCACTTCCTTTCTTGCTTTCTTGAAATCTCGGTGCGGGCCACTTTCTATTCAAGAATGTTATGTCACGCTGATAACGCGCATATCGTTCGTGACCTGAAAGTGCCAGGCGTGTGGCGTTGACGATAGGAAAAGAATGGAAGACTGATGACGAATATTGTTGTATGACAAAACACACCTTTTTTACTCCATAATTTTTAGACCCCCTCATTCAGAATAATTTTTACCCCCGACCAGCAACTCCTCTATTTTCTCAGTTCCCGGGCGAAGGAGTGAATCTTAATGTGAGACCGCCGTTAGCGTTAGTGTGATTTTTTGCCATTAGGCGCTGCCACCTGGGCAGACATGCCATCGCGTCATTTTTTGCGCAAAAAATGCCGCAGCTGCATTCGAAGCTGCTATATGGTTCGGTTTTCGGTTGTATTCGTACTGTTAGAAATTTCTTTCAAATTTCCTCCGGCTGCCACTCACCGAAGAAGAACGGTGCTAAGTATGGTCCTGTACATTCTGGTTTTGAGTAAAGCCACCGGAGTTGAGCGGGAGCATCATTCACCAAAACTTCCCATCTGAGTATATATTTATATACAGTGCAGCACTCATAAACCGTCTGAAGAGAAAGGACATCGCTACTGCCTAATTCTCAGCATTGAAGCTTCGTGATGGCAAGTATCCTCAGAACTGTAGTTAGGGTGAGCTGCGTCTTTGTATAGAGCTCTCAAGATAAAAAAATGCTGCAGGATCACAAAATAAGTACAAGCTACTGGTGTTAACAACTGGAGTTAAACCACCAAGAAGAGCGAGCTTTCTGTCACGTAGTAAAAAACTGTGTCGCGGAAAAGCAATTGTTGGTCCCTTTAAACATTAGGAGAGATGGCTAATAAAAAGACCATTTTAATGACAATTTTCTAATTTTTTATTATCTTGCTGCAGGAGAAGCTCCAAATGAGGGCGTCGGAGCTGTAGAGACACCCGATGGCAGTCATTCTCCCAGTGACAACGCCTGCCAGAGACGCCGCGGTGCATCAAGGAATGATTTCAAGGATCGGCGCACACTCGTAAACAGGCGGACATCCGCACAGGAGGCGACGCTCCTGAATCACATTCAGCAGGCGCCGCCAGGCTCTGATGGCCTAGCGCATGCAAGCTCCCATGGCGGTGTGAAAGTCCTTGTTGCTAGTAGAGAAGTCGTTGCCGAAAGTGAGGCTGCACGCTCGAGGGCACCGCAGTGGAGTGAACAAAAAAATGCTGCGCTTTCCTCGAGAACCACGGAAGAGATCGCGCCATTTCAGCGTGTGAACAGCCCCGGCATTTCCGACGCGGTGAGTTTTGGTACAGCCGCGCATCAGCGGTCAATCTGGACGCCGTCTGCGACTTCGCCCGGCGACGAAACGACGCTACCGGTTCCCACTTGGCGCCCCGCGACGGCCGTGATGTCTCCAGAATTGGTTCCGTTGGAGAGTGTCGCCGGAGCCGAGTGCGACTGGTACCAGACGGCCACCAGCACGGCACCGACGCCGGTGGTTTTGCCCCCACGTGCTGCTGTCCAACCTTGTGATGGAGGCTCCGTGTTCTCGATGGCCTTCCACCAACAGCAGCCCTCGCTGTTGTCCGAGGAGCCTGTGACGTCGTCGCCACATTCGACACCACTCGTACCTGCGCTGGAGCCCGTGGTTCCCGCAGCCCTGGCCGCAACCAGATTGAATCTGCCGACAACATTCTCCGCCACGTCACCAGGAAGTCGTCTTGAAAAAGGTTCTGATGTCTCCAGTGGCGGCACAGCCGGGGTCACGCCAGTTGTTGGACCACAAGCGGAAACGTTGTCGTCTGGAGGAAAGGCAGACACGTCCACCGCAAGTGTGAGTGAGCTATAAACACTTGTCGAAGCGTCAGTGAGGCTCTGCTGTCGCATTATATCAGGCGGTGCTTCTGGCATTGTGATCGTATTCCTTTAAACTTCACATAACCTCCATTGTGTTTCCGTTTACGAAAACTGATGGATACAGAGCATACTTCTGTTTTAAAAGCTCTGTGCTGTGCGATATCAGGCCACAACAAATAACACCATATTTTTTCACTACGGCGTCTCTACGGCGTCTAATATTATTATTATTATTATTATTATTATTATTATTATTATTATTATTATTATTATTATTATTATTATTATTACAGTGAAAACGTCGAAACATTCAGATACCTAGGCGTAATTTTTCATAGTGGTGTGTCTTGGCAACATCACATGGCGCTTATTTGTTCCAAACTCAGAAGTGTGGCATTTCTGCTTTTCAATATAAAAAGCTTGGTGCCTCTACCAGTGAAACAATGATACTTCATTCGCTAGCATACAGTGTGATGAGATATGGGATTACGGTTTTGCCATTTTGCTCAGAACGCTGGAAAACACGCATTGATAGCTTACTTCAAGATATTTTAAATAGTGTAGCTTACGGTAGTAAGGTAGATAGATAGGCCCACGCCAGTACTATTTTTCAGGTTTCGGCCTTCTGTGTATTCTAGGATTTGTTTATTAAAACAGTTGTGCTGAGATACAATTGGTGTTATTACTTTGAAGTGTCATATGTAATGTGTCGAATGCTGAGAGAAAAAAAAGCGTTTTGTTGTACCCCGGTTTTCTAACAGATATGAGGAAGCATGTAGAAGTCTACATATTCCAAAAATTTTCAATGCACTACCTGAAGAATTTTTTTCAGCGAGTTCAAAAAGGCATTCAAACAAATTACTCGCAGAGTTGTAAAATCACATGGTCTACTTGTATGTCGCGTATGCTCTGGATCCCTCTTTTATTGTTCTTCTTTATTTACTGCCTGTAAAAAGCAATGGTGTCAGTCATTAGCCTGTTCGTTAGCAAAGAAGCAACAATAGCTTTTGTTTTTCTTGTATCGACGTCACTATAACCGGCTCTTCCGGGCCTAGTCGCAGAAGTCCTTGGGACTTAGACAGGCCCGTTTCTTTGTATTTCTTAGGGATGTGTACAAAGTATTATTATTATTATTATTATTATTATTATTATTATTATTATTATTATTATTATTATTATTATTATTATTATTATTATTATTATTATTAAGCCACCTTTGTTGGGCCCCGATGGCACGATGAAGGGACCACACCCAATGCACAGATCACCAGCCAGACGAGTTCCCACTACCAATGAAGACGACGAACACTCATGATTATGAAGATGTATGAGAAAGTGTGCGTAATAAATTCCCACACCAAACCCCCCCCCCCCCGAGAAAGCAGTCATCCTGACCGCAGTTTAAAGTGAAGAACGCCTTGTGAAAGGCTTCATGCGTTATACGTGGACTATCTCTACGGCCCGGCAGCGACGGTCCGTTGGCTGAAGTGCGCGTGCCACGTGATAATCGACCGGGTACGTTCGCTCTAAGACAGTGTAGGGGCCAATGAAGTGTAATTAAAATTTGTCGCACAGGCCAGCAGTGTGAATGGGTGTAGCAGCACTTCATCGCCGGGCCTGAACGACACTTTCCGATTAGATGCATCAGAGTCGAGCTTGCGATCCTGTTGCTTTGCTTCAGTGTTGACGCAGGCCAGCTGGCGGCAATGAAGCAGACGTGACACATATTCTACACTGGAAGATGAAGATGGTTTCACATGGGCAGAGAAGAACGAAACGTCGAGGAAAGAAGAGGGGGGTGACCGTGGACGATGTAGAATGGTTGTACGCTGAACGGAAGTATTGTACGCAAAAGAAACAAAATGCGATATTGCACCCAGTTTCTGTGGTCCGGGTTGATATACATGACTAACATGTCTGATAGCGAGCGATGGAAATGCTTAGTCAGTCCTTTCGTTTGTGGATGGTAATTGGAGCTTGTTTTGTGGGGGGGGGATGCCGGAGGCCTTGAGCTTTTTGTCCACGAGTTGGGAAATGATTATGTTTCCACGGTCGCTCAGGATGACACGAGGAGCACCATGACGAAGGATTATTGCTCGAAGAATAAATACAGCAAGTTCTGATGCTGATGCAGGAGGCACCGAAACTGTTTTGGCGTAGCGTGTCAAAATGTCGATAGCTGTAAGTATTCCCCGATTTCCCGTTACAGTCACAGGAACCGGATCGTACAGGTCGATGCCGACTACCTGAAATGGGTTCAGCGGGCACAGAAGTGGTTGCAATTGTCCGCTTTGAGCTCATATAGGGAGTCTGCAACGCTCACAAAGGGTGCAAGAGACAACGTACCTCGCTACACCGGTGGACAGGCCCAGCCAGAAGTAGCGACATCTGATGCGGTCACACATTTTCTAGAAGCCCAGGTGCCCAGCAATCATGTCGTCGTGATATACCTTGAGGACACATGCCCGAAGAAAGCGAGGTAGAACGGTCACCCAGTGTTGACCGTCAGGGTCGTAAATATGGCAGTACAGGACGCAGTTGTTGAGCTTTAATTGCGTCAACTGTCGACGAAGACGGGCGTTAGGGGCTCACGAAGAACCGTCAAGGCAGTCCATGTGGTGACGACAGGAAGAATCAGCGTGCTCGTGAAGTAATAGTTAACCAGGCTAGTTCGGAGTAGTCGAGTCTAGAGTAGTTAAGGACGAAATGTGTGGAGAATGAACGTCTGAGAGCTCATCGTGTGCGGTACTGATGATATCGTTATGTGGAGCTGAAGGAAGCGGGCAATGTGAAATCGCATCAGCGTCTTGGTGCTTTTCCACGACTTGTATGAAATAATATTCGTGCAAACGTAAAATCGAGCGACCAAGGGGGCCGGACAAGTTTTTGACTGTCGAGAACAAGCAGAACACGTGATGGTCCGTAACCACAGTGAAGTGGCGGCCGTGAAGATAAGGTCCAAACTTTTGTATAGACCAGGCGACGGCTAGACAGACTTGCTCGGTTATGGTATAATTCGTTTTCAGCAGGCTTCAGTACATGACTTGCACATGCGATGACCTTTTCACCTGAAGATTTGTCCCGCTGTATAAGGATGCCACCCAGTGGCGTACCAACTTCTTCGTGATTGGGGGGGGGGGCACGGTTCTCTCTCTCTGTGGTCGTATATATATTGTCACGTGATTACAGAAAAACCACAACGTCTGTTCACAGGAGCAGCAGCACTGGACGTCGAGCCCAACTGAACGTTAGACCACCAGGACCACAAACAGTCCTCCCCTTTTTCACACAATGTCACATACTCGCATTGGCATGGCTCAACCTCGTTCCATGCCTGTGGCATTGGCCCACCTTCCAAAAAAAAGTACCACCCTGATGATCAATGCCGATTAAAAGTTAAAGTAATTGTGCGCACGCACAAAGACGCATGATGAAGCAGTGTCAGGTGGCTCGGGGGTAGTGTGGCTTCATCTGTCACACATGAACAATGCCGGCCTGCTGGGAACATTGAGATCGCCGAGCTGTGTCGTCAAGCAGGATTTCGTAGTTGACATCTGTGAGGCGCCATAGTACTCTATAAGGACCGAAATAGTGGTGAAGTAACTTTTCCGAGCAGCCCCTTTGGCAAACGGGGATCCACAACCACACCATACTACCGGGTTGGTAAATGACATGGCGATGACGGGAGTTGTAGCTCTGCGAGTCGATGTGTTGTTTTCAGATCCGCTCGAGTGCAAGCTGGCGGGCCGCGTCGAGGGGCCGGATAAAGTCGTTCGCATCAGTAGGAATATCGGTCATGTCAGGCAAGAGCATGGCATCCAGCATCGTAATTGCTTCTCAGCTGCGAAGCAACCGGAAAGGAGTTAAACCCGTAGTCTCTTGAACCGCAGTGTTGTAGCGAACATTACGTATGGCAAAATTTTATCCCAGTTTTTGTGATCGCGGTCGACGTACGTAGATAGCATGATAGATAGATTTGTGGGGTTTAACGTCCCAAAACCACCATATGATTATGAGAGACGTCGTGGTGGAGGGCTCCGGAAATTTTGACCACCTGGGGTTTTTTAACGTGCACCCAAATCTGAGTACACGGGCCTACAACATTTCGCCTCCATCGGAAATGCAGCCGCCGCAGCCGGGATATGAACCCGTGACCTGCGGGTCAGCAGCCGAGTACCTTAGCCACTAGACCACCGCGGCGGGGCATAGATAGCATGTCAGCGAGCGTCTTGTTTAATTTCTCTGTCAGACCATTGGTTTGTGGATGGTATGCGGTCGTTTTGCGATCAGCTATTCCACTAAGTCTCATGACGTCTTGTATCAATTGCGCTGTAAAGGCTCTTCCGCGGTCATCGATAAGAACTGTTGGCGCTCCATGGCGGAGGACGATGTTGTTGAAAAAATACGAAATCTCATTGGTGGTGCCTCGTCGTAAGGCTTTCGTTTCGCAGTACCTTGTTGAATAGTCAGTTGCGACTACGATTCAGCGGTTGCCATCATGTGACTTCGGGAAGGGTCCAAACAAGTTCATGCCGATTCGTTCAAACTGTTGTGACGGGGGTGCAACAGGCTGGAATAAACCAGCAGGGCGCACAGGTGGGGCTTTACGGCACTGGCAATGATTGCATGTTTTAATGTAATGCTTGACACTCTGGGTGAGCTTCGGCCAGTAGTAGCGAGTCCGAATCCGGGCAAGGGTACGTGCGAATTCTAGGTGGCCGGAGAAAGGATCGTCGTGGCAGGCAGATAAAATGTCAGCATGTAGCACTGGTGGAACGACGAGGAGGAGGTAATCAGTCGCATAAGGTTCGAAGTTCTTTTTGTAGACGGTGTCGTTGCGGATACAAAATGACCCTGAACGTGCGAATGCCAATGGTGGACTCGAGCTATGACCTTGAAGGTATTTGATAAGTTGTCGGATCTCTGAATCATTCCACTGTTGTTAGGCCAAGTCCAATTCACTGACTGCACAAAGGATATGGCCATCGGTATCATCACCGCTCGATGTCACCGCGAGGGGAGCGCGCGAAGGGCAATCAGCATCAGTGTGCCTGCAGCTCGACTTGTAGACGACTGTCACCTCAAATTCTTGAAGTCGCAAGCTCCACCTCGCGAGGCGCCCTGATGGGTCCTTGAGATTGGCCAGCCAACAGAGGGCATGATGGTCCGTAACTACTCTGAATGGACGGCCATACAGATACGGTCGGAACTTTCTTATCGCCCAAATAACAGCAAGGCATTCCTTCTTCGTGGTCGAGTAGTTAGTTTCCGCATATGACAGAATGCGACTAGCATAAGCGATGGGACGTTCGACGCCGTCTTGCCACTGGACGAGCACTGCACCAAGACCGATGTTGCTTGCGTCAGTGTGAAGATCGGTGGTGACGTCTTCATCAAAGTGCCCTAGTAAGGGTTCACTCTGAAGGCGCTGTTGACGCTGGGGAAAAACGGCTCTCTGCTTTGGACCCCATACAAAAGGAGTATCTTTCTTCGTTAAGCGGGTAAGGGGTTCAGCTATGTTAGCAAAGCTCTGCGCAAAGCGCCTGTTGTAGGAGCAAAGACCCGAAAATCAGCGCAAAGCCCGTTTGTTCGAAGGTGGAGAAAATGCAGCAACGGCCATGGTCTTTTCTGGGTCTGGTCGAATGTCATCATGACTGACAAGGTGCCCGAGGAACTTTAGTTCTTCGTAGCCGAAATGACGCTTCGTTGGTTTTAGCGATATGCCTGCGGATCGAATAGCGACGAAGACGGACTGAAGTCGTAAGTGTTGCTCAAATGTTTTGGAAAAAACAACAACGTCGTCTACATAGACGAGACAGGATTCCCACTTGAGACCGGACAGGACGGTGTCCATCATCCTTTGGAACGCTGCCAGTGCAGAGCACAATCCAAACGGTAACACTTTGAATTCGTAGCAGCCATCGGCAGTTATGAACGCTGTTTTTTCCTGTCGCGTTGATCGATCTTGATCTGCCAGCAGCCGCTGCGTAAGTCCATTGATTAAAAATATCGGACATGTCTAAAATGATCCAGTGAGTCATCTATGCTTGGGAGAGGGTACACGTCTCTCTTCGTCACTTTGTTGAGCTTCCGGTAATCGACGCAAAATCGAAGAGTGCCTCCTTTCTTTTTAACAAGTACGACGGGTGACGCCCATGGACTGTTCGAGGGTTGGACGACGTCGTCGTCGAGAATCTGTTTCAACTGAAAACGTATTGTCTCTTGTTCTTTTTGCGACACGCGGTATGCGTGCTGTCGTACAGGCCATTCGGTAGGGTGCGTTATCATGCGGTGATTCACGGTTGGGATTTTGGAGGTTCGGTAGGCTGCGTTATAATGCGATGCTTCAAGGTTGGGATTTGGGAGGTGGACGCAAAGCAGTCACTACACGTACGTAAAATTGTGCGTATCTGCTGCTGCGCAGTGGATAGCTGATGATTCACGTCAACTGTACTGGATAAAGAAGTGTCACCTTCGGCAGCAGTGACAATCGGAGCGATAGTGGAACATTCTTCGTCATCAATGGCTTCAAAGTTCGCGATCGCTGTTCGCTTTGCCAAGTGTTGGTACTGGCCGCCAAAATTCGTGATCAGAAGCGGAGTCCCCCAATGTTTGAGTTGGACGATAGCGCGCGCGACATAAATCTGCCGAGCCAAGAGCACCGAGAGGTTACTTTCCGCGATGCCACTACTCTTGTTGTCCCAGTCACTCTCCACAGTTACCAACATACTGGCTCGCGGCGGAAGTGCGATGGTGTCGTCAGCAATTCGAAGTGTTGTGGCCTGCGCAACTGCATCCTTTTGTTGGCTGTATGGTCGTTAGACAACGTTATGAGCAGGTCGCAAAGGTTAATATTGGCTCCATGCTCGCGGAGGAAATCCATTCCGAGAATTAGGTTTTGGGAGCCTTCACGCGATAAGATGAAGGAAGCAATGTATTTCGACTCGCGAATTCGGAGCCGGGCAGTGCATATTCCCAGCGGTGTAGGTAACCTCCCGCAGTCCTGAGGTTGGTTCCATGTCCCCAAGGTGCCGTTACCTTTCTTAGCTGTGCAGTGAGGTCAGCGCTTATAACGGAATAATCGCCACCCGTATCTACCAGAGCGGTTAGCGGGTGGTTGTCGGCAAGGACAGAGATGCGAGCAGAGACACGTTTGTCGTCGATGGCACACGTCGGTGAAAGGATGTCGTCGGATGTCGGCAGGCAGTTCGGGGGAGGGTCTTGCAACGCTCGATCAACAGAAGCCTCACCCCCAGAGGTCGCTGTTCTTTGTTTCCACGGCGCGGACTCGTGAATCTAGGCGATCTTACTGCAAGGACGTCCGCAAAGGTGGATTGTTGGCCAAGTGACGTGGAACGCCGTGGAGACGGTGAGTGGGATCGGCGACGCAGAAAGGTTGGGGACTGCTGGCTTGTCAAGTATTCGGCGATATCGCGAAGCCGCTCACCATCTCTGGGTCGACAAGCATCCGGACGAAAGGCAGGACGACCCATGTGCCGGTATGCGCACTCACCGTAGATGTTCACCACAGTGATAACAGAAAGGCCGGTTGTCGGGAGCACGCCATACACTGGACTTCCGTGTAAGGGGTGGGTTGCCGTATTGTGGTGGTCCTGAGTAGAACGACGGCGCCGTCTGCAGGGTGGTTGGACGGAATGGATAGCCAACAGCTGGAGCAGTAGTACATATTGCTTCCGCGCACGTTAATAGTGGAGCTTCGGCTGGACGTGGGGCCGTCATGGGTTGGACTTCGGCTGGACGCAGAGTCGTCATGGGGTGCACCAGCTGCCGGACCTACTCGCGGACGACATTCGTTAGAGCAGCAACAAGGGGCTGAGAAGACACCGCATGCAGCTTTTGCAGCTCCTCGCGCACAATACTGCGCACAAGCTCTGTCAGGTCTCTTATAGTCGTGACGTCAGGTGTTGGCAAGCCGATGACACTGACGAAAGACTGCCAGGACGCTCATACTGATACGAACGCTGCCTTAGCATTCTCTCCACTTTCGTGGCTTCGCGGAGGAAATCCTCTACAGTGCTGGGAGAGTTCCGCACTAGTCCAGCAAACAGCTGCTCTTTCACTCCCCGCATCAGGAGGCGCACCTTCTCTTCTGTCATTGAGGAGTCAGCTCGCCTGAACAGCCACGACATGTCCTCAATGAACATGGCAACACTCTCGTTCGGACGCTGATTTTGCGAATTGAGGAGCCGTTCCGCTTGCACCTTTCGGTCAGGGCTTCGGAAGGTATTCCGCAACTGGTTGCAAAACTCTGGCCAGGTTGTCATAGTGACTTCATGGTTTTCCAACGAAGTGCGCGCAGAGTCCGAAGCTTTTGCTGCTCGCTCCACTAGTTGACGCTGCCGCAACGGTTGTAGTCGTCAAGCCAGTCGTCGACGTCCTTGTAAGGGTCACCGTGGAACGGCTTCGTGGTTCGTGGGGCGTCGAAGAACCATGGCAACGATGTCTCTTGTGTTTGCGTTCCCGCACTAGCCATAGTACTGCCGAGTTTTGGAAGTGTTCCGAATTCAGGTGGTAGGCCTAGTTGTCGCCTGCTACGCAGTAGGTCAGCTGGTTCTTTCAAGTCGCGACTAGCGTCGGGATCTTGCTGCTGATTGCAGTGCACACAACACTACCTAGCATCTCCACCAGAAAATGCCACGTGATTACAGAAAGACCACAAGGTCTGTTCACAAGAGCAGCAGCACTGGACGTCGAGCCAAACCGAACGTTAGACCACCAGCACAACAAACAGTCCTCTTTTTTTCACACAATGGCACATACTCGCATTGGCATGGCTCAACTTCGTTCCATGCCTGTGGCAATATATATATATATATATATATATATATATATATATATATATATATATATATATATATATATATATATATATATATATATATATATATATATATGCAAGCATGGTGGTGGAGTGGCCGTAGCGTTGCATATAGTTAAGTAAATCCTCCGTGAGCGGTCACAACGTGGTTTATTTCGACGTTTCGGCCTAGAGTCTGGCCTTCATCAGTTTTAAAGGTATAGTTTGTTGGTGCGCAGCTTTATACAATCTCAAATCAGAGGGAAAGAGAAAAAAGACAGGAAAAAGAAAAAAGAAGAAAAGGAAAAGAAAAAGAAAGAAAAGAGAAAAAGAATATAAGGTAGACTCCCCCCGGGCCACCCTTCCACTCTTCCTTCCACATCCCCCTCCATCTCTCTCCCTTTACTCTCCTTCACCTTTCTGATGTCAGCGGTCTGTGTATGCTTCCTTTCACTAACGCATTCTTCCCGACCAGATGGCGCCTCCTGGTTCTGGCGGTTCGGTGTGGGGCAAAAAGAGCTTTTTTAAGAAGTTTAAGCCTTTAACTACTCAGCGCCCCATCGACATTTCGTCGCAGAAAGAGGGGTGCCGCGTATTGCGGCAGAGGCTGGTAAGCGAACGCAATGCGAATTCCTTGCCCGCTTCTGGATTACGCGTGCAGCGGGGGCCTCCCGACTGTGCACAGGGTTGCTGTTGGGCATGTCATGCTTGGCACAGTTGATTGGGTAGTAAAGTAAAAACAGAAAACAGACAGCTGTACTTAGGAAGAGTAGTTACACTTGCAATTGTTTTGAATTGTCCAGTGCCATTCGCAGCTGCAGTGCCGTGAACTCAGGTACTATTTTCATTATTGCCGTTATTGTTTTCTAATGTTTTAATTGCTGCAAGTGTACCAGGATTCTCATTTATTCCTCTATCGAGGGTGTCAAATCGGTGGATAAGGTATGACTCTCGTTGTTCACATTCTCGGTTTGATTTAAATCCCGTCTCTAAGAGCGTTGCTGATAGTTTGTCGAATGCATAATCGGGAAGATTAAGATGTTTTGATAGGGGTAGATTTGGGGCTGACTTTGCATAAGCTCTGTGAATATTGAAGCGAATCCTAAATGGTGTTTCTGTTTGTCCTATGTGCTGCATAGTACACACGTTGCATTCGAGTAGGTACACCACATTAGAGGAATCGCATGTTAGGTTTCCTCGTATTGTAGAGGGGAAGAAGAATATGTGCCGCAGTGGGTCACGCCTTTAGAAAGAGGAGCCGAGCGCGAGCTGTTGCCCCGAGCTTTGTGCATCCTGCGTCGGTTCCTGCCGCCCGGTTCCCGCGTCAATAGACCTGCTGTGCAAGCACTACTTGGGCCAATAAACCCCGTTCCAGAGTGGTGGAGGTGCGGGGTAACTCAACCTGGAACTCCGCAACCGGAAACTACCTGCCATCCCAGACATGGCTGAAGAAACCATCCAGCAAGGTACGACCCAGCCTCCGATGGTCATCGTTCCCACTGCGCTACACGTACGCGGTCCACCTTTTTTCGACGGTACTGATGAGCAAGACGTCGAAGATTGGCTGTCGACATTTGAAAAGGTAGGCGCAAGCAACAAGTGGGACGACCCTTCGAAGCGGCAATATGTACCCTTCTACCTGAAAGAGGTGGCTAGTCTTTGGTTTAACAACCACCAGTCGGAATTTGCCACTTGGGGTGCCTTTAAGCTACGCATTGCCGATGTGTTCGGTCGCCCCGAGGTACGCAAGCTCCGTGCCGAACAGCGCCTACGGGGACGCGCACAGCTTCAAGGAGAAGGCTTCACAAGCTACATCGAGGATGTGCTCGACTTGTGCAAGCGCCTTGACCCTTCAATGATTGAGGCAGACAAGATCAAACATATTTTGAAGGGGATAGACGACGACGCCTTCCAGATGTTGCTGGCCAAGGGCCCACGTACCGTGTCCGAACTCGCCACTCTTTGCCAGAGCTTCGAGGAGTTGCGCAAACAACGAGTCATGACACGGCGTCCAGCGGCTACCGATGAAACTCTCGCGGCATTAAGCCTGGGAGGAGACCACAGCGCAATAATGTCCGAAATCAAACGATATGTGCGCGAGGAGGTGGCCCGACAACTTTCGTGCCTGTCGTATCTACCGGCAACGGAACCCTCTTCTGAGCGTTTCGCGCCCGCCATCAGGCAGGTAATACAGGCGCAGGTCTCTCAGGCATTGCCGTCCGTCTCTCAGACAGCACCCGTCACCGCGCCATTGACTTGTGCTGCTGTTGCTGCTACTCCTCCACGACCTCCGCTTGGGCCGACTCCTCAGCCTGTACGAGTATCAACGACGCCATTCCCAGCAACACAACAGCGCTATAACGGAAACCCTTGGCGCACAGTTGACAATCGCCCGATCTGTTACGCATGCGGATATCCAGGTCACGTGGCGCGCTTCTGTCACCGGCGCTTCGCAACGGGTCCGGCTGCACATCCGAGGTACCCTGACTACTCTTTACCGGCCCCGTACAACGCGCAACGAGAACTGCCACGTCAATGCGACCGACAATCAGTGGAACGCGACCCGTCACCAACCGAACTAGACCACCGCCCTGCTGCCGACTACCGATCAGTCGGTCCCCGTCGCTCATCCTCACCACGCCGCTACCGTTCTCCGTCCCCTCTGCGTCGCCAACCGAACCCTGTAGAGACGGAAAACTGACTGCCGCAGCTCCGGAGGCACGAGCTGCGAAATCGGCGCATTGTACAAGTCCTCGCCCGCCCCCAACAAACGTTCTGGAAGTGTTTGTTGAAGGTATACGAACTCTTGCGCTTGTTGATACGGGTGCCGCCGTATCTGTAATGAGTCAGAAACTCTGCCGTTCGATATGAAAAGTAACGACGCCGCCTTCCGACGTTTTGCTGAATACCACGAGTGCCCAACCACTTCGACCAATCGGAGCATGTACGGCGAGAGTAAACATTCAAGACGTCCTGTACCACATCGAGTTTCTCGTGTTGACCACTTGTGCCCACGACATGATACTTGGATGGGATTTTTTGTCACGCCACCACGCCGTAATTGACTGCGCTCGCGCGCAGGTGGAATTATCTGTGTTTTCAGATGCGCCATCTACCGACAATGAGTGCACTCACCTGGGCAAGCTTCTTGTTGCTTCCGACGTTGATGTTCCTCCTCTTAGTGCCATCGTTGTCCCCGTCAATCGCACTGAATTATCCGGCTCTACCGTTGTGTTCTCGCCATCTGACGTTTTCAGTGGCCGCCACGGTACGTCTCTGCCATACGCCGTTCTGCCACCTCACCAGGATACTTCCGGAATTGTCGTTTGCAATCCTAGCTCATGCCCTCTCACCTTAAGAGCTCGCGAAACACTGGGCTATGTTCATTCTGTTGATGACAACGTTATTGTGCCTATTGAGTCCCACGACCCTGGCCAGCAACTTCAACTGAACGCCGTTACTCCTCTTTTCACGCCGGATGACTACTCCTCGGATATCTTCAATCGTTCTATCGACAGCAAGCTTCCTCTGGATCAACGGGACCAGCTAATGACCCTTCTCCATGAATTCCGAGATTCATTTGACCTTCCTCAAAAGGCACTGAGTCAAACTAACACCGTCGCTCACACAATCTACACTGGAACGCACCCTCCTTTGCGGCAACGCCCCTACCGCGTATCACCCAAGGAACGAAGTGTAATTGCAGAACAGGTGGATGATATGCTTCAGCGCGGCGTCATCAAACCATCTTCTAGCCCCTGGTCTTCAACTGTGGTGCTAGTGAAGAAAAAAGACGGTTCGATTAGATTTTGTGTCGACTACCGGCGACTGAACAAAATTACCCGGAAAGATGTATACCCTCTTCCCCGCATCGACGACGCTATCGATTGCCTACAAGGTGCCGAATTCTTTTCTTCGCTGGACTTACGTTCAGGTTACTGACAGGTTCCGATGGCAGAGTGCGACCGTCCCAAAACAGCATTCGTTACGCCGGATGGCCTATACGAATTCATGGTTATGCCATTCGGTCTGTGCAATGCACCTGCAACGTTTGAGCGAATGATGGACAGCATTCTACGCGGCCTTAAATGGCAGATATGCTTATGTTACCTCGATGATGTTATTGTATTTTCTCCTGATTTCCCTACCCACGTCGACCATCTGCGCACCATTCTTCAGTGTCTTACCAAGGCAAACCTCCAGCTTAACCTAAAGAAGTGCCGTTTGGGGCTTGCCAACTTATGATACTTGGTCACGTTGTGACAAAGGATGGAATTTCCCCCGACCCAGACAAACTTCGAGCCGTAGCAGACTTTCCGAAGCCAACATCACTCAAAGAACTTAGGAGCTTCATCGGCTTGTGCTCGTATTTTCGTCGTTTCGTCCACAACTTTGCAACAATAATAGCCCCACTTACACAACTACTGAACGGTCCAGCTAATCTTTCTGACTGGACCCCGGCATGGGATGAAGCTTTCCTTACACTGCGCCGCCTACTTACGTCCCCACCAATTTTACGCCATTACGACCCAAGTGCCCCCACTGAAGTGCACACAGATGCCAGTGGCGTTGGTCTGGGAGCAGTACTCGCGCAACGAAAGCCAGGTATTCCAGAGTACGTCGTCGCATACGCAAGCCGCGCACTCACGAAAGCGGAGATGAACTACTCCGTAACTGAAAAAGAATGCCTCGCAATCGTTTGGGCGTTGTTAAGCAAGTTTCGTCCTTACTTGTACGGACAGAGTTTCGACGTTGTGACCGATCACCATGCACTTTGTTGGTTGGCGTCGCTAAAAGATCCTTCAGGTCGCCTTGGACGTTGGGCTCTTCGACTACAAGAATTCGACATTCGTGTCGTCTACCGCTCAGGACGAAAACACTCTGATGCGGACGCCCTCTCACGATCACCAGTGAGATCCACCGCAGACTTGCATTCGGACACCAACTTCTCCATCGCTCCCATTTCCGTCAAAAGCATGTCGTCTGAACAGTGGAAAGACCCATGGATAACATCTCTCCTTAACATTCTTTCCGACTCTTCAACGTCTGCGTACCCACGCGCTCTTCGCCGCCAAGCCACACATTTCGCGATACGGGACACGCAACTATACCGCAGAAACAACCACGCGGATGGTCGTAAATGGCTCTTGGTTATACCACGCCACATGCGATCTGATGTCTGTGCGTATTTTCATGCCGACCCACAACATGCTCACGCTGGTGTGTTAAAAACATATAAGCGGATCTGCCAGCATTACTACTGGCGTGGTATGTACACTTTTGTACGAAAATACATTCGGTCTTGTTCATTATGCCAACGACGAAAGACAGCTGCCCATTCACCCGGATTATTACAGCCTCTACCGTGTCCGGCGCACCCTTTCGACCGCGTTGGTATCGATCTATATAATCCCCTTCCTTACACTGCCACTGGAAATCGATGGATCATTGTCGCCGTCAACCATCTGACGAGGTATGCTGAAACAGCTCCACTACCTACGGCTGGTGCCAATTTCATTTTGCGACGCTTCGTACTGCGTCACGGGGCACCACGTGAACTGCTAAGTGATCGAGGGCGTGTCTTTTTATCCTAAGTTGTACAACAACTCCTTCAGGCATGCCGCACGGTGCACCGCACCTACCACCCGCAGACCAACGGTCTAACTGAGCGCTTCAACCGAACGCTAGGAGACATGCTCGCCATGTATGTCAATTCCGACCAATCAAACTGGGATGTCATGCTCCCATTTGTGACCTATGCGTACAACACCGCGACGCAGTCAACCACAGGCTTCTCGCCTTTCTTTCTTCTATATGGGCGTGAGCCATGCTCCACCCTTGACACCATTTTGCCGTATCGTCCCGACGTCTCAGAGTTCAGCCCTCTTTCTGAAATTTTGCACCACGCTGAAGAGTGTCGTCAGTTGGCCCGATCATTCCCCTCGGACAAGCAAGCATTCGAAAAAGACCGCCACGACCGCGACCAGCAAGTCGAAACTTTTGCCGTGGGCTCGCTTGTCTGGCTTCGACTGCCCTTCCACTCCCCAGGTCTGTCCGCTAAGTTTGCCCCCAAGTTTCACGGTCCTTATCGCGTCGTCGAACGTCGATCTCCTGTCACATACGTGATCGAGCCGGTCACGCCATCTACAGACAGGCGACGCCTTGGTCGTGAGACTGTCCACGTGAGTCGTCTCAAGCCATATCACGACCCACTCCTAATATCATCACCTTGACTTGCCAGGATGGCTCGTCTTCGTCGCCGGGGTATTGTAGAGAGGAAGAAGAATATGTGCCGCAGTGGGTCACGCCTTTAGGAAGAGGAGCCGAGCGCGAGCTGTTGCCCCGAGCGTTGTGTATCCTGCGTCGGTTCCTGCCGCCCGGTTCCCGCATCAATAGACCTGCTGTGCAAGCACTACTTTGGCCAATAAACCCCGTTCCAGAGGTTAATCGAAAACTTGGATTGTGTGCTGGTTGCTTTGTGTGTTTCTCGCATCGCCTTACATACAAGACATCGTGACATTAAACAAGGTTGGCATGAATTATTGGGGGGTGAGGTATTGATTTGAGAGTGAACAAGTATATATATATATATATATATATATATATATATATATATATATATATATATATATATATATATATATATATATATATATATATATAGTCTAGTAGATCCTCCGTGAGCGGTCACAACGTGGTTTATTTCGACGTTTCGGCCTAGAGTCTGGCCTTCATCAGGAATCACCAGACTCTAGGCCGAAACGTCGAAATAAACCACGTTGTGACCGCTCACGGAGGATCTACTAGACTATATGCAACGTTAGGGCCACTCAACCACCATGCCTGCCTATATATATATATATATATATATATATATATATATATATATATATATATATATATATATATATATATATATATATATATATATATATATATATATGTATGTATGTATGTATGTATGTATATATATTCTACACACGATTGAGTTGAAGGATGCGAGCCTTGTCCTCACTTCATGGGCAGAATAATATCTGCAGTTCCGAGAAGTTGCTCATGAAAACATCATTTCAAATAGTTGCGCGCATTGACTTCCTAAAATTGCGTTACCGAAGGATTCATGAACATTTATGAAACAGTAGCTTTCAATGATGCTTTGTGTTGTGTGCTGCCAGGTTTCGGTTTGATAATCGGTCATTACGCTCCTGTTTTCTATGACGATTTCATAATGTCACATGGAAACGCCTAACAGATCAACTGAGATAAATATCGCCACTTACCATAGAGATATAGAAGACTACATAACCGCGAACGCGCGTGCGTGCACGTTAATACTGTGCTCAATAAACCCTTATTTGAGTCACCGCTCTATGTGCTTTTGCTGTCCGAGTAGTATTTGACCCGACACAAGTAAATTCAAGACAACACAAACCACCGAGGTTGTGGCATAGTAATTTTTAGGTAGTTTTCAGTCATGGAAATTTTACCGATTTGGGTAGTATTAGCTCTTGTTGTCAAATTTGTATTTAATTTTATTTAAAAAGATAAGCTTATATCACCTTCGTGAATTGTAAATTTAGCGTTGTTGTCATTGCTTCGATGCCCCCCCCCCCCCATCTGTCAATCATGGCAAGTTCCCAAAGCGCTTCTGTGGGGCCTGCCATATTTAGGCCCTTTTTGGACTTATCATTCAATTTACAAACTATAATCTCACTTCTACATTGTGAATGGGATGACTACAGAAAACGTATCTCTCAATTGCCTTAAAGCCTTAATTTTTTGCTGTATGAACAAATCATGTAGCTGACTAAGTATTTCGAAGAAATCTTGAAAATAAACCGTGTGCGAATTTTTAACTCGGCTAGTGCAGGTCCGCTGTACTCTTTTAACTCCGCTAGTTTTAAGGTCCGCTAGTACAGCAAAAGCTTCTTGATTCGACGCACGTTATTTCATGAAGATGAATAAATGTGAGGCCTGGCCAGTGTATGCATTGTTTATGGCACCGAAACTATAATTTATTTAGTGAAATACAGGTTCAACCCAGTTAATTCAGGCGCTCTTCGGAGCGCAGCGCACAGAGTGTGAGGCATGCAAATATGTGACGCAAAGGTAGGAAAACAACATTCGCCGACAGCCGAAACCGGTGTGGACTTTCAGAAGCTGTGGTCACCACCCACGATAGCATTATTGGTACGTAACAAGGTATTGAAGCAGAGGGCACTTCGGATATATACATGGAGGTCTTGAGCTCCGTTCACATTGTGAACGAAGTCACAAATTACAAAAATTGTGAATTTTGAGTGTATATAAGCACCACCACCACCAACAAAAAAAAAAACAACTTTGGAGGTATGCTGATGCCTATCTTGAGAAAAGTGCGAACTTGGGCAGCCTTCTTTTTATCTTTCGTCATGTCTGCCTTTTCTGTATTTCCATTTTTTCTGTTGTTTTTATGTACTTATTTCTTCATGTCAATTTTACTTTCTAGCTCTCTGCTTTTCTTTCCACTTTTTCCATTTATCTATATAGTCCTCCCTTGCTTAACTGCTGACACGGCATTGCCTTCCCGGATGAAGGATAGGGTAGTGCGTGAAATTGAAGAAGTGCATCCCATTCACAAAGCAAGTAGTTCTTCCGTCGCGAAACCCTCGGTCGCGTTACTTGCCACTTGTTTGAGCTTTTCGGTAGAGCCCTCAAACTAATCTTTCTTTGATCCTGTTTTTTTTTAAAGCGTTTGTGTCGTTTAGGAAGTTTAATGCAATTGATCATACATATATGCATTTTGTTTTTGTGGGTTGTTCGCGTTACTTTCTCGTGTGTTATTTTTCTTTTAAGCACCGTCTCGCTAAGGTAATTCTTCCCTAATGGCAAAAAAGTTTGTGTTTGGTAAAATTGTCTGCTTGATACACAATGTCGCTAATCTGCGAAAACTTGTTGCGTTAGAATTACGTGTGCGCAATAAACAGTTCATAACTGTGGTGAAGGTTTTTCGTCATTGCCAGACAATGTCTCTTTCGGAGCGTAATTCAAGAAGAATTCCCGGTGATCAGTCACAGTGGCTTTTATTGCAGTTGGCGACATAAATTCATGTGCCTTTAATAAGTATCTTCAGGCGTAATATTCATGTTGAGCCATTTATGCGCACGTACGCCTCTCTGTGAACTATTTGTGGATATGGAGAAATAAACATGATTAGAAACAGATGAAAGCCTTCGCAGGTGGCCAGTCATCTTAGTCCAGAAGATTGTTTGTTATCTCCCTGCTACGGCTGATGAAGTCGCGGGGCAAGTCTCAAAGCTGGACTTTACTCTCTGCTCGAGTCGACTGCCTTACCTATGGTATTGTTGCAAGCCACCACAATTCGATTGTTTCAATCTACCACACTATAGATTAGGCGTGGCTGGTAAAGGGGATACTAAAGTAAGATGAACTTTTAGTTATCCAGAATCGGCCCCCTTCAAGAACACTTCTACGCTTACGCTGACTCATAGCGTCCAACACAAAGAGAAGTCGCAATTCAATTCATTTTCCAAGAAAGATAATGCTTTTTTAAGGCTGGAAATTATGCGATTGCTCGATAAAGCGTTGCCTATTTGGTTCCCGCCTGCATATGCGTCAGCTGTGATGTAATTTTCAGGTCAAGCAAACACCAGCAAAAGCATGACAGGGTGGTTTAACGTTCTAGAGCCACTGCTGAGTGGTAGCTTTCTCTGCTATGTTTGAGTGCCAGGCGCGAAAGTGTTGCATAAGCAGCGCGCAACGCGAAAAGCCTGCAGTTCATGGTCGAGAGACGCGAAAAAAAAAACCTCAGTAGAAAACTAGAAAAAAATACGTTACAAAATCTTGTTATATATATAATTACGTGACTAGTGCATTGAATGAAAATTTTTCTTCAGTTCGTTTCTCAGTGGGCAGCCGACAATAACCACTGCCGAAACTGAGAGGGCTTGCACCCCTTGCTGTTCTCAGTGGGTGGGCCACCGCCCCCCTTATCCCTGTAAAAAAAGATGTACAAATAAATAACGCCAGACAGTGAAAGGCAAAGAAGAAGAATATCATGTCCGATCATTGCAACGATGGCTTCTGGCTGTGCTATTTCGTGCCAGTTAACATCATAGCGTCCATGTAGTTTTGGTGACGAAATCCCATGTGCGGATAAGCCTTCCTTCTACGCACGGCGCACAGGGCTCCTGCTCACTTCGCGTCGCGGGTGGTGTGTACTCGACTGGTAGATGCGAGTATCGGCGTTGGACGACGTCAGCCAGCAGCAATGATCTCAGAATGGACTGACTCAAAGGCAAGCGATCGGTACGACGTGGCAAGAACACATAGACTATTCAGGAAGCGCGAATTTTACTTGACTCCACTAGCCTCGATATCGTGAAGCTCACAGCCGTAAAGCAATGGCTCTCTGCTAGCAATGATGAGCTGTCGCAGATTAACGAGCAGTGCTATCTATATATCCCAACCGAACGTATTGAAGAGGAGTACACTGGTATCGCGAAATACGAAGATGAAGCAGTGAGCATGCTCGCCGAGATAGATTGCAGACTTTCACAAATGGAATGAGCACAGGGCGGCCATGTACAAGCGGCCAGTGGTGAAAGCACAGCACCAATGGCGTTCAACCACGAGGCTCCCGCAAGATTTATGGCACCCCGGTTGTCCCAGCCGCAGTATCTAACATCCAAAGGCGACATTGCACAGTTGTAGTGGCTTTTGAGAGCAATTTGAACAGCTCATTCACCGTAATAATGACCTGACGCCATCCACAAAGTTTTACTACGTGTAGAGCTTCATATCCGGTGACGCAGCAACAGCAATCGCGAGTTTGCCAACGACCGAATTTCGCTAAGTCGACGTCGTGCATACGAAGAAAATTCGGAAGCCGTGGTTACTAAGCGAATGCTATTAAATGATTCGTAAAAAGAATGATCTATATCGAAGATTTATCAGAAGAAGAGACAGCAGTCATCTGACCGAATACAAGAAATTTAGAAACACGTTAACAAAACTGTACCTAACAAAAGGAATGCTTATTTTCTAAACCTATTTGAGAGGGCAAGTTCTCGTAGTGATGTTTTATGCGGGAAATAAATCGTCTGATTCACTCTGGCACTCGCCAAACTAAGGAACTGGAGCTCGTAGTGCATAATAAAATACTAGCGGTGAAAAACTGGCAAATAATTTCAACAAATATTTCAGGACTCTGGTCTCAAATAGCACGTCATGTGTGAACAAACGCTCTATTTTGCAATTTATGCGCACATCAAATATTAAATCTGCGTTCTTAGAACCAGTAACGCAACAGCAAGTACATTCCGCTTTATAGGCCTCAAGAATAGTAAAGCGCTCGATATTGATGACATTCAAATTGGCCCAATTAAACACGTACTTGACCTTCTAGTGCCTCCACTTACCTCTCCGTTCAACTTGTGTCTAGCCACAGGAGTTTTCCCCGAGAAAATGCAGCACGCTAAAGTTAGCGTGTTGTACAAATCGAGAAATACGAATGACTTCTCAAATTACGGTCCAATCGGAATATTGCCTGTTATTTCTAAAGGACTAAAAAGGTTATCTGTAAGCGAATTATATCTTTCTGCAATAAGCATTCTTTGATTGCGTCAGAACAATTTGGTTTTCCTAAAGCGTTTGGCAGAAAACACCACCAAACTTTGTTTACTTAACTAAAACCTTATGTTTCCGGGGTGTAGCCCTAAATCTCGTCAAATCGTATCTAGGGAATAGAAAGCATTAATTGCTTTCTATTTCCTGTGTATTCCCTTTGTGAATGTGTAAGCATTAAAGATAAAAGTTCTTCGCTATTAGACATAAACACCGGTGTTCCGCAGGGAAGTGTGTTAGGCCCCGTGTTACATCTACGTAAACGACATAGTAAGAGTTACCGAGAACGTCGAATTTTCAGTTTACGCCGATGACACAAGCTTGTTCCTCCAATCCGACGACGTATCTAATCTTTTTATACTAGCTCACGACGCGCTAGAAAAGCTACAAAAATGAAGTGAAGTGAATTCTCTTGTTTTAAATGCTGCTAAAACAAAGGCTGTTCTATTCAAACCAACTAATAAAAAAATACATTCTAGCTTAGAATTACACCTCGGTGACAAAGAAATTGGGATTGTACAAGACGCTAAAATATTGGGGGTCACTTTCAGTGAAGACTTAAACTGGAATTAGCATGTGTATAATGTTGCCAAAAAGCTTGCCAAGGCATGTGGAGTACTTTCCAAATTCCGAGATATAGTATCTCCAAAAGGTAAACTCCTCATTTATAATGCTTTATTTCACTCGCACATCAATTATTGTACCCTCATCTGGGGAAACACCACGCAAAAGAACAAATTAAAATTGATCAGGCTACAGAAGAAGGCTATACGACATATCGCAGGTGTTCCATACGAAACTCATGCATCAACATTATTTACAACATATAACGTGCTCCAAGTAGAACAACTGTACAATTTTAATCTCCTTGCTAAATACAAACATGGTCTGAAAAGTAAAACCAATTTGCTGACACTGTGTCAGCTCAAAGAGTCACCCGGAACACCTTACAACATAAGGAAAATAGACACATGGCAAATACCGTTTTCGCGAATGAATTACGGCCTTAAAAGTCTTAAGCATATCATGCCAAACTTTTTGAATCACCTAAACAACAAAGGCATTATGCCTGACAAAGGCATTATACGCTGACAAACAAGCAGTGGGAAGAATATTTAATTAGCAACCCCAGAGAGTCTGGGAGTGTGATCAATTACTCTCGAGTTCATTTTCGCTATGTATTTTATAGTACCATATTCAATTTGATAATTCGTTGAATAGAAGTGCATTTTTGCCTTTTCATGTGCACATAACAAACATGAACTGTTTCATGTATTTGTGTTTTTGTTATGCATACTGTTTCAAGGTAGTTTCTCTTATATATACAAATTATGTTTTTTGTATTCCTTCTCACTTTGTTCTCCCATATTATGCCGCATTCTTTCAGTGTTTGCGATTTTACATTATACATTATGTCTGCAGTTGAAGTTTGCTGCTAAATTTGTTGATATTTTACTTACTTGTGTTATGCGTTCTTGTACTTTTTCTGTTTTACTTGCTTGTATTTTATTTCTTTTTTTACATCACGTGTCTGCGGCCAATCTGCTCAGAGTCAGGAATCCGGTCAAAGCTGCTTTTTATCAGCTTTTAATTCCTGTCCTTGCATCTTTTTCGCTTTTTAATCTGATTAACATTTTGTTTTGTGTTGACCATTGCCATAGTATGAAAACATTGAATTACTGTACTTTAACATGATTGCTGAAAAAGATTGCTAACTAAACTGAAACTGAAACTTTGAATGAAAGATTCGACGATAAGACGATGATTATTTAACACTATCTGACGGCGCTGAGAAATCTTCGAAGGGTGATATCCACCAACAATATCCGTGGTTTGCGAAGGTTGTACAATGCCAAGCAATTGAATATTCGCTGCCTTGGAGCCCTGAACGAACCGACACTGACGTATTCAGCTATGCTCATCGATATCTTGCAGAAGGCTCTACCACGGGACATCAGTCTTTCTTTCACTAGAAAAAAATGGTACCGCATTTTGACAAGGCCCACCGAAGTACGTTTTGCTCAAAACTCGTCGAGTGCACCAGCAGAGGCGTCAGCTGCGTTGGATGCTGAGCTAAACGACATGCTATGATTCATTCTGGTGGAGCTCGAAAGCCGAGAGCAGCATACAGGGCCGCATCAGAGACCTGCTTTGGGGGATTGCTCGGACCGAAGAAATGGTGGCATCCCAGCAGCATCAGTTTTGCACGCCACATCTCTACCCAGGTTCAAGTGCTTCTTCTGTCATACTGATCATCACGGAACGCGCATATGCAACGCTGATATTCCTCTTGCAGTAAAAAAATAGAAGCTGAAAAAAAGACAACCGGTGCTTCCGCTGCACGTCAAAAGGCCACCGAGCGAAGGATTGCCGCGTCAAACTTACATTCAGTTCCTGCCGTAGAAGACACGCTTCCAGCATGTGTGACCCCCATTAAAAGAGGGCTTCGACGACCAGAGAAACCTCAGGGACTGCAGCCGTGTGTTTCTTCAAACGCTCTTTCATCATGTGAAGACACATAGTACACTAACAAACCACCTAGGGACAAGGCGGTCTATATTGAAACATTCCGCACCTGGTTAGTCAGCAACAACAGCAAGCAATGCGTTCGTGGTATTTTCAATGATGGAAGCCAAAGAAGAAGAATGGCGATTTGGGCTAGTTGGTTTGAATTTATAGTAATAAGGGCTGCAGCGCGAGCACGAATGTGCTAGAAGAAACAGACAAAGTCGAGGTACGGAAGGCAAAAGAGGACAACACGAGCGCTGACTACCAACTGAATTTTATTCGCAGCACACATGATAATATATACAACAGGAAACCTTTTGAACAGCACACGTGAGCAACGTGACATATTCTGGGGCATGTTCTGATAAAAAGAAGGTACTAAAACTAGCTAACCTTTATCTAAAAGTGCGAACTCTTTTTCATGCAAGGCCACTGAAGGTTGGCTTACGCATCCGTCACCATGTGTGCTGCGAATAAAATTCAGTTGGTAGTCAGCGCTCGTGTTGTCCTCTTTTGCCTTCCGTACCTCGACTTTGCTGTTTCTTCTAGCACATTCGTGCTCGCGCTGCAGCCCTTATTACTATGAAGCCAAAGAAGCTTCATTAAGAAAGGTGTGGCTTGTAGGCTTAACCTGAAAATGGTCAGACAGACCCGGTTGGCACTGAATACCTTCGGAAGCACTTGCTCTTCAGATGCACAAAAGCGGAATGTCGTTGAAATAAAACTTCAAAGCGAAGACAAGAAGGTTCACTTTCGCATAGAGGCTGTAGTTGTTCCTGCCATTCGTCACGACGTGACTCCATCTTCAGTGAACAACGCATTCATTCTAAAATTAAAGAAAGAAGGCAAGATTTTCGCAAACGACTAACGGATTCAGAACGCACGAGACACCAGAATATGTCTACCAATAGGGTCTGACTATATGTGGCAAGCAATCACTGGTGAAGTTGTGCGGTCTCCAGACGTACCAGGCCTGGTGGCAGTGGATACAATATTTGGTTGGACGGTACAAGGGCCTATTAGTCAGAGGAACTTGGCGGACTGTGGAACTCACCTGCTTGTCAGTGTCTTGCGGGTGGAGGCAACAGAAGATCAATCGACTGCAGAAATCCTACAGTCTTTCTGGGGACTCAAGTCAATTGGCATTACTGGCTCCAACAAATGACTCACCAACCGGAGCATTCCACAGTTTAAGGAGACCATTAGAAAGTCAGGCGGATGGTAATCCGTGTTCCTACGATGGAAAGAAGATCGCAAGCATCTTCTAAACGATAATCGTGATACTGGAATAAACCAGCTCCATAAGCTCGTCATGAAAGAAATAGGTTTCCTCAATTTGAATGCTCGCAGTATACTTCCAAAACTAACATCACTTAAAATCTTATTTATCAGCATTGAGCCTGACTTCGTAGCAGTGACTAAAACGTTGCTGACAACAGATAATCAAGATTTCGAAATAACGCTACCACACTATGCGGTAGTACGCAAAGACAGACCAACTCGAGGTGGGTCGTAGCCAATTTCATAAAGAAGAAAATTCCTTTCACTATTCTATCAATTGCAGAAGGCGTGGCAGCAGTTTTTTGTCGACTACTTTTTAGTTCTCACTCGATTGTTGTCGGTTGCGTATATCGAAGTCCTTCTGCCGATATCGAGGGGATGCGTTCATTGTATGCGTACATGCACAAACACGTTTTTGGATCTAGGCTAATTATACTTGGCGATTTAAGTCTGTCAGATATAAATTGGCACACCATGGAAAGCAGAAGCGCATGCTCCGATATGCTTATAGACTTGATGCTCGCATTTATTCTGCGTCAAATTGTGACAGAACCAACACGCACACAAGCAAAAACTTCTAACATTTTTGACTTAATATTTTTAGGTCACCACTCTTCAGCAGGTGGAGCAAAAATTGAACTAATTGATGTAATGTTAGACCACCAAATCAGCTGATGCTCTCTCTCTGTACACGATGCCTGTTTACCGCAAAAACAAATCACCACTTACTCCGATTTCAGCAAGGCAGATGATAACAGAATACTCGACTATCTTCTTTACGAACTAAGTGCTTTCAAACATCTCGCTGACGCTCCGGATAGTCACATAGAGATAATTTGGCGAAAATTCAAATCAATCGTACTGCACTGCATTCATGCATATGTGCCCTCCCGTACAAATAAGAAAAACAAACGTGATCCCTGGATTACACGTGACATCATTCACGAAAAAAGAAAGGTGAGAAGGCTAAGAAAATACATGAAAATGAATTCCCAGACAACTCACAAAAACAGGCTCACACTAGCCATAAAAACGATGAAAGCAAAGGTAAAAGCAGCTAAAGATAATTACTTTCGTAACACCATCAGTAACTTTTTGAAGTCCTCTCCGCGAAAATTCTGAAATTACCTTTGCCGAACGACAACCCCAGCGCTGAGTCTGCACGGGAAGATTAAAACAGAGCAAACGTACTGAATGAATATTTTCATTCTGTTTTTACAGGAGATGATGGTCACCTACTGAGCTTTAAAACTTCCTATAACACAGTTCTAGTACCACTAAACATAGGCAGAAGTGGTGTGTTGAACCTACTACTGAAACTAGACAACAAAGAAAAGCCCCGGACCAGATGAAATTTCCAACGCTTTTCTTAAAAGATATGCTGAGCAAATATCCTATTATCTAACCATCATCTATCAAAAATATTTAGCAACTTATACTCTACCAAATGACTGGAAGATCGCAAAAATTATCCCAGTCCACAAGTCAGGGAATAAAACCGAACCTTCTAACTTTAGACCAATCTCCCTTACCAGCACCTCATGCAAACTACTTGAGCATATCATCCTCAAACATATAAATACTTACCTCGACCAGAATAGCATTCTATCACCAGCGCAGCATGGGTTCCGACAGGGATCATACACAGTCACTCAACTTCTTGAACTTATGCATGACATCTCGGCTAGTATTGATCAACAAAATCAGACAGACCTTACTTTTGTTTATTTTTAAAAGGCCTTTGATCACGTGTCACACCAAAAAGTAATGCTAAAATTTGAACACACATTAGACAAGAAGCCCGTTAGTGGATGGATGAAGAACTACCTATCCAACCGGACGCAATTTGTACAAATTAACCACACCAGTTCTAAACTTATTCATGTCACCTCCAGAGTTCCTCAAGGTAGCGTTTTGGCTCCTGCACTATTTCTCATCTTTATCGATGATTTGCCCACCGACATCCCTGTCAACATAATACTTTTTGCTGAGGACTGTATACTCTACAAAGAAATTACTTCTCCAATCGACCATGTAACATTAAATATTGCACTGAGGACAGTTTCTGCATGGTGTGCTAACTGGCAAGTGAGCCTTAATGTTAAAAAACAGTTCTTTTGCGAGTAACAAAAAAACACGTACAGGAGTTTTCTTATGCCATAAACGATGATCCGCTAACAGTAGTCGCGCAGCACAAGTACCTTGTACTAACAATAACGTCTGACCTTAGATGGGATTGCCATGTGAACAACATCACTTCAACAGCACTTAAGCGGCTCTTTTATCTTAAGTGACGCCTTCGTCAAGCGCCCCGTGAGACGAAATTACTGGCTTTTAATACACTCGTTAGATCAGTATTAGAATATGCTACCCCAGCATGGTTTCCATCGACTAATAAACTCATCACCCTTATACAGAGAATGCAAAAAAAGCTATAAGGTTCATCTTCAATAAATATCAACTCTCAGACTCTCCAAGTGCTTAAATCAAATCGGCTTGATTACTCACAATTGAAAACCGCGCTGCGCTCGCCCGATTGAAACTGCTTCATCAATTAATTCATAACAAGTTAAATGTTAATAGTTCTAAGTACATCTCTATTTCAGACACAAGAATAACTCGACTAAAGCACTCATACATCCTAAATGAATATTGCTTTCATAAAAATTGTTTTAAATACTCTTTCTTTCCGCTAGCCATACGACAGTGGAATGACTTACCTTCCACTGTTCCCGATACCACCTCACTAACTACCTTTTTATCACTACTTGAAAATTACTTACATGATGCACAAACATAAAACTACAAATATTTCGCGCCTTTCCTTAGTGATATTACTATTAGTATTTATTCCTCTACCCACATTGCACTACCTGTGCTTAGAATGAATGTTTTTGTATTTTTTGTAAAGCTTACGTACTAATGTTTGACTATGATTGCATAATCGCAATTATAATAATATGATATGATGTGTCAGCGTTGAACAGATTTCACAGTTGTGTATAAATATTTAGCATATGTGAATTTTCATATTTATTCTAATATTGCCATTCACGCACAAAAATCGAAAAAAAGAAAAAAACTGTTATAATATTTTGCATTAATTTTTCTTTTGTCTTTTCTTTATATATTTATAGTTTGTGTCCTTCCTGCAATAGTTCCTAAAGAAATTTGCAGTATGTACTAAATAAATAAAAATAACAAAAAGACTCTTGCGTCAGGTAGGCCTAATTGAGCAATACGACACGACCTTGCAGCATCGCGAGGTTCTACGAGAAGACTCGCTGACCACGAAACCTCAAGTAGCGTTCGACGACTCATCGCATGAAAAGGGATACATGTCGCTGAACGACTGTTTGGACAAAGGTACAGATCTGAATCCAGATCTGCTTCAAGTGTTGCTTTGTTTTCGATGCCACCCGATAGCCGTCAACGCCGACAACGAGCAAGCTTTTCTGCAAATAGAAATACAAAAATCGGATCGACAAGCATTTTGTTTTTTATGGTTCGAGAACGGGCCCCATGGTGAAAACGACAACATTGCGGAATAGCGCAAGACACACGTGCCATTCAGATCGACCTCAAGCCCGTTCTTGCTGATGGCAACGATGCACCACCACATGGAAAACGTGATCCGTGAGCAATAGAACCTTGGCCCGGACACTGAAGCAGAGTTTCTACGTGGACGACCTGCTGGTAGGAGCCGACAGTTTTGACGAAGGCTGAGACGTATACGAAAAGGCGAAGTCGATTTTGGAAGATGCCGCGATGAGCTTTCGGAAGTGGAAAACAAACAATGCTCATCTCCAGGAAGTGTCATCGAAAAACGACTAGTGTCTGGAAAGATTGGACCGTACTTCCGCAGTGGTTCTAGGTATGCTATAAAACGCCGAAGATGATTACTTGGCATTTTCTTCAAAGTGTGTCACGCAGTTCCGGTTAAGGAGGACTCAAAGCGGATTATCTTAAGAGCAGCTACCAGAATATTCTATCCTCTCAGTGTTCTTTCGCCTTGAATAATAATAGTGAAGAGCTTATTTTAGAAGTTATTGCTGTTACGGATACCGTGGGATTCCAAGTTATCCATGAAAATTGAGAAGCCATGAAGAGAACGTTGTACTGAAGTTGCTCAGTTACACTGTATTAAGATACCACGCTACATCATGAATCATCCGAAAGAAGAAATCGCCAGGACGCATGTTCATATCATATCTTAATTGATGCTAGTCTAATGGCCTATGGGGCATGCGTGTACCTTAGAGTGGTGGACATCAATAGTACTTGTGGTTTTTTTAAAAAGATTATCATGGCGAAGTCTCCTGTGGCACCCAGAAAAGCCTTGACCATGCCAAAGTTGGAACAATTGGGTACAGTTGTTGAAGCGAGACTACTAAAATACCTCAGGGAGTCACGGGACACAAATCACTTCTCACGTACAATGTGGTCAGACCCGACAATTGTAAGCTGGATTCGGGTACAGCAAGATGAACTCAGCCCATTTGGGAGAAAGAAAGTAGCCGAGATAGCCGACTGTACCGAGAAAGGGCAATGGTGTTATTGTCCTGGGGAGCAGGACCCATCTGATCATTTAACCTGGCGATTATCAGCGGCTGCGCTTCAGGAAAACTTCAACTGGTGGAATGGCACAGAATGGTTAATGCGACCTGAAACCGTTTGGCCAGTTGAGCCCACTTCGGTTGCCGCCCAAGAAAACAGCTACGAATCAGAAACTCTGCAGACAGAACTACTGCTACAGACGCAAGAACCCCTTGAAAATGTCATAGGCGCCAAGCAGTACAGCAGCTGGACCAGGCTTCTTCATGTTACAGCGTTGGTGTACAGATATTTAGAAAATACACGACGTGCACGTGAACCGCATACAGGGCTTAGTTGTGCAGAAGAGCAGAGTATGACCGAGAAATTTTCGATAGTAAGAGCACCGCGAGAAGCTTTCTCTCAAGACATATAGCTACTGTCCAACAGACGCGCAATCTCAAGGTGGTCAATTCTTGATGACCCACATCTATTTTTGGATACAGAAGGACAACTTCATCTGCGAGGACGCCAACAGAAAGCACAATTTTCAATTCAATAGAACCATTCTTTGATTCTGCCTCAGGACTATGAATTCACGAGACTGGTCATCATGGACGCACATTACCGTGTTTTACGTGGTGGAATATTAGCCTCACTGACGGTAATTCGTAAACAGTTTTGGATTGTTCATGCACGCCAGGAGACAAAAAAGTTTATCAATACTTGTCACCTTTGCAAACAATCCCGAACGAAGCCCATAAATGAGGAACATACCCCACTGCCAGAAGATCGAGCTACTACGTCAGCCCGTTCGAAGTTGTCGGAATTGACTTTGCAGGCCCGTTATATATGAAGCTCAACCTGAGAAAACCAAACTGTACGAATGCTTACATTCATAAGTTACAGAGGTTAGTTTTCCGGGCGTTGGTTGGTGAACCGCGAGACGGGTCGCAGTGGTGACGTACAGCGGTGAAGGGCCGATAGTGGGTGGTGTCTAGTAAAGCGCTAAGGAGGTGCTGTCGCAGAAGTGGCAGTTAGCGATAGTGAATGACGTGTAGGCGGATCGTAATAACGGCGTTGAAAAGTGCCCCAGCTGCCCCGTCATCCCGTTCGTAGGTGTCGAATTCATGACGCTCATCCTGGTGATACTTCCCACAAAAGCGTGCAATGTGGTCCCGATATCCACAGTAGTAACATACCGGACGAGGCGGTCGCTATGAGGGGTAAGTGGGCTGGCTAGGCGCACTCGGAGTCATTGAAGCCAGGGGGTGTTACGCCTGGGAGTCCACACCGAACGTCATTGCCTCTGCAAAGGCAATCCGTGCCAAGGCCAGCGAGCGAGCCCACCTGACGCCATGAACTGAATGACGTCATCAAGCGGCAGCGCCGGTCTGTCTTACGGAACGCACGGCGAGCTCCCTCAGCCCACGGGCCCGATGAAGCAAGCAGCGCCATCCAGTCTGGCAAGACTTACGCAATGCATGAAAACATCACTCGTCCTTGGGTGCAACCCAACGCAGTGGGTTCGAATTCGAGGATCGTGACGCAACCGAGCGGTGGGTCCCCATATGAGGATTCTGACGTGACCTAGCGGCAGTTCTGATTGGACGTTGATGACGTAAAGGATCACCTGGGGCTTATAAAGAACTACGCGGCGCTTCACCAAGCAGTTGACCAATGCGTCAGAGAGAAGACATCTCGATTCTTCGAGTCCCTAAGCTGTCGGACACAGCGCCGAATGTGTAACACCTCTGTTTTTATGCTGCACATAAATCTTGCCTTAACTCACCGTCGTCGTGTCCACTCGTCTATTAGCTCTGCGCAGAAGCAGTCGCGAGCTGAGAAACACACGCTACCAAACAGCCTTGGCAGCGGTGAGTGACAACTCAACGTCGTCTTGTCTGCTCGTCTATCAGCGGCAGAAGCAGAGAAACACGCTACGAAACAGCCTTGGAAACGGCGAGTGACCTTGGCAGTCACCTTGGCAGCGGCAAGTTTGGTAGCAGTGGCGCCTTCGGCACCGTGTTGGTGTCGCGCTTCGTAACAGAGCACAGGCGTTCAGCGTGCGGAGATCAAGTGTTCGACGGCCGGTGAACCAGCGAGAACTTGGGCGTATGTCGGCTGGAGTCTAGTGGCCAGAGAGTCTGCCTACGCTGGACTGACCATGGACGCCCGCTCCTCCTTGATGACGTCGCGAAAAAGGGTGCTGGATGGATCAGGAGGACTCAGGACCGTAGAGAAGCCAAGAGAGTGCAGCTCTTCACGTATAAGAGCCCGTATCATAGCACGTAACGAGGTGGTGGTGGCGTTCTTTGAGTCTATCCGGTGGTAAATAACCGCTGGGACTCGAGTTCATCTAGGCGTTGGAACGTGGTCACAACGTCGGTGACTGCTGTCGGGTTTCGTATGGCCAATGCATTAAAGGTGACTGTGCGCATGCCTTTCAGTAGATGGTGAACCCTATCTGATTCCGTCATGAAAAAGTTGGAACGGTGACGGAGAGCAAGCACATTCTCTATATATGAGGAGTAAGATTCGCCGCGTTGTTGCTTTCGAGCATCGAGGGTCTGCGAGAGCTGAACGAACTGCCGGGGTCCCGAAGATTTGGCGGAGCTGCTGCTTGAATTGTGTCCAAACCGTGATGTCAGGTTCATGGTTTAAAACCTATGTTTTAGCCACGCCTATCAGTTAGAAAGAAGCACGGCGTAGCTCAGCCGGATCATCACAGTTGTTGGTTGCACTCACTCAGTTGTATTCGTTCAACCATTGCTCCATATATTCACCTAGAAGGCTGGCAAACGTGAGCGGATCACGCTGGTGTCTAGTGTTAATCTACGGGGGATAGGCCATGGCAGCCGGAGCCGTAGAGGTAGATGCAGGAGCACCAGTTGTCTCGTTCCTAGACGTGTTACCGGACACCTGGCACAGACGGCGACCTGAGCGGAGCTCCAGGAGGTAAAACTTGCGGTTAGAGGACGAAAGATTGATGAGAAGCCTCCACCACTTGCAATATCGCGGTTAAAGCGACTAGACCCTAAAAGCACGACGAAAGGACCACACCCAAAGCACAGATCATTAGCCAGCCGACTTCCCACAACCGATGAAGACGACGAGCACTCATGTTGATGAGCTTGTATGAAGAAGGTAGATGTGCGTAAGAATGCCCATATTATTGTTACTATTATTATTATTATTATTGTTATTATTATTATTATTATTATTATTATTATTATTATTATTATTATTATTATTATTATTATTATTATTATTATTATTATTATTATTATTATTATTATTATTATTATTATTATTATTATTATTATTATTATTATTATTATATAGGCGCGTGTCTGTGAGTCACACCTTCTGAAGTAAGCTTGTAAAGGAAAATTACCGATCGGCGAAGAAACCAGACCGAACGCCGTTTCTTCTTTTCAACTTCTTTTCATCCGCAATGACCTTGCCTTCAAGAGGCAGGTTCCGAACAAAATGGCTGTCAGCATTCGGGGAAGCAATATCGTGGCAGATAACTGGAACAACGATTGCGCGCAACGTGCAGGTGTCAGAACCGTGTTGGCTACGCAGAGGAACTTTACCACTTGCTGTCTTTCCACAGTACTTGGTGATGAACAGCCAAACGTATTTAGCGCAATTTGTGTTTCTCCCAGCACCTGTAGGTGTAATGTCTTGGCGAGATCTTCCGCGACGAAGGATCGCTGGCTCCCTTCGTCGAGACTTCCTCGGGCATACCTTGTGTTGCCGTTTTTGATGACAAAGGCGCGAAAAGTTTGTAGATATACTTCACTGTGATTTGTTGTGCCCCTACTCAGTGAATCCTTCTCACATAGCATAACTGATTGTGACGACACCATTCCTACTGTGCTGCCGGAGTAGTTAACTGGACGAGAAGGTGTCGCTGTTTGGTTCGATGTGCGGGTCGCACATACTTGATGCGTGCCTCCCGTGGCAACTCGAGCAGGTGAGTTTGACGCGGCACGAACTTGCCTGATGTCTTCGGGACGTGCATTGATAGCAGCGGTTGTCTTTTGGAAGCATTCTTTTCTTCGAATTGATGGCAAAGTTCGCGTCACAAGCGCGGGTGCCATGTTTCTTCGGCTTGCAGAAAAAACACTCAACCCAGCTGCTCGATGTGTGCTGTGTAGTACGGAAGCCGTGCTGGTGCTGCCGCTTCGAGTCCTCTGTGCACGGTCATCCAGCAGTCGGTCATTAAAGGATTTGCACTGCTCCCGACTTTCTAGCTCTATGTATAGGTGAGCAGTTCCTTTAACTCCACATCAGATGTAGCAGCTGCCACGCTTGGCTCAAAGACATTGGCAGCCGACCCGTTTTCTCTTAGTGCCTGACTGTGCTTCTTCGCACGTGTGTAGGCCAAAATGATGTCGCACGGTAGGGCTTCCTGTAAAATGTCAATCAGCATAGCGGAAAAGCTAAGCGTAGGAGCATTTAGTGCATTTAGACAACGGATATTCAGCTGCACAGCAACGTAATGTCGCCTAAGGCCGCGGACGTCGCTTTCCGACTTGAAGTGAGGTAGATTGCGAAGCGCTGATAGGTGGTGTTGCTCGATCTGTTTTCAATCTCCGAAGTGTTCCTTCAATAACTCGATGGCGTCTGCATAACAGGCTTCAGAAGTCGGAAAACCACATATCGCAGCTTCCGCTTCACCCGCAAGATAATGACGTAGATGGAAAAACTTCGTAATTGTTGACAAAGCGTTGTTCAGGTGGGCAGTTTGCTCAAACTGCTCCCAGAGAGCCGACCATTCATGTATATCACCTCTAAATGTTGGAATGCCAAGGTTCGGCAGCCTTGTGCTAATAGCGGTTGGCACGTCAGATGGTGATGTGTTTGCGTTCTGAGGAGCAGCCACAGCTGTACTGTCTCCATGTCACAAACCGTCTATCTTGCAGCGAATCTCAGCGAGCATGCTTATGCCTTCGTCGTTATACTCTGCTGCCGCGACATACGCTTCGAGCTGCTCGTCCGCTACGTGCTCCTCGAGCGCATCATTGATCTTCGAGAGCTCGTTTTTGCTCGCTGACAAACGGTCATAAATACCTGTGAGTTTGGGCTTCTCCGCGGTAGGGTCACTTAGCAGTGACCTTGCTTCTTCCAGGAGCTTGGTGTTCTGGGCTCGTCGAGCGGAGTGTTTCGTCTTGAGGCGATCCATCGGATGCTGTGTTGGAGTCTAGTCCGGTCTACGCCGATCAGAAACGATTCGTTGCAGTCCTCGCCACCCACAAAACGACGCGCTCGAGTAGAAGTTCCCCTCGAGTCGCGCGATGAAGGAGACGTGTCCGCACAAGGGGTTTTGGCACCACGATGTAAAGGAAAACTACCGATCGGCGAAGAAACATCGATCGGCGTCCTTTTTCGGGCGGCGAGGACTGCAACAAATCGTTCGTGATTGGCGTAGACCGGACTAGACTCCAACAATGGTGATGCTGCAGTCCTCAGACACATAGTCACCAGATGCCGAAGCAGCTTGCAATCGGAGCACAAGAGGCAGCGTACGAACCGAATACGTCGGTGATCTCAGAGCATCTAGGGAGTGCCTCGATGCTCGCGCCTACGTTCCGAGTGCAGTCATTATTTCAAAAGGTCTATCGCGCACGTTTGTCGTGGCAGTTTGGTCCATGCCGCGCTTGTTTAAACGTGTACGCCGCACCTGCCGCCTTGTCTACCGTCTGATTCTTCGCAGGTCCCGCAAGATGGCTGCATGCTGTGTCCCACACAGTGCACGAACAATTCTAGAACAAGATGAAAGGTGTTTCTTTTTCAAGCGATCCCAAAAGAAAACCTCTATTCACAGTGAGAAAAAAAGTGGAAAGCGGCAGCCGACGAATGCCTCTCGTGTATGCCGCGTGAATATTGGACACTTTATTGCTGCTTTCTATCACCTTTCCTTTCCTACGTGGGGTACTTGGAGGACCATTTCCTAAACTGGTGTGTATATATATTACTAGTGACAGTCACAGATTAAACTATTACTAAGTATGTGCGTGGTTTCGACTGTGTTTATGCTTCTACTTGTTCAACCTTAACATGATCGAACGTTGAGCGGACTGGTAACTCCAAATAGTTTTACGGCATGAGAACCATTCTCATAAATTTGGACTCGCTCGCTGGATTCTGTGCTTATCGGTTGTGCCCTCGCGACCTCAGACGACAGTGCAGCTCTGGCCGACCGGGCTGGACCTACGCCACCTCCTGACGCCGGTCCCCGACGATGACGACCGCGTAGCTCTGGCCAACTGGATTAGCCCTACGCCATCTCCTGACGCCGACAAGAACTCTCGCCAGTGGTGCCCCATCCTCGGACTCCGGCAACCGCGTTCATCTTCCCTGTCTTCTCCTTACTTCCGTCGTTCTCTATCCTTGCGCCTCGCTCTCTCCTTCCTCTCTCTCTATATATCTTTACCTTTAAATTCTATCATTTTATTCTCTTCTCTACCCCCAGCCCTCGTGAGCTACTGTTGAGGTGTCCTCCCCTTGAGAGACAGTTACGGGGCTCACTTTTCTCTTTTCATTTAAAATCACTCCCCCCTCTTCAAAAATTTGGTGTTCGTTTTGGGTTGTGCCTAAGAGACGTACTTTGTATGACAGACATCTTTGTTTTGTTTTATGCATGAAGGTGCGATTATGAAAATGTCGCCTATATAGTTAGCTGCAACAATTCACTCAGAGTTCTGTTTCTTGCAGAGCAAGAACTACTAATAGAAAATTTCGTGTTTATGCTCACATTGCACCCGATGGTACGTTTTGGCTGCACGTATCCGCCCGTGATAACCCGCGTGACCTTTAACTCCTACATGCCATATACAACCGCTTGGTATACACTAACCGCAAAGTATACACAGACTCAATAAAATATGCACTTATATGCACCGATTCCTTTCACATTTATTGGGTAAAGATACATGTGATTGTGTTTAGACATGTTTAGTATTTAGGATTTGATTATAATCAAAAGTGGCGATTGATTTTTTTTAATAGCACGGTTTTTTATTGAATCTGTCAACACCAATGAGAAGAGGGTGACGGAATAGCCAGTGTACTCAACGTACACTCTTTTCCAGTGCCTCGCGCACCTGCTTAGAGCTCCAAGGTTTCCTAAAAATGACCTACTTCGGCATAAGACCATACGATCGCCTGCCTAAAGCTGTACAAAACGTAATTTGCTTGTGCATTATTCTATGTAAGCTGACTTAAAAAAAGTTTGAATGTCATTGGTGCATGCGCACCGGTTAGCTAATAGCAGAGTCAGCAGGTAAAAGATCAGAGCCTGTTAGCTATTAGCGGAGTCAGCAGGTATAAGACCAGAAACTGTCTGTGCGAGCCCGAAATTGAGAATAGGCCGGAAATGTCGAGCTCCGACATATGCCATTTTACTTTATGACCACTTCATATCTATTTTAACCATCCAACCTGCGGGTGCTGTCTTCACATTTGAGGGGCGATCGCTCCTTATAGCATTAACTGGTCGGTCGTCCTTCCATCTCGCGTTGCAACCGAAACCATTTCTGCCATCTCGTTGTACACTTTTGCGGTGTCGCGACTGCATGCTCCTCGCTTCCCGGCTGGGAGTACAATGCCCAAATTTGGACGGCTGTCAGCAGGCCCACATCCTTTCGGCAACTTGTTCGAAAAACCAAGAATACTCCTTTCTGCTAGGCTCAAGCACCGATCCTAACAATATCTACCGCAGAGACCAACTGGCGCTGTCGGTGCACTCTATAGCTTGCACTTACAGTTTACTGTGTCCCTGCTTCCTGCCTATCGAACTGTGTTTACTTATTAAGACTTATGGTAACCATTGGCTAACAGTCGCGAACTAATCGCAGGGGTCAGACGGCAAGCAAGGTCCGCAGGGGAAGTTCCACACTGCATCGGAAAGCACCTGGATTAGGCGGAAGCTGTCGGTGCGATGTAAGTAACAGACACTCCTATACTTCTTCGAAAAAAGTATTTTACTTATTCAAGAAAATGTGATTACCAGTTTCGAATATAACTTAGAAAAAGGGGTATCCCATTACTAACCCCGCAAACGTGGTGCCACTCGACTACTTAAGTCGCATGTTCTATCCAACCACTGCACTTCGGTTGGGCGAAAGACGCTCGCTCAGTGAGCTTTAGGTAAACAAAAAAAAGTAGGAGGAATTGTCATATTATTATCTTAAAGCCGAGTCATAAAAATTTAAGGCCGAAAAATACTCCTTTATTGTGTAGCAGGCAAGTGCTAATAATTCATGGTTAGGTCCTGAGAAGCCTATCTCGCACTCTAAACTGGATATAACTGCTAATTGTGATTTTGTGCGCCTGTATAGTAAAGGTTATGCTATTTTAATGTACATACATTCTGAATTTGGTTACCCTTACATAAACACACACAAAATTAAGTTTATCGTTTGCCAAGTTTAGAGGGTCGGGAGGGGTGGCGTCAGAGGAGTCTCACTTGGCAAGGCTACTGCGTAGTCAAGTGACGCTCCCTTCTATAGTTTTGACCTCTCTCCATGTCCGCCAGCTAAGCCAGCTGGAAAATCAAACGTTCTGCGCCATTAAAAATAAAAGGGGGGGGGGGGGAGATTATAAAAAAAAACGTACCATGATGCCTGTTTGATGCGTGCCTGGTTGCCACTCGCAGCTTCATTCGAGTAGCCTGTATTGTGTTTCTTCAACAAACGTAGAGCTTTTCCTTTAATCACCTGAGTGAATGTAAACGACTGTGAAATTCTACGCTTACAGCTTGTTTTTTTTTTTCAACTAAAAACACTGAGTTCGGTGGAAACAAGTAATGTGAAAGTGAACACAGAATCAATATTTTCTACGAGAACCTCTGCACCGCGGTTTTATGCCTTGTTGCCTGTTCCTGTCAACACATCCGCACGAGAGTCGTGGAACTCGAGGCAGGCTAAAGCAGCACGGGTTGGTCGACTGGAACCTTGTCGAAGTAAAGCTGGGCGCAGATAGAATGATCGTCATGCACAGAATATAAGCAGGGTCGCGACTTTTCTAAATGCTTCGAGAATCACTTTACTCTGTCAAATACTACTAGATCGGGCACCTCCGCACTGCTTTAATATTTCGCAATCGGTAACTGGGACCGTCGTACACGGAAATGGTTAAGATGTCGCATTGAAAGTCGTCGGCACTGTCGTTTTCGTCTTGCAACTCTAACCTTCCAGTACTGAGCGACGCAACAGCGCAATGCCAAATAATGAGAACCGCGAAGGCAGCGGCGCCGACCCTTTTCCGAGCAGCTCTCGTGGACTCGACCGCCTACACGTATACCAGTACATATGAATAGAAGCTTGAGCGAGTTGGTATGCGTTCATCTTGGTTGATACCAGTGCTGTATCCGTTACCGAAAAAAGTAACTAAATACGTTGCTCAATCCTCAAACGAAAAAGTAACGCGTTGCCACCCTAAGTTACCTACAAAAAAAAGGGAACATGTTAACGGTACCGAAAAAAAAGTAATGGACGCTCTCTGCCGTTACTACGCAATCATACACTTCATTCAATATGTCTTTGCTACAGGAACTCGCAATAACCATTTTATATCTTAAACTTGTGTTTCACATCAAACTTCTAACCAAACAAAGGATTATATTCAATATGCTCATTTCACTATATTTGTACAATTGTACCAAACCTTAGCAATGTTATAGAGGATTAAAGTTGCCTGTTACCGGTGATAGCTTCCGACTCTATGACACATGGTGAAGCCATTTTTCTCAGTGCGACATTATACGCAATATCAGATTCAATCGACCATGCTAAACGCAAAAACATCACTGAACTCTCTAGAAACTTACAGTAATCAGCTTTTCCCAGGTACGGACAGCCCCTCCAGTGAATATCGTCGAAATTGGAACTGGTGGTCTTTGGCCTCTGGAATTGCCCGCCATGCGTCAATATAGACTATTGCGGACGCCTGCATTGGCCCTTTTCTTCATTTCTATTTAATTCTATAGTCTCAGAGCCCGAGGGCATTACATTAGAGAAAGGAGTGGTCTAACTACAATACATTAGCAACTACAATATTGAAAACGGCAGGTTCTTCGATTGCAGCAATGGAGGCAGGAAGGTGGTTTCAGTCACTGCTTGTTTGCGACAAAAAAGAAGCATGACAAGTGTTATTGCGGCATAAGAGAACATTAACTTTAGGATGAATGTCGAAACTTTTTCTCATTATTAGAGAGAGAGAGAGAGAGATAAAGATACAAGGAAAGGCAGAGAGGTTAACCAGACGCACATCCGGTTTGCTACCCTGCACTGGGGAAGGGATAAAGGGGAGGAAAGAGGTCGCAGAAAGATGAGAAGGTACACACAATCACGAGCACACTCGGGGAGCACACACAGTTTACAGGCGGTCGCTCAGGTTTCTTAACTTAAGGTAAAGTAGCAGTGCTTTAGTTGCTTTCTGCGCAACTGAGGCAGATGCCCAAGGTCCTAGTATCTTCTGCACACAAAATGGTCCGGGGTCAAGTCGATTCAAAACCATCCGTAGCTGGCATCGCTGTGTGTCGTAGCAAGCGCAGCTGCACAGGACGTGTTCGATGGTCTCTTCATCTCCGCAGTAGTCGCATGTAGGAGTGTCTGCCATACCAATGCGAAAGGAGTACACCTTTGTGAATGCAACACCCAACCAAAGGCGGCATAACAGTGTCGCATCGGAGCGGGAAAGTTGTGATGGTAGCTTTAGCTTGAGCGAAGGATCCAGTTCATAGAATTGACACCTTTGGAAGCTGGTAGACGACCAGAACGTGCGTGTGAGATCTCGAGCCAGCAGGTAAAGTTGTCTTGCTGCATCATTCCTTGATAGCGGAATCGGGACTACACGGGTTTCTTCATTGGCTGAGCGGGCTGCATCATCGGCTAATTGATTTCCGGTAATACCGATATGTCCAGGCAGCCATTGATATATAATATCATGCCCTCGTGCTAGAGCTTCATGATGGCAACGTCTTATTTCTTGTACCAGTTGGTCATGGCTCCTCCTACGCATGGCAGACTGCAAACTCTGAAGCGCTGCCTTCGAATCACAGAATATGACCCATTTTCCTGGACGTTCTTGAACGAGATATTGTAAAGCAGCCCTTATAGCAGCAAGCTCTAATGCCGTAGATGTAGTCACATGCGACAACTTAAACTTGATTATAATTTCTGCACCCGGAATTACAGCGGCACCTGATGAGCTGCTGGATGAGACGGACCCATCAGTGTATATCTGCGTCCGGTCTAAGTACAACTCATGTAATAATAGCAGTGTTGCTTGCTTCAATGCTACTCTGGAGTGACTGCTTTTCTTTTTGATTCCCGGAATTTCTAGACGTACTTGCGGCTGGTCGAGGCACCACAAAGGGCATGCCGTTCTCGCAGCTGGCGTATATCCTGATGGAATGCTGTTTAGGTGCTTGGCTATGACGTCTGAAAACGTAGCACGTGGTCTTCTGGAAGGTAGAAGGACCAAGTGGTGGTCGGGGACACGGCTAGCATGTCGAATGTGCGCTCTGAGGCAATCCACAACTATATATGTCCTGACCGGATGGTCTTTGGCAAGCATGATTGTGGCATAAGTAGAGACGCATCGGGGCAGTCCTAGGCAGATACGCAGTGCCTGATCCTGCAAACTCTCCAATGAATGAGTATTCGATTTGCAAGTGTTAGTCAGTACCGGCAAGCTGTAGCGCAATAGACCCAGAAATAGGGCCCTGTACAGCTGTAGCATGGAGGTCACAGAAGTTCCCCATGCTTTACCGCACAAGAATTTCATGATATGCACAATAGATAGCAGTCTCTTCTTCAAGTACGCACAATATGGGCTCCACGAAAGACTTCTGTCGATTATTATGCCCAGGAAACGATGCGTCCGTGCATATTTGACACTCTGCCCATTGATGTAAACAGGATATGGCGTCATTGGTTTGCGTGTAAACGCCATCAACGCGCACTTCGCAGTTGATATATTTAGGCCTTGTTTCTGAAGGTAGGCTGTTGTGAGGGTTGCTGCCCGCTGTATTCGTGCACGCACCTGAGGGCGAGTAACTGCAGCACTCCAGAGGCAAATATCATCGGCGTATATGGATAGGCACACCGACTTTGGCAGAACCTTCACCAGACCAATGAGGGCCACATTGAAGAATGTGGGGCTTAAAACGCCTCCCTGAGGTACTCCGCAGTAGGTGTAATGTTGGGCAGTTGTACCCTCATATGTTTGTACAAAGAAACCCCTGCCAGTTATATAATCTTTTATCCATTGAAACATTCGTCCACCAATGCCCATTGCTGCGAGAGAAGTGAGGATGGCATCGTGAGCTACATTATCATATGCACCCGTCACGTCAAGAAAGAGTGCCATTGATATGCGCTTGCGACTTTTTTCTTGTTGAACAAATGTCGATAAATCAAGGACACAGTCAATGGAGGAGCGGCCCCGACGAAAGCCTGCCATGCAAGAAGGGTATTTGGTGTATCGTTCCAAGTACCACTCGAGACGAAATAGAACCATTCTTTCCATCACTTTTCCGAGGCAGCTTGCGAGGGCAATAGGGCGATACGCTGTCAAGTCCAATGGTGATTTTCCCGATTTCAAAAGTGGTAATAATCGACTAATTTTCCATTCTCGAGGAACACTGCCGCTGAGCCAGGAGTTGTTGAAGCATGTTAAAAGTTCTTTTTTAGCTTTTTGTCCAAGGTGTCCTAACGCACTATAAGTAATACCATCAGGACCTGGCGATGACATGCGCTTAAAAGCGACTAACGCACCTTCCAGTTCTTCCATGATGAACGAAATGTCCATTTCTGGTAATCGCGTCTCAGGAACGATCACGGCGTCGATGCTCTCGTTCATAATATTCCCGGCAACTCCCGTGCAAAATTCTTCAGCCACCTCGAGTTCTGTTTTTCCATGATGGAGTGCCAAAGCTTTAAAAGGGTGCCGTTGTTGTGGAGAGGAGCGAAGACCACGAACTGTTCTCCAGATATATGACAGCGGTTTATGAGGGTCTAGAGATTCGCACAATGCTTTCCAGCGTTCGCTCTCCAGTTTGTAAATGCGTCGTTGAATTTTTTTCTGGAGCCACCTTGCTTCCCTCAGATCGTAAATTGATCTTGTGCGTCTGTATCGTCGTTCAGCACGCCTTCGTATAGCTCGTAATTTTTCCAGTTCAATGTCAAACTGTGTTACTTTAGACGAAAATGGTAATTTACATTTGGACGCTTGCATAGCTTCCACTATGGTATTTTCCAGGCTGCAGGCGAGGCCTTCTTGGCAAGCGTTCTCAACACGCGATGCAAACATCAACCAGTCAGTGCCAATTGCGACACCGGAAGAGAATTTTTTTATAATACCATCGATCGTCACGTAGGCGGGTATGTGATCACTCCCATGAGTCTCAATATCGCAAAACCATTTAACTTTGTGAGAGAAGCACCGTGACACCAATGTCAGGTCAAGGCAACTGCCATACGTGAGACCCCGCAGATATGTGGGGGTACCATCGTTCATGATGGAAAGGTCGTAATCGGAAGCGAATGTAACAATGTTCCGGCCCCTGGCATTCATCCTAGTGCTCCCCCAAAGCATGTGATGGGCGTTGAAGTCACCGGTGATGATCCAAGGCCCATCGGTTCTCATTAGGATGTCTTTTATTCTGTCGCAGTCAAATCGCGATGACGGAGATATATATCCACCAACAAGCGTGAACGAAACTGCATTCTTCTTCACACGAAGACACACGTACTGATTGTTGTCATTTGAACTTATTGGGTGCGAAAGATAAGTCAAGTCTCTGCGAATGTAAACAATTACTTTGCTTCGTTCTTTGCAAGTGGCTGAACAAAAAGCTTCATAACCGGACAATCTATAAGGCGTTGATACGTTTGGTTCACATATGACAAGTATAGGGAATTGATTAGCCCGAACAAATTGGCGGAAGTCCGAGATACGGGACTTCATGCCTCTGGCATTCCACTGAAAAATCGACGCACTTTTAACTTCAGTGCGGAAGTGGAGATTTTGTTGAGCCATTGTGCTTATACGAAGTTAGCAAGAACAGGATTCAGTGCATCCAGTATTTGCAGTGCACTCTTAGCAGACGGAGATTGTATGCTGCTCAGTAGCGTGCGAATCGTGGCAATTAATGATTGCACGATTGCAGCCACTTGCCTGTCTTGGTTGGAAAGATCTCGAACCGGGACGATCGCAGTCACTTGCCTGTCTTGGTTGGAAAGATCTCGAACCGGGAGCGCGGACTGGCCGTCATGAAGCTCCTTCGGTTCGCTTGATGCTGCTTCCCTTTGAAGTGCAGCCCACTCTGTCGCAGTTAGGGTATGCTCACTGGCTTTGTCTTTTACAGCCTTTCCCACGGCATGTGGTCTGGGAGGCAAAGGAGGTGGTACTGATGAGGGATCACGCAAACGTGTCGAAGAGGTAGCGGGCGTCCTCGAAGACCGACGTCGACGTGAACGACGCCTTCTGACTTTAGCTGCGGCTTCTCGATGAGATGAGTGATCGCGCACCATCTCCTTCAAGATGGCAATTTCCTTCTGAATCTGCGGGCAGTCCTTCGATGTGGCTTCATGGGATCTATTGCAATTAGAGCATTTCTTGACAGTTGCGACGCACTTATACGCTTCATGGTGCTCGGCGCAGTGGTGGCATACCACCGAATTCTCGCAGACGCTGCTCACATGTCCAAGTTTCATGCATTTACGGCATTGGAGAGGCTTTGGAATGAAACGCCGCACAGCATGTCTGAAGTACCCCACCTTCACATGAGAGGGGAGTGATGTGCTCTTAAACGCAATCTTCACACAGCGAGACTTGCCTAGCCGGGTGACATCAACAATTGGAGTATCAGTTGTTGACTTGAAAAGAAGTTGTAAGTCCTTATTGGAAATAGCGACATCAATGTCGAAGATCACGCCGGTTACTACATCACATCCCAAGGGAACATGAGAGCGCACCTGGTTGCCGTCCAAGTCAGTTACACTGCGCAGAACGCCCAACGCACTTGCGTGCAATACGTCCACAGCCAGTATATTCTTTCTGGCGTTCACTCTTATGTCCGTGATCTCATTTGGCACGAGCGTTTCCAGAGACCTCGACACAGACTGTCTGTTAAGGCGTTTCATGCTGACGGTAGGAAGTGCAGGCAGAAAAAGGATGGTATAAGTGTTGGATTTTGGCGCTTCACTTACAGTTTGAATAGTTGAGGATGAGGATGTCCTCATGTTCCTTCTCTTCGCCTTGCGGCTCAGCACAGGTTGGAAACCGTCATCTGAGAAGTCCTCACTGCTGAGATAGTAAGCATGAGTATCTTCACTGTCGCTGTCGCTCGCTTGTCCCATCCGCTTCCTGGAGGCGGTCGCCGCTGACGCCGCTGGTGCCGGCAGGCGCCCGGGGTGGTCTACTTCCATCCCCTCCAAGGGAGCAGCGGAAACTGATAAACAGACTTAAATTACAACTGAAATACGCCGGAGTTAGCAGAAGCCTTCTCATTATTATAACTCATTATTATAACTGATTATATAACTGAGAAAAAGGTATGGACCTGAAACAGAAACTTGTGGTATGCCTCATGTAACAGGAACGGTAGGAGAGTTGTGATTATTAGCGTGAACGTACTGTAGACGGTTTGTCTAGAAGCCGTGAGTCCAGTCCAAGATGTTAGCGTTCATACTGAGCTTGCTCATTTTATAAAGAAGGGTATGCGAAACAGTAGATAGATATGTGGAGTGTAACGTCCCAAAACCACTCTATGATTATGAGAGACGCCGTAGTGGAGGGCTCCGGAAATTTAGACCACCTGGGGTTCTTTAACGTGCACCCAAATCTGAGCACACGGGCCTACAACATTTCCGCCTCCATCGGAAATGCAGCCGCCACAGCCGGGATTCAAACCCGCGACCTGCGGGTTAGTAGCCGAGTACCTTAGCCACTAGACCACCGCGGCGGGACGGTATGCGAAACAGTGTCGAAGGCTCTAGCGTAATAAAAAAATATGCAGAAGGTAATAATACTATTGTCGAAAGCACGAAAAAGATTGTTTGGGAAATAAGTAACTGCGTTATAAATGCTTTTCGAAACCATGTTCTGATGGAGAGAAAAATAATTGAAATCACGAAAAGATTCTAAGTCTGAATAAATTATGCTCGAAAAGTTTGCACAATACTTTTGTTATAGATATTGGCCTGTAATTGAGAGTAGAGTAGGTACGTGTTAGCTGATTTGTTAAGTGGGACCACCTTCCTCACCTTCCAATCTCCTGGCAAAGTATAACACTGCAGAGACTGCGAAAAAGTTCAGCGAGCATAGAGAAAGAATAAAGTTGTGTGCCCTTTAAGAACTTGGATCATCAATATCTCCACAGCTAGGCCATAAAAAAAAGGAACGGTCTTCGACAGAAGGCATGAAAAATGGTGCAGTGCCAGAAAAAGAAAAACAAAAACATCATTAACCAGATTAAAACACTCATGACTATACAGCATCCCCATTGCTATCGAATAACTGAAACGTTGTACATGTGCTACCACGCAACAGCATTCTAAAATTGCCGAGGATTATGTTTCAGTATGGCGGATGTCGTAGTATTCTGAAATACGTTTCTGAAACCAGATGTCTCTTTGGCCACTCGTGTCGTACAGCGAACTGGATTTCTAGAACACTGTATACTGGCCTTTCGTTTGGGCCACTGAAATTTACGGTGTGAGCCTCATCGATGTCGGCACGCGTGCGTGGACGACCAATACAGAAAATCCCTAATATTACGGCGAGTTAAGGAAATGAACCACGAGATTGAAGTTACTAGAAGAATAAGAATGGGGTGGAGCACATTCGGCAAGCATTCACAAATAGTGACTAGCAGATTGCCACTATCCCCCTAGAGGAAAGTATATGAGAGCTGCATCTTGCCGGTACTTACCTACTAAGCAGAAACCTGGAGGCTTCCGAAGAGGATTCAGCTTAAATTGAGGGCGACGCACCAAGCAATGGGAAGGAAAATGATAGGAATTAACCTTATGAGACAAGAAGAGAGCAGAATGAATCAGGGAACAAACCGGGATTAAGGATATCGCCGTTGAAATCAAGAAGAAATGAACATTGGTCGGGCATGTAGTGCGTAGGCAGGATAACCGCTGGTCATTGAGGACAACTGACTAGATTCCCAAAGAAGGCAAGCGGGTTAAAGAGAGACATAAAGTTAGGTGGGCAGATGAGATTAGGAAGTTTGCGGGTATAAATTGGCAGCAGCAAGCACTGGACCGAGTTGGCTGGCAAAACATGGGAGAGGCTTTTGTCCTGCAGTGGATGTAGTCAGGCTGATGATGATGATGATTATGAGGATGATGATGATAATGATGATGATGTTGAGCTACACACCGAGAAATCGCAGGAAGGGCACATCTCGATGCTGAAATTTGATGTCAGTGCTCCTTTGGGGGCCCAGGCTGTCGCATGATATAGTCGTCTCATATAGCTTGGCGCAACGCTGCCAAACCCACGTGTATCACAGCCATTCGTGACATATAGAGCGTGCGTCAGCGCTAAAAAGTCTACTTCCTCTCGTTCTTCTAACGCCTTGATGGTGAATTGAGTACGGAGCACTTTATGAAGGGACCCACGCTGCTATATGCTGCCGTCTCTTCGCGCAACGCAGGCGAAAAAAAAAGGAGCCGACGAGAAATGAACTAGAAAGAGCGAGAAAGAAAAACGGGGGGAAATGGCCAAAAAAAGAACAGAAAGGAAAAAAGACAGAAAAACTGGAAACAAGGAAAAGAAGCAAAAAAGACTGCCCCAGCTCCATATTTCAGGCTTTACACCATACTACTGTAGCGCGAAGCTCCCGTACCTTTTCTTTTTTTAAACTTTGCTAGCACTATACGCATCCAAGTTACAAAGTCAGCTTATAAGCAGACAGTTTGCCTTTATGGGCTCCCAGAAGGATGCTAAACCACACACCTGGGAAGAAGACATTCAAGATAAATTCGCATTGCGGCAAATTAGATTTGTGTTTCTGTGCAATAGGACTATTTCAAGGCTAGCAATGTATCGATGAAGGCAGAGACCAGCTGCTGCTTGAAAGGGGCCAAATACAAAACGATTCCACACCTCATCGTATGCCGCAAATTGTGAATAACTTGGCTAAAAAACGGTGGCAGAAAAGGAGGCGCTCTTTCTGTTTTGTTTCTATGTCGCACACATATACGTTATTGAGAATACCTGGGTGATGTTTTTTCTACGCAGTTGGGAGCACTACGGTTCGCGAGTTCACGCAGCTGACCATGTCTTGGTTCTACAGCCGGCATCAGGTGTGCGGCCTCTTCTGTGGAACGGGCATGCTCTTCGTGCCTTTGCTCATCGTGTTAATCATCCTGTTGACACGCCGCAACCCACGCACCCAACTCGAGTACTGCACGAGCGCGGCTTGTGCCAAAGCCCTGGCATCGCTTCACACCTTGATGGACGAGACAGTGGACCCATGCCACGACTTCCACGCCCACGTGTGTGGCCGGTGGGACTCCGTCACCGGAGGTCGCATGAGCTACGTCGACGAGAGCGTGCGGAGGACAGCAGGGCGCATCATTCGCGCGCTTCTGGACGTTGATGCACGCCGCCAGACTTTGCCCTTCGAGACACGTCTCGTCGCAAAGTTCTACCAGCTCTGTTCATCCTTCATGGTCGAACCTAGCCGAGAGCGCGCCGACATTCTGCGGCCTTTTGTTGGCCTATATGACAATCTGCTCAATATCCGGCACTATTCGGACCTTCTGGTGAGTCTCACCAACTTGTCACTTGCCCAGGGCGTTCATACGGTATTCGGCGTCAAGCTGGTGCGTACCACCGGAGAGTCCAGTGTGGTCGTCTTTCCTGGAAAGACGTTAGAGCAAAAAATTCGTCCATCGTTCGCAGCCCCTTTCGATGAGTACCTGACGACGGTCGTTTCAGACGTGGGCAAGTACACTGGCAGTCTTCCAGGGACTTTCGATATGCATGATTTGATGCAGGTAGAGGGGAGGGTTGAGCGAATGCTGCCCAACAAAAGCAGCGAGAATGGACGTCGACAGCTGGATGTGCCAATGCTAAGTGCACTAAACAAAGCGCTCAGTTCCGATGGCTGGCTAGCGGCTCTTAACGCCCCACTCCCAAAAAACCAGAAGCTAATAGACAACTCTAGCGTCACAGTGGACGCTTTTTCTTCTGTTCAGAATGTATTACGACTGTTTGGAGACTTGCCGGACCACGGCGTAGCTTACCTTTATCTGAACGTGCTTTCAGACGGGTTGCGCTTTGACTACCTGCGCACCCTGCAGCATAACAAAAGCGACATCGACGCCTCACTTGCCTGCTTGCAAGCAAGTGCAGAAGCCACTTGGGTCACGAGGAACGTGGTCGCCAACCTCATTTTCGGAAGTCACGGCGATGGCGGCACGGTAACCACCGACCTCTTCAGTCTGGTGCGCGAGTCCGTTCTGACCACCAGTGCCTCTTTTCGCTGGATGGGAAACGCCATGCAACGCCATACCAAGCGAAGTCTGTCTACCATCTCCCTGCGCCTTCATGACTGGAGCGATTCCAACGCCACAGGCGAAGCCAGCGACGCTATTTTGGCCGGAGTGACACCCGCCGAGTTTCCATCGACGTACATGCGCTTGCGAAGAGACCAGCAGCAAAGATTTTTGGCCGACACCGACCTGAAACTCGCGGCCGGCGACGACATTCGCTTATTCATGAACAAAACGCAATTTGACGTCGAGGCCAATGCCCTGATAGTACCCGCATCTCTTCGGGTACAACCACTGCTGTACCCTAGGGATGTTCCGCCAGAGTTCGTAGCGGGTACACTCGGTGTCCTGATGGCCAAGGAAGTGCATCGCGCCGTCGTTTTTAATCACACTTCCGAGTTCTGGGGCAACCGAGAACGCAAAGCAGTGGCGCGGTTTGAGCAGTGCACCCGGGTTCTCGCCTCAACGTTGAACGCCACGCCCACGACGCAGAGCGTGCACGTTGGAGAGCCTTCGCCTTATGTGCTGTGGATGGTGGCCGCTTCCACAGCGTTCGAAGCCCTCCGCCTCGCGTCGCGGAGTTTTCGAGGAACCTCGAACGTGGCCCGCTACTGGAAGCCGGCGCAACAGACGTTCTTCAGGCGCTTCTGTCTTCTCACCTGTGGCAACCAGGACGACAATGCGGAAGACGGCCTGACCTCCAGGCTTTTCTGTCTTTTGCCTACTGCGAACATGCCGCAGTTCGCCGAGGCTTTCGACTGCCCAGCAAACTATGAGGAGGCATTCTGCGTCCTTGAGTGATGCGTATTGTTATTTATTCTGTATTTGCCAGTGTAATGTTCTTGATTTGCCAGTGTAATGTTCTTGATTTGTCAGTCTAATTAATGTTCTCGCACAAATAATATATCAGTATATGTCACTATTGCACAGGCCCAAAAGACCTGCTCTGAAGGCTTTTCTGTTCCCAATTTAATCAATCCGGCGTATATATTCCAAATAAGAATCTGTATGATGCTTCAATGGCGTGTCCAAGAGTTTCAGCTTCAGCTGGAAGCCTTAAAATGAGGTTGAATGCTCGCGTTTGGAACGCTATCGGTTATTTATAGCCGTGAAAATGTTTTTGCATTTTTGAAAACCTACTGTGTTAGCAGTACATGCGAGACCTGTGCAACCGACGTGATTGACTTCACCAACTAATAAGCATCTCGTGGTTACCTGCCGTCGCAAAATAATTTTTCAGGTTGTTGTTGTCGGTTTAAGAAAAAGAAAGCGATAAGCGTTGCAAGAAATTAGGTGTGGTGGTACCAACAACCCGCAGTAAAACAATCTACACCCTTTAGTGGATTTTACCGTGCCTATATGTAATGACAGCCTCTAAAAAAACCTTAGCGCATCTTCTTGCATCAAGTTGAATGGCACCAAAGCTGATTGACTAGAAGCAGAAGAAGGTGACGAAGATGAAGAAAACTCAGATGAGGACGAAGGCAGCGTACGCCGGTTGACGATGAGGTACTTTTTTTGTCCTCCACGTAAAAAAAACTATGCGCCTAAGCTTTTTCTCGCTTTTAAACAAGAAAGCTGTTTAATCTAATCGTAACTTGTCCGCCGGAAACTAAAAGGCCCTCCATTAGCCGCCCCACGCCGTCTTCATCCTCTTCTGGTTTGCTCACACAGGTGCTACGATTTCTTTTGCGTAGCCTGTAATAACCCTGAAGAGTGATAGATATATGTGCGAGGTTTAACGTCCCGAAACCACCATATGATTCTGGCACTCTGTAGTGGAGGGCTCCGGAAATTTCGACCACCTGCGGTTCTCTAACATGTACCCAAATCTGAGCATACTGGCCTACAACATTTTCGCCTTCACCGGAAATGCAGCCGCCGTAGCCAGGATTCGAACCCACGACCTGCAAGTCAGCAGCCGAGTACCTCAGCCACTAGACCACCGCGGTGGGGCTCTGTGTGTGTGTGTGTGTGTGTGTGTGTGTGTGTGTGTGTGTGTGTGTGTGTATGTGTGTGTGTGTGTGTGTGTGTGTGTGTGTGTGTGTGTGTGTGTGTGTGTGTGTGTGTGTGTGTGTGTGTGTGTGTGATGATTGATATGTGGGGTTTAACGTCCCAAAACCACTCTATGATTATGAGAGACGCCGTAGTGGAGGGCTCCGGAAATTTAGACCACCTGGGGTTCTTTAACGTGCACCCAAATCTGAGCACACGGGCCTACAACATTTCCGCCTCCATCGGAAATGCAGCCGCCGCAGCCGGGATACGAACCCGCACCCTGCGGGTCAGCAGCCGAGTACCTTAGCCACTAGACCACCGCGGCGGGGCGTGTGTGTGTGTGTGTGTGTGTGTGTGTGTGTGTGTGTGTGTGTGTGTGTGTGTGTGTGTGTGTGTGTGTGTGTGTGTGTGTGTGTGTGCGTGTGCGTGTGCGTGTGTGTGTGTGTGTGTGTGCGCGCGTGTGTGTGTGTGTGTGTGTCATCAGATGGAGCAGCGCAGAGCAAACGAAAAAAACTATGTTTTATTGCAGCGTTACGGCTGGGAGCCGGCCTCCGTCAGCGCATGCCCTGACGAAGGCCGCAGGGCCATGAGCGCGTCATTATTACTGTGGTTGGGAGCCTGCTGGGCCAAAGCTGGTGGTAATTTTCGTGCTTGATAAGCCCAGGTGAGGCCCTGGTGATCGCTGCCAAGAAGCTGGCTGTTCTTTCTCTTGAGATCAGGACTAGTGCGCAGCCACTAGTTGAGTCGTGCATGGTGGCCGGTGGGCGTAGGGGTGCTTGAATTCAACGTTGCCCGTGTGGCCCTGTGCCCGTCCAGCATGTTGGAGGTTGGGTTAGGACATGATGATCACCGCAATCGTGACAGCTTCGGCTTGCTGGGGCCGGACAAACGTCTTGGCGGTGTCCGATGCGGTGCCAGCTATAGCATGCTTCTACTCAGTGATGTTCAGTGCAGCGAATTTTCCCTTTTTCAGGAAATTGTCGCTTCACTTTTTGAGCCAAAGGGAAAAAGGGAATCTTCGTTATATTGCAGGTAATTTGAGAAATGGTTAAATTTCCTATGACGACCGATAATTAGCGCTCCCAGGGTGCCTTCATATGCGGTAATCGGTTCTGGTGCATGCACTACTTAAGCACAGCCCTTTGACATTTGTTTCTCATATTTTGCGCGGAGCAATTAATAATAGCGGAAGTTGGGCTAGTTGGTGGTTCATACTTGGGAAGTAAAAACAGCGCTAAAATACAGACAAGGACAGAGGAAGAGACGACACCACGCTGAACTCGCAACTAGCTTTATTGAAAGATACACGCACTGCATAGTGAACATAAGTTACAGACCCTAACGTAAAAATCAAGACATGCATGTCATTATTTTCAAGCTATGGCTAGTCATGACTACTCGCCAGGTTCATGGTGTGCTCGCGGTCGTTTGCTAGCTTCACATAAACCGAATTTCAACAGCATTCACACTAAGCATTGTCAATCCAGCATACTATGCAACTAAGCTGTCCATTTTAAACTCGTTTGCTCCGAGCAAGCAGACTGCAGCGCTAGTTGTGATAAACTGCGTATTTCTCTTTTCAAGCAGAAATATCCGGCACAGATTATCGAGGACGCAGTGGCACGTGCAGACATGCTTGAATGTAAAACGCTTATCAACGCAGAACAACGTCCCCATAGGGAAGACAGGCTCAATACTGTATATGCTACCTTCAGGTAAAGGTAGCATATACAGTAACTCTAAGGCTCAAGTTTGCGCAGTGCCATTGGCCGCCGTAGCAGAAAGAGGGCAAAGCACCGGTCACTCGGACGGGCGGCGCTTGCTGGGTTTTCCCATTGCGCGCACAAAAAAACGTGTTCCTTGGGGCGCTCATCTCGCATTTTGCGCGCTATGGACGCAGCTCCTTCACCACCCTGAAAATCCGGCACGCACTACGGCTGCATTGTTAGCTGCTACAAAAGTCTAAACATGACGAACACCTGAAAACTGCCCGTCAGTTCTACCGTTTCCAATGCAAGCAGTGCGAGAAGCAGAGGCGTCAAGAGGGGATTATGTCAGCTCGCCGATACTCAGCGGTCTCGTTGCTTTTTATTTTAATCGTGTACAGAACTGCAAACTATTACCGGAAAGACACGTGATGGCCGTACTCGTACTGAAAGAAAGCGCGTTTGAAAACTGAGGCTACAGCAAATTGGCAACCGCTGTATTACGTGATTGGGTTCTGGCTTTCCGCGACAACTATTTGTAGTGCGAAAGCGGCGGAGCGTGCCAACTTAATACACCACTGTTAAGATACCGTACTGTGAGCCCTGCAAGTGTTTTAATCAGCTGATGGCTGTTGACTTTACGTCGCTGCTCAGTGTAAACAGATTTATGCGGAGGGTTCACGCCGGGTGTTTAACGTAAAGGTCTTGCAAGCAATATGCACCCTAACTTAGCATGATGAGGCGTTGCAATGCTAGGATAGAAGTCATGAGTTCGATTCCCGCATACGCCAGCTGCATTTCCACGGGAGCAAAACGCAGTATCGACGCGCTCAGATTTTGGTGCTCAATGTAAACAGAAGAGACGCTTTGTGTGTTTGTGTGTGTGTGCATGTGTGTGTGTTTGTGTGTGTGTGTGTGTGTGTGTGTGTGTGCGTGTGCTTGTGTGTGTGTGCATGTGTGTGTGTGTGTGCGTGTATGTGTGTGCGTCTGCGTGTGCATGTGCGTGCGTGCGTGTGTGTGTGTGTGTGTGTGTGTGTGTGTTCTGTCCATTGTCGTCGCGCCTATAGATTTAGGGGCAAGTAAATAAACAAAAAACTCTGGTGGCTGGAATCAATCTGGAGTCTCACACGACAGTGTGCCTTCTAATGATATGATCGTTTTTGCACGTAAAACATTATAGCCTTGCATACGCTCGAGCCGCGGAGAATAGACAGCTGCCGCTATGAAAACGAGCTCAAAAAAGAACCAAGGCAGATATGAAATTTTCTATTATTTCACGAAATTTGACGTGGTTATCAGGAGCAAATCTCGGTGGCACTAAAAGCATGCTTGATTCTAGTGAATATTATATGATATGACGAAGACCAAGCGAGCTGTCAAAAAAACCATATCGACATTCGAATCTGTGAACATGCTTCGTGATCAGACATAAAATACTTTCTTGCGCACATCTTTATACTTTCAAAGGAGCTGCGAAAAAGCCAAGGTGTGTTTCAACTTACGATACAACCTTGTTAACATCCGATAAAAACCTCGGCCAAAAGTGAAACTATTTTGAAACTGAACACTTCATATTGAAATGGTGCCAGCCACTCGTCATGAAAGACGTACGTTTAGTCTCTCACACTGACCTCCTCACAAATTTAGAGCCACGAAACAAACTTGGCATTGAAGCAATCGAAAGTCAAACGCCATATACAAAAGCGTGCAGAAGCGTAGTGGTGGTTTGGCGACAGCTCCGAGAAGACTCGAATGCCGCAGCAAATGCCGTTTTACAGGTAACATACATATTGAATTCGTGCCAGCACCTCACTTCTAATGTCATAGAAAGGTGGCTGTTCACCATCAACATGAACATAGCCCTCGCTCAAAGACATCGGTTTGACTTGATTGGTCCCGCAAAGGTTTTCAATGAATCGCCCTCGGTTCTGATAAGATTCACACCGTGAAAACGTTTTTACAATCTTTTTAAACCTTTGGAGCAAGCCGGAGGTGACGCTGCACTTGCAGGGCGACCAGATAACAGCGCGTGAAAGTGCTGAGACAGCGCAGGCAGAAGGCGAGAGCGGGGCACCAAGCGACCAGTTTTCGCTAGAAAGGCGGCCAAGCATGGATAGATGGATGGATATGGCTGTATCTTTTAGATCGGGTGGTGGCTAGCGCCACCAAGCCGTAATACTTAATGAACCAAAAACTAGATTTATTTCATTTTCCTTTTAAAAAGTGAGGTTGAAGATTCGTACTTTGCAGTGAAGGGTTTAATTTTCACTCGCGCCTTGACTTTAGCCACCAATCAGATAACCTCCTTCTAGTTATTTCTACCCGCTTAAAGTGTACCCCCTGTCCCTAAACCCAAGTGCTTGGAAAAACTCTGCGCCATCATCCTGAACATAGGGTGAAGCCCTTTACAGAACATTATCAAGTGTTCGGCAGTTTCTTCTTCCCCTACACACACACTGCATACCGTGTCTACCCTTCGTATTTGGCCCGATATCTTGCTGGGTTAGATACCAATTGGGATGCGCCAATTACGTACAATGAAATTACAAAGCACTTTTACCTGGAACGCCACATTTTTCCACCACCACCCCCCCATCCGAAACTTAATCGACCGCAGGCATTAGCCCTACGCCTATTACAGACACACACGTACCCAAACCTTGCCACGCTTCACGTTTATTATCCCGATGCATACCCCAGTGACACATGCCCATCATGTGGACACACAGCGACACTCGCACACATGCTCTGGGAGTGTAGAACAACTCCTCCCGACTCTACCTCAAGCAAGTGGGAGAGGTCCCTCAGGAGCTCACTTCTCGCCGACCAGCAATGGGCTGTCCAGCAGGCCCACGAAGCGGCCGCCAGGTACTCCCTGTCGGTCCCTACATGGGAGACGCCCGCTACGCGCTAAGCGCGTCCTGCAGGACTGAAATAAAGTTTTTTTTCATTTCATTCTATGTCTTGGTTCACAATACTCCAGTCCTGGCCTCAAACAGTAGAGAACTGCCTCGAGTATTATCATAGATCTTTTCCTTGGCAGTTTCCTGCTTAAAAGTTCGATAGACCTCTAGTGCAAACTTTTTATTCATGCCAATTCTCCACATATCGGTCTCAACTTCCTTCACCTTCTTCTTAACCGATAATTCTTTTTGGTTTGGCCCCCTGCTGTTTTCTAAGTATTTACCAGCCAATTTTCTGGTTCGCTTACTCCATTTTGTATCGACATTCTTCATGTACAGTAGCTGAATACATTCCGAGCCCAACGTTCCTCCCCCATTTCTCTCAATCGCTTCTAAAATTTTATCTTACTGCTAGCTTCCCTGCCCTCAAATGATTTCCATCCCATATCACCTTGTACTCCCTGATTTGGTGTATTCCCATGAGTTCCTAAGGCAAGTCTACCTATTCCATGTTGCTTAATTTCTAATCTTGCTTGAACTTTTGATATCATGCACAAGACCGCATTGCCGAACGTCAGACCCGGAAACCATGACTCCTTTCCATATTCCTCTCACAACACCATACCTATTGTAATTACACAGTGCCCTGTTTTTCATTACCTCTGCATTACTGTTACCTTTAGTCGTCACGTATATTTCATGTTCCCTTCGGAACTCGGCCACATTGCTTATCCATGCGCCCAGATATTTGTATTTATCTGTTATCTCTAGCGTGACCTCCTGTATTTTAAGCTCACTACCTTCATTGTCGGTAAAAATCATGATTGCTGAATTTTCCTTGCTGAATCTGAAGTCTAACCTATCTCCCTAATTACCACAGATATCCACCAATCTCTGCAAATCTTCCTTGTTGTCGGCGATTAGCACTATATCATCTGCGTACATCAATGCCGGTAGTGCCTGTTCAATGAGTTTTTCTTGTTTGACGAAACAAGGTTTGAAGCCCAGTCCACTTCCCTCTAATGTGGCCTCTAATCCTTGTAGGTACATCATGAATAATAAGGGTGACTAGGGACACCCCTGCTTAAGCCCCCGTTTACCTCTGCAGGTTTACATACCTGTTTTTCCCACTTTATGACTACGTTGTTACCTTTATAGATATCCTTTAAATGATTAGTGACTACATCTTCCACGCCTAGTGTGTCCAGTATTCCCCAAAATTCCTCTTGAACCATACGATCGTACGCTTCCTTGATATCCAAAAATGTTAGCCACAGGGGCCTGTTTTCCTTTTCTGCTATTTCGATGCACTGCGTCAGTGAGAACAGATTCTCTTCCAACCTCCTGTGTTTCCGAAACCCATTCTGACGTTCCTCCAGCACCCCCTCATCCTCTATCCTTGCCTGCAGTCTTTCCTTTATAATCTGCATCGCCAGCTTGTATACCACTGATGTCACTGTTATAGGACGGTAGTTGTTTATGTCAGCTTTGTCCCCCTTTTCTTTATAGATCATGCTCATCCTGCTAAGTTTCCATCCATCAGGAACTTCACCATCGATTATTATTTTGCTCACTGCCTCTCTCAAAGCCTGCTTAGACTTCGGACCTAATTTTCTTTATCAGCATAGTTGGAATGCCATCCGGGCCTGTTGATGTACTACTAGGAACCCTTTTCTCAGCCCTTTCCCACTCTCGTTGTGAAAATGGAGCCATGGCGCCCCTTGATCCATTCTTGTCTATTGTGGTGCATAAAGCACTTCCTTGTTGAAATGTTTCTGTCACCCTTGTTCTTATATATTCAATAGCTTCGTCCCCTTCTAGCCTAGTACCTTGAGCTGTAGTTATGAACCTCTGCTCTGGGCTCGTCTCATTTCTTAGGAAGTTTAGATGGTTGCAAAATTTTGCAGCTGCCTTTCTGTCTTTTTTATGCACTTCTGCCAGCCACTGAGCTCCCTTTCTTCTAATGTTGTCATTGATCAGAAGGGATGCATCCCTTCTACAGCTTAAAAAGGTTTCCCATTTTCTTTCAACATCATCTGTCGGTTGACCCCACTGCTTAGCATGTCTGTGTTCCCTAAAGGCTTCTTGACGTTTTGCTATGGCTCTCTTAACTTCCTCATCCCACCAACTTTTGGGTTTGTGTCTTCTTTTGCGGCGTGACTTGCCACGCGTCTTAGCAAGCTCTAGCTCAAACAGTCTAATTAGATTCGTGTATGTACAGACTGTTTTATTATCCTCCGGGATTACTTTGTCAATTTGTTGAGTAGCTATTTCAATTTGCCTTTCTGGATAAAAATTTTCCTGTAGTTGCTCATCTTGTCTCCTTCCCACTTTCACTGCTCTTCCAAAACTTAGCTTGATACGTTTGTGATCACTACCCAGACTTCTGGAGCCACCTTCATCTATGTGCATTTACCTGAGCTTATCATACATCCTATGTGACATCAGTGCACAATCTATCGTCGACTGCAGCCTTCCTGCCTCCCATGTTATTTGCCCTTCACACTTCTCGGTACTGTTGCAAATGATCAAATCAAGCCTTTCACACATATTGATGACCATTTTGCCTGTCGGGTCAGTATACCCATCTATATCTTCTATATGCGCATTCATATCTTCTAGTATATTTACCTCGCACTCTCTTCCGAACTCCTGAATGTCCTTTGATATACACTCTACCATTGCCTGGTTTTCCTCTCTGGCCTTTGCTCTCGTCCACAAGTACACGAAACGAAGGAGTGTCATTTGCCCTCCCACTTTCCCTTTTAGCCATAAATGTTCCTTTCACTCCTGCTTGACCCTTTGCCAGTCGGTACTTTTATGAATGAATGCCCCAATATCCCCCCCCCTTTGCTGCCTTCTGTTCTATTACAATATTTTCACGCGTAGTCCGTATTGTTTGGAGGTCGTTCCATGTCCCTGAGTTGTGTTTCTACAAAACCCTATACCATCGGCCTCTCCTTCATTAGCTGTTCTTCTATCTTTTCCCACATCAGCCTGTTCCTACCAACCTGCATGTTAATATACCTTATGTCTGAATTGGCTCGGCGCTCATGGCTACGTCTATTTCTGCCTCGGACTCTACCTATCTTAGATACTGGTGCCACTTTGGAATCGCATCTATCCATACCACCTGTCAAAGAGTCTCCCTGGTTGTTTTCCTCGTTACTAGCTATCCTGCACCCCGAAGGGCCCGCTTGCCCCCCAAAGAAGCTACTGCGCGTCCTGGAAGTCGCCAACCTACCTCATGGTCTAGCCGCCCATCGAAGTGAATTCTGTCTCGTTGAAAACCACCCCGCCTATGCACTTCTCTGTTAATTTCCACCACCTCAAAGCCTTTCTCTCGACTCATCCGTCGTATCTCTTGGTTTGCGTTGACAACCGCTCTTTGCAGGTTGCTATCAGGCACCGGTACCTCCGGTATCGTGCATATCACTACCTGTACCTGAGTAGAAATGGCGCGCATATCATTGACGCCTTTCGCCAGTGTAGTTGCTAGTGCTGCTGTATCTTCATTTAAAACATCGCTTAAACCGCCTGAAATTATATCGAGGTTTCGTCTATCAGCTGTAGTTTTGAGTTTTGCGCTCGCTTGCCTCATGACTGCTTCCAGCTTGCGTCCTGGAAACGCCCCTACTGCAACCCTCTTGTCACCACTTACCCTCTCTTTGATGGCTTCTGTGCATCGATTTAAATTCGAGTCTTCGGCGATTATCACATGCTGTGACTTATCAGCTGGAGCGTTCTGCACCTGGGGGTTACTTGCTCCTGTGACGCTGGCTGCTTTGTTCTCTCTCAGCCCCACCTCTACTTCGCTGAAGCTCGGCCTTGCGACAGTTGAACCGGCTGAACCTGTTTTTTCCAAACTTGCTTGCTCTTTCTTTTCCGCCGTTCTGGTTGCTGGTTCCGTACTGTTCTCTCCGTAGGCCACTTCTTTGTTCACCTTGGCTAGTGCTTCCTCGGCGGACTTCAGCCTTTCTCCCATTGCCCTCGTTTTCTCTTGCTCTGTCGCCAACGCAATCTCGAGCTCGGCGATTCTCATCAGTAGTTCACTCTGGGCAACCATCATTTTCTCCATTTTTTTCTCGACCTCACATTGCCTACAGTTCGCGTCAGCCTCTTCTCCATCCGCTTCTACACTTGGGTTCACTTTCAAACCCACTCCACATCCTGAACACTTTACAGTCTATTTAATCATGTCTTTCTGGCACGAATCGTTCATATGACTTGTCTCATTCGATAATTATTGAACTCGAGCCCTGCCCTACGAAAAAAAGAAAGTCCAAGCTCTACTACAAAAATTTACGTGTTCAATGTACGTGCACCTCTCCAACGGAGTGGCAAAAGAACAACAAAAAACAAAATATTTCCAGCACACATACACGCACTAACTAATAAATACCTGCTGACTGGCTCCCGAAAAAGCCGTACCATAAAAAAAGTGCTACAAAGATTTCAACTACTGCCTTATAATTATAAAGACAAGCTCAAAACATGCAAAACACCTATCTGCGCAGTCGATCGGGAGCGCTCAAAAAACACGTTCATCCACCGTGACAGTCTGAACCGAACAGTCCGAGCCAAACGCGCGCGGCGCAGCACACCCTGGATGAGGTTGGGAGGCCTATAGCCTCAATAGGGCTAACATTGTACCCACGCATAGCCCTGCTACATCAGGTGCGAACACCCAATGTAGCAGCCATTTTCAAGAAACATCACAGCATATTGACGCAAAGCGAGCACCTAAATAAAGTTTTCTCATAGCCACCGAACATTTTTAGATACTGTCAGTTGAAAAAGCTCGCTCTGGAGGCGGCCCCAATTCATATCTGCTCCGAGGAGCGGCGTTGGCATACCGTTGAGATTGAACCACCGTCGCCACCAGCGTCCCGCGACAGTGTTAATTTTTCTTAGTTCTTGCTCAAACCACAGCGGCAGGAGCTTGAAAGGAATGTTAGACTTCGGTCATCGAAATAGTAGTTTCGTGGAATAGCAGCTGTTCTTGTCCGGAGAACTGCAGGGTAATTTTGGGGATTTGAAGAAGTGTCACTGATCGCAAGTGTTTTCCTCGAAGGCGTAGATACTTCGACAGCCTGGCGCTCTACAGGTTGGCATGTTTACTATCCTACTGCTAATTCACTCAAGCATGCTCGATCGTCGTGTTACGTGTAAAATAGAAAATGCGAGATAGCTTTTTTCAAATAAAAGTTATTTTGACACTGGCTGCATGTCATCTATTGCACTGTGTTCTATTTTTGATTGATTGATCAAGTGTTATGTGGGGTTTAACGTTCCAATGCCACCACATGAATATGAGAGACGCCGTAGTGGGGGGCTCCGGTAATTTTGACCACCTAGGGTTCTTTAACGTGCACCCAAATCTGAGCACGCAGGCCTACAACATTTCCGCCTCCATCGGAAATGCAGCTGCCGCAGCCGGGATTTGATCCCGTGACCTGCGGGTCAGCAGCTGAGTACCTTAGCCACTAGACCACCGCAGCAGGTTTGTGTTCAATTTTTTTTTCTTAAATTGTTCTTCCATAACTTTTCAAGCCCTTCTCCTAAATGCTCGGAAAATTTCAGCTACAATTCAAGGAGTCTGCGTATGGAATACATTTTCACATGAAATTTATACCATTTACGTCAGCTGTGCCAGCATGAGGCTTGCAAGCTCAATAATATAAGGCACAGCAGGATTGGGGCGCTAATGCGCGCAAGACTGTCCATGTGGTTTGTCTATTTTTTTCTTATGCTGTTCAAAAAGAAAAAGAGAGCCGCTTCAAAATAGATTCTTACACGCAATTTATACGATGAGTAATCACAACAGGCTCGTCCGCTTAGAATCATCCGCAACCTGATGGTGCAGATGAACCCTATTTATTGCAGAAGCGCAGGCAGAACTGTTTTCCCGGGGGGGGGGGGGTAGAGGTGCACCACCTTGATCTGAAGAAGGTGCGGAGAGATAAGTGTAGTCGAGTGTCACTTTTTGCTCTGTAAAAAATAGCGAAAAGATTTTTTGTGTGTGGGGGGGGGGGGGTGAGAACAGCACTGGCCCTGTTTTGCCACCCGCTGGCCACACACCACTGAGTCACTGCAGGCAGAGAAATATTTATACAATTCTTAGGTACAGGCGTGGCCCTTATTTATATCTAAGTAGTATTCATTCGGCCCTCAGCAAGCTGCTGTAACTTGAATCCGCGTATTTGGAAACGAATTTCTGGCTGTTTCGCATGCAAAGGTAGAAGACGACGCTCCTTTGCCAATCCCAAAGCGACAACAGAGCCGCCGCTGCGCGGGATACGGTGGTGGTGGTGGTGGTAGTGTTTAGAAGAGGAGAAAGGCACCTAATTTCTGCAGGCCGGTCGGGCGCACGGCGCACTGAGCCGCCTTTCGCCGCTGCAACAACGCACCCTTACCCAACTGGCAGTATCTAAAAACGTTGGAGCCACCCACCGCCGGGTATCGTCGCTGCAGGAATTTGCAAGACATCCTTACGCCCTCCAAAGTACGTAATACTAATTACACTTCACACGATGGTTGCCATCCATGCCGCAAACGCCAGTACAAGGTATGCCATAAGATGACCACCACTGTGGCTACAAGCTCCACAAAAACGTTAGCTTAAAAATTCATGATGATTTTACCTGTGACACAGATAATCTAATTCATCTGCTAGAGCGCTTCATTTGCCACATACAGTATATTGGTCCTACCCAAAGTGCACCTCGTTACCATTTTAATATTCACAAGGTGCATGTTTCTCCATGCCTCATCTGCCAATTTCTAGACACGTCGCCACTACCGGACATACCTTTGAATCATTGATGGCCGTTCCACTCGCTACCCACACAGCCGCAACGCACGTGTCGGGACCCCTGCCGCAGGCAAGCGGGGGACAAATAAGCCAATTGGCAACGCTCTTTCACCCTCCGCTTGAGTGCGCCAGGTTTCCGGCCCGTGCGTTGCGGCTGTGCGGCAAGCGCATAGAACGGCCATTAAGGCAACTCAATTGGCTGCGGGATTTAAGGCATATTATTATAAGCGCGAGATACGCGAATCATTTCTAATTCACATGTTCGAAACAGTTTCTAGGTGTTGTTATGACCGTCGTCAGTAGGCGCCAGGCTGTCGCAGAGAAACGTAGCCGGGCAGCGCTCCCACGCCTGGAAACCCCAGTTCTCTTGGAACCAGCGTCCCGTGGCGGGGAGCGACAAAGGGATCAGAAGACGGTCCGTGAGCCAATGTCCCTACAAGCAATTCCTCCGGGCCGGCTTGTTTAGCGAGACGGCGAAGCAGACCAACCCCACAAGTCGTGTCTCCGTGATTCAAATGTCTACTCCTTGGCTGCCGTTCGAAGGAAAGACGGAAGAAGCAACCTACCCGCCAAATTGTTCCGGGAGAGAACCCGATTTCCCCTCTTCTCAGCGAATTGAGTTCGGAAATGCAATAACTGTTCGGCGGACCGTGCGTCACTGACTGATGCTCTGTGGGTGGTGTATTGTGTATGTGATTGGTGTTCCGATCAAGGAGGAGGAGTTCGACAGGGCTTAAAACGACGCCGCAGAGTGCTGTACGTCACTCTGAACCATGTAACGGTTCAACCACCACGCTCGTGGTTTGTGAACTCCAAACCTGATGCTGTAAATAATTGTAAGTAGTGCCATAAACCTGTTTGTTTTTTCGTTTCCCCATCTTGTGAGCGTTCATTTCCTCAACCCGAAGCTACACCACGCTACCACAAAAGACCAGGCCGCAACAACTGGTGATCAGTGCTGGTATTCGGGGCGACTACTGGTGAACAGCGCCGAGAGCCGCAACAACTGGTTGGCAGCGGTGGGATACGAAGCAACAAGTCACAACAACGGTTGACAGCGGTCGCATACGAAGCTACAAGAGACAACAACAGTCGGCCCAAGGGAAGCAGCTGGCTCGAGACATGAATCACGTAAGGGTGAGTGCTTGGCTTTTCCTTTGAGTGAACTAGGTTCTAAAAGAGGGTAAATTTTAGAACTGGTAGTTAACTTTGCCAAAAACGCAGTTTCGCCATTTCGGGAAGTTTTTTTTTTTGGGGGGGGGGGGGAAGTAGTGAGCACTCGGTACGATCATGGACTTACGAGAGCTGCACAAGTCAGACTTGTTGCTGTTGTGTGAGGAATTGGGGATCGATACAAAGGGTTTGGCACGAAAAGACATAATAATAAAAGCGATTAATGATTTGGGGGCTGATGATGAGGAACTAAGTGAGGAATGGGACCTCATCATTGAAAGAAAGTTAAGAGCAGCTCGGATGGAAGGTAAGGAAGAAGACGAAAAACTATACCTCGGGTTGGAGTTTTTCAAACAAGATAACGCGTTGAGTAAGAGGTTGGGACCCCAGCGAGGAGCACTTCTTCTCCACAGCGATTCAGACTTCGAGATGTCTAGGTACATGCAGCCATATGAGGCATCATGGGACATGAGCCTGTATCTTAGACTGTTTGAACGAAAGTGTAGCCAACAGAAGTGTGAGCAAGACACCTGTTCTCATAAGCTACGCATGGTTCTGCCCTGCGAGGTAGCGGACGTTATTGCGCGACTCAGTGAGCAGCACGCGAACAACTACGAAGTGTTGAAAGCAGAGCTGATCAGAAGATTTTGAAGTTCTGCTAGCCAAAAGAAAAAAAAGACTCGCACCGGAGTCTGAAAGCGAGGTGCGTCACAAAGTGCTGGAAGTTGAGGCTCGTCATGAAGCGCTAAAAACAGAGATCGCGCCAGAGAAGAACCCGCGTATTCTAGATTCCATCAAGGTATAGTATGCTGAGAATGAGGCCGTGGCCGGTCTGGAGGTAGGGACGATGTCGAAAGACGTTCCTTTCGTGGATCAAGAAGGTGCCAGCAGCCCTAATGGGCCCAGTAAGAGGCTGGAAACCTTCTTCGTGCCTCAAAATGACGTTTCGACATTGTCAAATGTAGGCATGGTTAGCGCAGTGGCTGATGAGAGCAAGAACGTCACGCTTCAGCAGTGCAGCGATAATACCGAGCTAGTTTGCAAACATCGCAGAAAAAGGAAGAAGCGGAGGCGTTCGGCACTGTGTAAGCCTAGGGCAGGTCCCACTCCTTCCCAACAAAGACGACAGGCTAGGCCGTTAATCCGTTTCAGAAAACGTCAATAGTGGCGTTCATGGAAGCACAAGCGGCCAGCCAGTTGTAGAGGTGCGTCATCCCAAAGAAATGCGTGGTTCAGTTCAACGACTTCGGGAAAGCGGCCTTGCCCGAAGGGTCAAAGTCGAAAAGGCACAACAGCTAACCCCTGAATGCAGAGATGTTACTTGACTCGTACTTGACTCGTTCTTGACTCAAGACAGTCTTGCCGGTCACCATTAATCGTTCTCGAACTTGCGGACGACTTGAAGGCGACTTGGCTCGGTCGAAGTCAGGAGAAGTTTCAAGTCAGCTGCGGGGTTAGCTTGAAAGCGACTTCACGCGTTATTCCAACATGGCCACCTCTCGAATGGACGTCGCGCGGAAGGTGGCCGCTTTTGAGTTTGCTTGCCTTGCCATAAGCCTAGCATTTTCTGAGGCGCACTGCCTGCCGAAGATTCTTGGACCTGCTTTACGTGACCGAGGAAATCCGATGGAGTTGTACGACGGGGAACGATTCCACACTCGATACAGATTCACGAAGAATGTCGTGCGGCAGCTGCTGGTTATGTTGCTGCTCCGTGAAAGTGGGGACAACCGAGGACAGCCTGTGCCTCCAGTGTTACAGCTACTGATGGCTCTCGGGTTTTACGGTGCTGGCACATTTCAAACAGTCACCGGGAATCTCATCCGCATTCCGTAGTAGACAGTTTGCCATGCAGTAGGAAAAGTTATGCAACTCATCGCAAAGCCCCTGTACGCAATGCTGGTGCGCTTTCCGCAGCCGGCAGCACTTTCTATTGTTATGCGGGACTTTTATGAAGTGGCTGAGTACCCTGGTGTTAGAGGTTGTGTTGACTACACACACGTGCGTATTAATAGCTTCGGTGGGGACGACACCGAAGTGTTCCGTAACCGCAACGGTCATTTCTGTTTTTCTTTAAAAAAAACACGACGACAACTTCCGCCTCTTTCGGTACAAAACTGACTCGGGGCTGTGTCTGTGTGCCTCGTCTATCCTTTCGTCCTGTCTAGGGCGCTGTTTCTTGCTCAGAAAGGGATCGCTTGTAGCACAACGCTACGTAAAATTCCACACACATACAAAAGAGGTGCCCCTATCACGGGTCTTTTTTATCCGCTTCACCATCATGCAGCGATACAGTGCTGCACCCCGCGAGACAGAATTCTGCTGAGGGCAATGTCCTGACCCCCACTTTTTCTCTTGTTTACCAAGCTCAACAAAGGATAAGAATCACATTTGTTCCCAGAACTTGTTTTTTTTTTTTCATAGCTGTGACCTAGCCCACTACAGGCATGCACCCAGGCGAACAGAAAGGCGAATACCGTGAAAATCGCGTCACCTCGTGAGCTAGGTCAGCACAAATACATGCCGTGGCGTTCAATGGAAAAAAAAATGACGAAAGAACCCAACGCGATGCTTGTTTCGCCTCCAAACAAGCAACCGTGGAGAAATGCGCCGCATTTGGGTGGCCACTGAAACCAGTGAGCAACGAACGCTTTACAGAAGCAACACTGCGCATCGCTGTGGCGGCAGGCACCACGTGCCACTTTTTAGCCGTAAAATGGCAAGAATATGCTTGTGGCCTTTCATTTTTATACTCATTTTAAAATGTATGATCTTTTTTTTGCTGTAATGCATGCCTTACGCGAACAACTTCATTATTACCCTCGTTAGCAGGCGAGCAGCGTGTTTCTGCTTTGAAGCTAGTTCCATACTTGACCAAGCAAGGCAGCCTGAGCATCTATAAAACGCGAAGGCTGACTTGGGCGTTTTGAAGTCCACTGCTTGCTTCACGCCGACTTGCTCAAGTTATCTTGAAGTCGCGAGCCAAGTAACATCTCTGCATTCGGGGGTAACTACTGCGGGGGGGGGGGGGTGACCACAAAGACACTGTTACCCAGGATTCCACCCTGCTTCTGGCGTCCCTTTCACGTTCCTGAGGAAAGCCGGCTGAAGTGCAGAATGAGGCGTGACAGCAGGACACAGCCTAGCATTCGTGCGTTTTGTAGCCTCTGGCGTGTTCGAAAACCGCCGGGACTGCGACCCCATCGTGTGCCAATCAGGCGAATCTAGTGTAGAAAAGGGGGCATGGTCAGGTTGAGTAATTGTTGCACACGCGTGCTAAGTATAGTTATTCAGTGCAACATTGGAGATTCATGTTTGAGTCGTTTTAATTTTGTATAGTCTACAAGAATTGATGTAAAGTTTACCGAAGGAAAAACGCCGAACTTGAAGTGCTTGAATCATTAGTACGAAAATGCGTTATTTTTCTAGTGTTTCATAGATTTAGTGCAATGTCGTGTGCCTTCACTGTCATGTGGATGTGGCGTAAATGAGAATTTGAGGAAGATGTTAGCATGGACCCATTGATTTCGTAAAATGATTAAGATTGGCGCAACATGGTACTGTTGTCGTTACGCACTATGAGAATTAAGAGTCATTGGGGCATGGTTTTAGCATAACACCTATGCAATTATTTTGAGGTGCTTTAATGAGTATTGCACCCAGGATTACTTTTGTGTTGTACACGTTGTGTTACTACGTAACGTTTGAATGAATTTAGACAAACTGTGAGGGATTATGCGTTTTCGTTAATTGGGCCGTGTATTTTGCAGTGCTGTACGAATGAGAATATTTTAAAACGCTCTAGAGAGCTCGTCTGTTTTTTTTTAATCAAAGGCGTTAGCATAGGCAGGTAACTTCAACGTATTGAACCTTTTATAGGGCAGATTTTGAAGGCTTTTTGTTGTTTTACTTTTGAAGAATGATTGATCGATTGATCATATGAGCGGATTATTGAGCTTTCCCTAATCGTTGAGGTAGACCGTTAGGTCACAGTGTAGGTTTAGGTTTTGGGAAGCTGGTGAGCCTAATGTCTTAAAGTAGCAGATGGTTGTTGGCGACCATAGACAAAGACGGACGTTAAGATAATTGTAGCGCTTGCTGAATTCGAGTTTATTCAGCGTTCGCGTGCTTGACTGATGCTCTCCGCAGGACAGAACCGATGAAAGTATTCAGCGATGAAAAGAATGAGGCAGCCGTATGTCAGGACGACAGTGGTAAGAAGCAAAGCTGCGCTTTACTTGAGCCAGAAATTGGGCTCTCAGGAGATAACGTACTGTGCTTCAGGAAACGGGAGTGCGCTTGCATTGTGTAGGCAATTCATCAGTTGCAGTGTTATCTCGGAGGGGCTGAATTTAAAGTAGATATAGACCATTGTCCCCTTGGCTGCAAACCGTGACATCGAAGAACAGTCGCCTTGTGAGGTGGAGTTTGATGCTTCACAAATATCATTTTGACATTAGGTATAATGGCCAATTGAAGGGAAACGCTGACGCGCTCGGCCGCTCTTTCTAAGACATTCTGGGGTGCTCTTGATGTATCAAAATTGATATTTTAGTTTTTTTTTGTGCATCTTATTATGTGAAATGTGTAAGGTCGCACGTTTGGTTTCTCAGCACAAGTGAGTCCTGAGAGTTCTGAGTGTGAACTTTTTGTTAAAGCTAGTAATGAAAAATTGATTTGTCATCCCTCTTTTGGCTTGGTTTGTTCGAAGGGGCCCGGTGCTTGCTTGTGCATGTGGTCGAGTTTCAGAAACGGTGTCGAAGATTTCGGCAATTACCCAGACCATGCGACAAGCGAAGGCGAGTTCCTGGCATTTCACTACGGGCCCTTTCTTCGTCCCTGTGAGCAGCAGCGCTGACTGCTGCCCTCCATGACTCATCTGGCGAGGGGCAAGCTGTTATGACCGTCGTCAGTAGGCACCAGGCTGTCGCTGAGAAACGTAGCCGGGCAGTGCTCCCATGCCTGAAAACCCCAGTTATCTTGGAACCAGGGTCCCGTGGCAGGGAGCGACAAAGGGATTACAAGATGGTCCGTGAGCCAATGTCGTTACAAGCGATTCCTCCAGGCCGGCTTGTTTAGCGAGACGGCGAAGCAGACCAACCGCACAGGTCACGTCTCTGCGATTCAAGTGTCTACTTCTTGGCTGCCCTTCCAAGGAAAGACGGAAGAAGCAACCTACCCGCCAAATTTTTCAGGGAGAGAACCCCATTTAGAATTTAGTTGGGAAAGGCAATAACTATTCGGCGGACCGTGCGTTACTGACAGATGCCCCTGTGGGTGGTGTATTGTGTGTGTGATTGGTGTTCCGATCAAGGAGGAGGAGTCCTACAGGGCTTAAAACGACGCCGCAGAGTGCTGGACGTCGCTCTGAACCATGTAACGGTTCAACCGCCACGCTCGTGGTTTGTGAACTCCTAACCTCATGCTGTAGATAATTGTAAATAGTGCCATAAACATGTTTGTTTTTTTGTATCCCATCTTGTGAGCGTTCGTTTCCTCAACCCGAAGCTACACCACGCTACCACAAAAGACCGGGCAGACCCCGGTCCACAACAACTGGTGATCAGCGCTGGGAGTTGGAGCGACTACTGGTGAACAGCGCCGAGAGCCACAACAGTGTCTAAACGTAAATTCGGGTAAACTGGCTAGCGTACTTGCGCAAAATACAGTGCGTGCTCAGCTTCGTGTGGCGACAAACTTATCTCCTTTTTTTATGTGTGTATGCGGATGTTTGCTCCCTCGTAAAAGTGCTTTTTCAATTATTTTTTTTCGCAGAGTGAGATCTTGTGCTATTTACGCTTGGTGCAGTGCCAATATTTCTGATATGTGCTGTGGTATCTCACTGGCCAGTGACGCGGTTTCTTGTTTTACGCGATATCTTTGTTCTTGTCATTGTGAGTCACAGTGCGGTGTTGTGCCCACCATGCGCCTGTACCTTGATCACGTCGCGCATAGCATCTGACTGTGGTGCATTGCGCCTGTGTATACATCCATCTACTTATATACAGCGCCTGTAACATATTGCATTCATTCTGACGAAGGCTGGTTCACCAGCCAAACAGCCAAAACTATAATAAATCTATATTTCATATGTGCGCCCTTCTCTTCAAATATATATATATATATATATATACATATATATATATATATATATATATATATATATATATATATATATATATATATATATATATATATATATATATATATATATATATATATATATGTGAATTGGGAGTAATAATTCAATGTCCGAGTTAGTCTTCGTGAAAGTATGAGATATGGCACAACGAGAGCGTTGTCAACAAGAATAAACATATTTATTTCCCAACAGTTTTGGGAGGAGTCCTCCCTTCATCCGGGGATGAGTTATACTAACATAGACGTTCAAACTTCGTTGCTGCCGCGTCTTTCCCGCCTTGAAAGATGTTTGCGAGAATAAAAAAAAGCTTTAAAAAATATTGGCTCCGAATCTGCATGTTACATTGCAAATGTCGTCGAAAGACGATAGTCTTGCGTCTGGAAAGAGTGAACAAAACGTTTATTTGATGTTCTGCGCAAGAAAATCAGTGAATGGTATTCTGGAGGCCCTGCGTTCGAGTGCCTGGAGCGTGTAGCGGAGGCGAACGAGCGCATCGAGGCACGTTAGATACGAGCGCCATCTGGCAGTTATCTTCAAAAACGAAGGCATGCGCGCCCGCGGAGAAACATGCGCGCCAGTCTCGGAGGTGATAAGGTGTAGAACGCAAAGCGACGGGCAGGTGCCACCACCATGTCGTCTTAGCGCAGCCTTGGAAACACTTACCTTTTTGAGCATCGCGTTGTACTGTCAGCGCAGCGCGATAAACGCTACAGTCTTTAGAGTTACTTGTGTGTGCCTTCTCTAGTATAAAAGCACACATACAAAAACATCGACGTGTTATTATGGTGCCTCATATATGCGCAATAATTGCTTGTCAATTGACAATCACACAGCTATGAATACTGGCTCTTGAGCAATACTGGTGGGCGTTGCGGATGTGGTCGGCCGTTCGGTGCCGTTTGAGATATCGTTAAGGGCGGACAAACAGACAAATGTACAGACAGACTAAAATTTTTTTGTTGAAGGTCCCCAAGGAAGACTATCGTCTTCAAAAACACACAATGTGAATGCTGAGCACGAAACCAGCCTGTGCACATCCAAATGTCGGTGTAGCTCCACATCCGGTTCTCATCGTGTGCTGTCCAGTTCTCGACGTGTGCCGGGCTATCCGAGATTGTTGCCGCGGTGGCGGGAGGGGTCCGCGACGGCATGCGTATGGAAAGAGTTTCCTCTTAATGGGTCACTCGGCTCTTTACCTTTGATCTTCGCCCGTTTCCCCTCAATAGCCGTCAAGTGGTAGGCGAACGTAAACACTTTGTTTGTACAGGTAAAAAAAAAAGGAAAATGAACACGTACGAGTCAGTCAGAAATATATATATATATATATATATATATATATATATATATATATATATATATATATATATATATATATATATATATATATATATATATATATATATATATATATATATATATATATATATATATATATATATATATATATATATATATATGTGTATATATATATATATATATATATATATATATATATATATATATATATATATATTCCAACGAGCAAGGTTGCGTAAAAACACAGGTTATTATTCCAGAAACGTTAGCCGCAACAAGCTGGTACAGGCAGGAACCCGGCAAGCACGAGCCACACACGGACGTCAACGTCTTCTTTCACGCTGGCACAGAGCTGGCGCCACTATGCTTCGGTACAATTACTCCCCGCGCAGAAAGGAGCCAACCTGGCGACCTAGGGAAAGGACACGACAAGGGGGTCATAGCACGGTTTGAGGCGTGATACGTGTACTGTTTCACGCCCACGGCAGCGTTGGTCCGAGGGTGGATCAATGGGCTCAACTTCATAGTTGACAGGAGATGTTTGCCGCACCACACGGTAGGGGCCATGGTATTTCGACGAAAGCTTCGGGGAAAGACCGGGAGGGGTAGACGGGACCCAGGGCCAAACCAGCATTCCTGGGTTATAGTGTACAGTAGACGCAGAGGAATCATGGTCAGTTTTCTGGCGCCATTGGTCTTGTGCGGTAAATGAGCGAGCGAGTTGACGACACTCTTCGGCATAAGCAGCTGCTTCGGAAACAGGCGTCGCTTCGGAAACATCAGGCCTGTAAGGGAGAATGGTGTCCATGGAGCATGATGGCTCACGTCCGTACAGAAGGAAGAAAGGAGAAAAGCCAGTGGTTGTTTGTGGCGCAGAGTTGTACGTGTACGTGACAAAAGGGAGCACTTGGTCCCAATTAGTGTGGTCGTCAGAGGCGTACATGGCAAGAATATCTCCAAGAGTACGATTAAAGCGTTCTGTCATGCCATTGGTTTGGGGATGGTATGCCGAGGATTTCCTATGGACAGTGCGACATGCCTTGAGTAGCTCGTCGACGGCGTTCGAGAGAAACACGCGTCCACGGTCACTGAGTAATTCACGAGGTGCACCGTGTTGCAAAATGAGATGGTGAAGAAGAAAGAACGCAACGTCTTTCGCCGTGGTAGCAGGCAGCGCAGATGTTTCAGCGTAGCGTGTTAAATGATCCACGGCGACGATAATCCACCGGTTGCCTCGAAGAGAGTTGGGTAGAGGACCATAAATATCGATTCCGACGCGGTCGAATGGTCTCGCTGGGCAGGTTAAGGGTTGCAAAGGGCCAGCGGTGCTGTGAGAATGCGTCTTGCGTCGTTGACACGTGGTGCATGATCGAACGTACTGGCGAACGTGCCGATACATGCCGCGCCAGTAGTATCTTAGACGAAGGCGAGAGTAAGTCTTAAATACTCCAGCGTGGCCACACTGGGGGTCATCGTGAAAGGCAGCGCAGATGTCCGAACGCAAATGACGAGGGATGACAAGGAGCCACCTACGGCCATCCGTCACGTAATTGCGGTGATACAACAAGCCTTCACCGACAGCAAAGTGTCTTGCTTGACGAGAGAGGGAGCGTGAAGTCGTTTCTGACGAACTGTGAGAGAGGACGTCGAGCAAAGAATTGATCCAGGGATCCTTGCGCTGTTCGGATGGCATGTCAGTGATGCTCAACGATGACGAATCGCAAATGGCAGTTGATAAGCAGGCAAGGTCAGGAGGCAGTGGAGAACGGGATAGTGCATCGGCGTCTGAATGTCTGCGTCCTGAGCGATAAACAACACGGATATCGTATTCCTGAAGGCGTAAAGCCCAACGAGCGAGGCGGCCAGTAGGATCTTTCATGGACGCTAACCAGCATAAGGCATGGTGATCTGTGACATCAAACTGGCGACCGTAAAGGTAGGTGCGAAATTTTCCTATAGCCCAAATGATAGCCAAGCACTCCTTTTCCGTGACGGAATAGTTGGACTCTGCCTTCGTTAGTGTACGGCTGGCATAGGCGACAACGTACTCGTCGCAGCCATCCTTGCGTTGAGCAAGAATGGCACCGAGGCCGACACCGCTTGCATCCGTGTGAATTTCAGTGGGTGCATTGGGATCGAAGTGGCAGAGAACTGGCGGAGAGATGAGTAGCCGGCGTAGCGCCGTGAATGCCTCATCGCAGTGGGAATTCCAGCCAGAGAGATCCGTGCTACGGGAGAGAAGCTGAGTCAGAGGGGCAATTATAGAGGCAAAATTGCGAATGAAACGCCGAAAATAGGAACACAAGCCTATGAAACTACGAAGCTCCTTTAGGGTAGTAGGCTTGGGGTACTCGGCAACGGCACGCAGTTTGACAGGATCTGGCGATATTCCTTCTTTTGAAACGACGTGGCCGAGAATTGTGAGTTTGCGGGCGCCAAAACGACATTTCTTGAAGTTAAGTTGCAACCCGGCTGCCGTAAGGCACTGGAGAACTTGTTCCAGACGGGAAAGATGAGTTTCGAAATTCGCCGAGAATACAACTATGTCGTCTAAATAGCAAAGACAGATGTGCCATTTAAGTCCCCTGAGGACACTGTCCATCATTCCTTCAAAAGTCGCAGGCGCATTGCAAAGACCGAAGGGCATTACATTAAATTCATATAAGCCGTCAGGGGTCACAAACGCCGTTTTTGGACGGTCTGGTTCAGCCATTGGTACTTGCCAATATCCAGAGCGCAGATCCAGTGAAGAGAAAAACTCCGCACCTTGAAGGCAATCCAAGGCGTCATCAATGCGTGGCAGGGGATAAACATCCTTGCGTGTGATGTTGTTTAGTCGACGATAATCCACGCAAAACTTGATGGAGCCATCCTTTTTTCGCACGAGGACCACTGGCGAAGCCCAAGGACTGTGTGAGTGCTGAATGGAAACAAAACGAGTTGAGCACGAGCGCAGTCGACAACCGCATGATTAGCGGAAAGAAAGTTCTATCCCAGGATGATTTCATGAGACGCATGCGGAAGGACGACAAATTCTACGATGTAAAGCACTCCTTGAATCACAACACGAGCAGTGCATGTGGCAGAAGGTTGGACGTGTTGCGAACTCGCCGTGCGTAAAGAAATTTCAACCAGTGGAGTCGTCACTTTGTTCAGTTTGCGGCATAACACTTCACTGATTATACAAATAGCGGCACCTGTGTCGACAAGAGCAGTTGTGGCGAAACCGTCCACAAACACGGCAATCTCGTTAGGGGGCGATAGATGAGGCCTTGGAAATTTCGTCGGTGGCGACAAGAGAGAGCTGTCGAGCAACTTCCTCCCGGATGTACTGTTGAATTTGAGGCATTAACACGCTGTAGTCGGGGCCACTGCTTTTGAACTCTAAAGCCGAAATATCAGCTGTCTGCGTATTAGCGCGACGTGTAGAAACTCGTTGCTTGCGCAGCTCATCGAAACTTTGACATAACTGAATCAAGGCCGTGACGGTCTGTGGTTCTTTGGCCACAAGCATATGAAAAGCGTCGTCATCAATGCCTTTCATTATGTTCTTTATTCTGTCAGCCTCCGTCATCCTGGCATCAACTCGCCTACAGAGGCTGATCACATCCTCAATGTAGCTTGTGAAGCTCTCACCATTTCGCTGAAATCGTCCCCGCAGTCCCAGTTCAGCGCGAAGCTTACGCATGGCTGGACGACCGAAAAACGAGGTGACGGCCTCTTTGAAAACTGACCAGGTGGGGATGTCGGCTTGGTGGTTGGTGAACCATAGGTTGGCCAAATCCGTCAAGTAGAAGATGACGTGAATCAGCTTCGCAGGGTAATCCCACTTGTTAATCACGCTGGCATGCTCGTACTCTGCCAGCCAGTCCTCGACATCTTGATCTTCAGTGCCGTAGTATACTGGTGGGTCACGCAGACGAAGTACACCAGAACACATGACGGGTGGCAGCGTGGAAGAGCCTTGTGGGGGATCGACGCGCTCGGTCATCGTGGACTGAGATGGTAGCTTACGGCTGCGGAGCTCCAGGACGTTACCCAGCACGTTTCCACCAAATGCAACGAGCAAGGTTGCGTAAAAACACAGGTTATTATTCCAGAAACGTTAGCCGCAACAAGCTGGTACAGGCAGGAACCCGGCAAGCACGAGCCACACACGGACGTCAACGTCTTCTTTCACGCTGGCACAGAGCTGGCGCCACTATGCTTCGGTACAATATATATATATTTATCTATTTATTGATTTATTTATGAAAAAGAAGTGTATACCTAAGGGCTCGTTTTTCCGTGTTTTGACACAATATTAAAGAGATCTAACAGACAGTAATGCCAATGAATGTACAGGGGAAGTTATTAGAACCAATGGAATGTAAATAAGAATAAAGGAAAGTGGATGAAAAAATAACCAGCTGTGAGCAGGAATATATATATATATATATATATATATATATATATATATATATATATATATATATATATATATATATATATATATATATATATATATATATATATATATATATATATATATTGCTACGGGGAGCCACAAGTGAACATTCTAGAAAAGAGGACGATGTTTAGCGCGAGCTCGTGCAGACCGGGCTCCATATTGTATGCATGCCTGTTTACCAAAAGTAAAGGCATCTTCCAGACGCCTTCTTCCTGTAACATTTTGGTGGAGAGTGCGGGTCTTCCCACAGTCAACACGACGACGATTCTACGCAGCGGACGTTCCTTGGCTGCCTGTGCGATGCCTGATCAAGACGAACACGAGGATTCTTCGGAGACTACCCCAACCGTGCTTCGTCCAACTACGCAGCAACCAACATCACCGCATCCAGCTGCTACTAACCGCACCGTCGTCCTGACTCAACCGCGTGACCCAGGCACATTTTCGGGCAGTGACAGTACTGACATGGAGGAATGGCTTCAGCTGTACGAAAGGGTGAGCGCTCTTTACAACTGGGTCCGACGCTCATGTTGGCCAATATTATTTTCTACCTTGATGGTACAGCTTAAGTTTGGTTTTCCAACCACGAGGAAGATATCACGAGTTGGGACATCTGTAGGCAGAAACTCATCGATCTCTTCGGCGAGCCCATCGGGCGTCGTCGTGCTGCGCAGGAAGAACTAGCGTCTCGGCTCCAGTCCGGCACCGAGTCGTACGTCATATACATACAACATGTGCTCGCCCTTTGCCGGAAGGTTGATGACAAGATGCCGGAATCTGAAAAGATCACGCACATCCTGAAAGGAATCGCCGATGACGCCTTCAATCTCCTCGTATTTCGAAACTCATCGACCGTATATGACGTTATTAATGAATGCCGACGCTTCGAAGACGCGAAAAGTCGCCGTATCACTCCACACTTTTCGCGTCTTCCCAACACGCCTGCAACATCAACCTGTGAGGACGCCCGTTTGGAACCAGCCCCTGCTGCTTCCGACAATATCGTGCGCATCGTGCGCCACGAAATCGAGGCAGCATCTTCCCTGTCTGACCAAGTCCAGGCCCCTGACGACTCTCACGCCACGATTTCTTTGATCAAGAGTGTCGTACGGCAGGAACTGGCCAACGCCGTACTTCAGACGCTATGCCCCGTAAACCTACCTGACTACCGACTGCCCAGTACACCTAATATGTCCCGCGGACCGAACAACCGCCCACGTTACCGGAACCCGGCGGAATGGCGAACTTCCGATGACAGGCCGATCTGCTTCAACTGTGGACGAGTCGGCCATATTTCACGTCATTTCCGCACTTCCTGGGGTTGGCAGCCATGGTCGCATTATGCCAACACCCGACGCCCACCTGCTGGATCTCGGATGCCGATCTACACGGCACAAGATGATGCTTCGCCATCCAGGCCCACCCAACCAAGCCGCTCCCCGTCGCCCTCTAGACGCATGTCCCGCTCAACTAACCGACGTCGCTTCCCCTCACCCTCCTACCATCAGTCTTTGGAAAACTGATGGGCGCAGCTCCTAGAGGTGAGCCTGCTTCGACGACCCGACCCGAAATTCCTCTACACACGATACCCGGACACAACTTGATTAAAGTAAGTGTTGACGGTACTTCTGTGGCAGCACTCATTGACACCGGCGCTCACATATCAGTCATGAACTCCAGCCTTTGCGCTCGACTCAAAAAAGTGCTCACGCCTGCTCTGATCACTCTTGTCCGAGTAGCTGATGGTGCAACACCAGCGGTCACCGATATGTGTGCCGCCCGTGTCACTGTTGCTGGACATCATACCACAGTTCTGTTTTACGTACTGGACCACTGCCCACATGACATCATTTTGGGACTAGATTTTCTGTTGGAGCATTCCGCCCTAATTGACTGTTCTGCTGGTGTTGTTCAGCTCGTCCTACCGCACGCCGTTGACCCTCCTGATCCTGCGCCGACATCTTGTCGCCTATCTTGTCGCCTATCTTGTCGAGCTGTGACGTATATCGACGCCTCTTCTGATCCACCTGTGGCTGACGGCGATTATGTCATTTCACCTAATCCTTCAGTACTCTGTTCGCTCAATGTTGCGTTCCCCCACACCATCATCACAATGAGGAGCAACGTGGCATGTCTCCCTATTGTGAACTTTGGACTTTGCTCTGAAGTGCTGCCACGAGGAATATCCCTTGCAACCCTTGCCCCAGCCGGCGACTACCACATATCGGCCTTAACAGAGGATACACCGTCATCTGCAAGTATTCAGTCGCGTAGTACACTACACTGCATAACTGGAATGATTGCCTCTGATCTCCCGGCCGAGCATGTGTCTGCGCTTCGTGGCCTTCTTGCGTCGTATCAAGACGTCTTTGATCTCTGCGACCGACCCCTAGGTCAAACGACCGTCATAAAGCATCGGATCAACACCGGTGATGCAAATCCAGTACACCGGTGACCCTATCGAATTTCCTCCACCGAGCGCCACGTGATCTAGCAAGAAGTCGACAAGATGCTTGCCCGAGACATCATTGAACCTTCTTCAAGTCCTTAAGCTTCGCCCGTTGTGCTTGTGAGAAAGAAGGATAACAGCTGGCGCTTCTGTGTCGACTACAGAAATCTTAACAACGTTACAAAAAAAGACGTGTATCCTCTGCCGCGGATAGACGACACTCTTGACTGCCTTAGTGGAGCAAATTATTTCTCTTCCATTGACCTTCGTTCCGGGTACTGGCAGATATCAGTTGATGATCTGGACCGTGAAAAGACAGCATTTATAGCTCCCGACGGGCTCTATCAGTTCAAAGTAATGCCGTTCGGGTTATGCAATGCCCCGGCTACATTCGAACGAATGATGGACGCTCTTCTTCACGGTTTCAAGTGGTCAATCTGCTTATGCTACCTTGATGACGTCATTGTTTTTTCACCAACTTTCGAAACTCACCTCGAGTGTCTCTCAACAATTCTTTCGGTTTTCCGCAAAGCAGGGCTCCAGCTGAACTCGTCGAAATGTCGCTTCGGCCGCCGGCAGCTCACTGTCCTTGGACACCTTGTCGATTCTTCTGGTGTTCATCCCGATCCTGAGAAAATCCGCGCCGTCAAAAATTTCTCTGTGCCGACCTCTGCGAACGATGTTCGAAGCTTTGTGGGCCTTTGTTCTTACTTCCGTAGATTTGTTCGGAATTTTGCTGACGTCGCACGCCCGCTCAGGGAACTACTAAAAAAGGGGACTTTTGTGTGGGGACCTGAACAAACCGGAGCATTCGTTGAACTCACGAGTAGACTTACGACGCCACCGATTCTCGGCCACTTTGATATATGCGCTCCAACGGAAGTGCGTACCGACGCCAGCGGCCACGGAATCGGAGCCGTATTGGCACAACGACAGCATGGCTGCGAGCGCGTTATTGCATACGCTAGCCGTCTTTTATCGCCAGCAGAGCGAAATTACTCCATCACAGAACGCGAATGCCTCGCACTCGTCTGGGCAGTGGCTAAATTTCGGCCGTATTTGTATGGACGCCCGTTAGCGGCTGTCACTGATCACCACGCCTTATGCTGGTTGTCGTCCTTAAAAGATCCTAGTGGACGTCTCGGCCGGTGGGCTCAACGGCTACAGGGATATTCCTACACGATTGTCTACAAATCAGGTCACCACCATGAGGATGCTGATTGCTTGTCGCGTCATCCAGTACACCCAGCAGACCTTTCTGGGAGCGATAAGTATACTTGCGTTTTGGCACTTTCCGCGTTTAGCAACATCGGAGATCAGCAACGCCGTGATCCTCACCTCAGAGATATAATCCTTCGGCTTAGCGGTCCCACAACTCCTCCGTGTCTCCGTATGTTCCTGCTCCAAGATGGCGTCTTATATCGCTACAGCATGCATCCTGACGGACCTGAGCTGCTGTTGGTCATACCACAACATATGCGTCAGACTGTCCTTGCACAGTTGCATGATATTCCGACAGCTGGTCACCTAGGAGTTTCAAGAACTTATGACCGCGTTCGACGTCGCTTCTTTTGGCTCGGTATTTACCGATCCGTCTGCCGTTACGTCACCTCATGCAAATCCTGTCAACACCGCAAAAAACCAGCAACCCTTCCAGCGGGACACCTTCAGCCCATTCATATCCCATCCGAACCATTTTATAGGGTAGGTGTTGACTTACTGGGACCATTCCCTTTATCAGGCTGCGGAAACAAGTGGATAGCAGTCGCCACAGATTACACCACTCGGTATGCCATCACACGGGCCCTTCCTACCAGTTGTGCGACCGACGTCGCTGACTTTCTTCTAGAAGACGTCATATTACACCACGGCGCTCCTCGGCAACTGCTTACCGATCGGGGTCGCTACTTTTTATCACAAGTTATCCAAGACATATTACACTCTTGCGCTACAAAGCACAAGTTCACAACGGCGTATCATCCTCAAACCAACGGGCTCACGGAGCGGCTAAATAGAACCATCATGGACATGCTCGCCATGTACGTTTCTTCCGACCATCGGGACTGGGACTCCGCCCTTCCATTTGTAACATTTGCATATAATACGTCTCGGCATGACACTGCAGGTTTCTCGCCATTTTTCCTCCTGTACGGACGAGAACCTGCGTTGCCTTTCGACACGCTCCTTCCTGCCGTTAGCCACACGTCAGAATATACCCGCGATGTGATTTCTAGAGCTCTAGAGGCACGTGAGATTGCTCGCCGGCGTCTGAGCGATTCGCCGGAACGACAACGACAGGTCTACAACGCGTGCCATCGAGATGTCCACTTCAGTCAAGGTGACACAGTCCTTCTCTGGACGCCGTCGCGGCGAGTTGGCCTGTGCGAAAAGCTGACTTCACCTTACTCGGGTCCGTACCGTGTGGTGCGCCAAGTCAAAGACGTGACATATGAAATAGAACCTCTTAACGCCACCAGCGCGATCGTGTTCTGACGTTGTTTACGTCACTCGGCTCAAACGATTTTACTCAGACCAACCAAGCACCGAGACGGTGCCTTCGCCGCCGGGGGTGATGCTACGGGGTGCCACAAATGAACATTCTAGAAAAGAGGACGATGTTTAGCGCGAGCTCGTGCAGACCGGGCTCCATATTGTATGCATGCCTGTTTACCAAAAGTAAAGGCATCTTCCAGACACCTTCTCCCTGTAACAATATATATATATATATATATATATATATATATATATATATATATATATATATATATATATATATATATATATATATATATATATATATATTTATATATATATATTGTTGAGACTCTTATTGGCGGACACTTGTCGATTATGCTTGACAGCGACAGTCAATGCGTTTACCGACGACACTCTGCACAAGCTGCTCTTCTTTTTCCTAAAAAGGGCGATGTTGTGTTTGGGGTTTCGGTTTCGGATTGACATGTGAGGATGCCAGGGGGCGCCGCTCTGGCATCTAGGATAAGGTCCCTAGATGAAACAAGTTTCAAAGGTAGCGACACCCTCCCTTTTCCTCCTCGCTTATTTGCCTGAGGCGCCCCCTAGAACGTTCAAAACTTTCATCCAAAAGCGAATGTTTGGGTTTTGTTGCTACGGTGAATAGATGTAAATGAAACAAAATAAGACGTAGAATAAGCAGTTACCTTTATGAACATAAACAGCACAGCACAAGAGCAAGCGGGATGTGCGTTACTCAACCGGCAACGTTGTGCAGTTCTATACTTTACACCACTAGCCATGGCGTCTCGCGTAGTACATTTTAGTTCCACGGCCGCGGTATTTCGTCAAGTTCTAACTAGTCCACCTCTCCGATTGTGTTTTGTTCGTGCTGTGACACAGTGAACGTGCTTCTTGCTGGATCCTGTAAGTGGCCACAGGGCGTGACGTTGTGACGATTGATTACAACCGGCTTGTGCACACGCAAGAAAAAAAAAACTACGACCAGACTGGTACGAGCACTCGTCCAGCAGCACTGCGATGACGTTTTTTTTTAAATGTGCCCATTTGGACAATCGTGATGCCAAGTGATTCTGATGCGGTGCTGGGAACTTCCTGAAAAGTGAGAGTGCTACTGGTGAGGTGTCTCGAAGAAGCGTGTTTCGGCTCAAGCGGGAACTGGTCAAGAGTGAAATGTTTCTGAAGGTGCGTTGATTACAACCTACAGCTGCTCTGTATACGTGCATACCCACATGTATTTGTACCACCCACATGTATTTGTAGACACGTATTAGACGCGCGCCTGGCGTTGCAATAAAAACCGACAAGTGAACTCGCTTCGCAGATCCGCGTCGACATATTTTGACGGAGTTGCACGAAAGCATTCGCGTGAAATGGTTCATAGTTGCACCTCATGGTGCGCTTCATCTCGGAAAGCACGAGGTAAGTTGAAGAGAGCGAAACCATTTTCTGTTGTTTACGGCAACGCAGCATTTCTGAAAAACGCAGATGTTGCATTGAACGAGCATGGCGAAACAATCTTGGTCGACTTAGCGCACACCGAAACGCTCCTCCTCTTCAGTTTATGTTCTGGCTACGATTTTGTCGTTGGTCACGGCGAGAATCCGGCTGGAGCCATATGCGCATGCGTACTCGTTTTGAACCTTTTGCATAATAATAAATAACACCACCAGCCATTTGCAAGATCACGTGCAAGTAATGCACCAATTACAGATGCGGATGGCAGAGAAAAAGAGGAGTAATCGAGAGAGTGAGGAGGACGGCTCGAGAACAATGAGTGACGCTACCTTGTTTCATCTAGGGACCTTAATCTAGGATTTCAAGGCGACTGTAAATAAAAGCAGTGTGTGTTGGGTAACCGTGGAGTGGGGTTGTTGCTCTTTCCTTCGGCGTTTCGCGCCAACCCGCGTGTTCGGGCTGGTCGGTGTCCCCGCCGGCCGCGTACGTCTCCGTCGGCCGTCTTCTTCTTCTGCTTCGTCGGGACCAGCCAGCCCCCAACACAGCAAGCGACCCACTAGAAGGCGCTGGAGAAGACGACCCGCTGTTCGAAGGCTTCGCCACAACTACCCCGGGTACAAAGAGGCAGCCACCTAGCGACCTAACAGCTGGTTACTATGAGCGGGTCGTGGTAGGCTTTGAGGCGCTCCACGTTGACAAAGTCGCGCCCTCGACGGCGCATGTCCGAAGATGGTTCGATGGGTTCGATCAAGTAATTTACAGGGGAAGTGCGTTCAACGACACGGTAGAAGCCTTCGTATTTGGGCAATAGTTCTGAAGATAGGCCAGTTGAAGTGGTAGGGATCGGGAGCCAGACGAGCGCTCCAGGGAGTAACGTGGGCGCAGTAGTTCTGGTGTCAGCGCGAATGCCTTTTTGCCGCTCTTTATCATGCGCTGTAAAGCTCCTTGCAAGCGCTCGACACTCTTCAGCAAGCTTGGCTGTAGCAGAAATAGGCGCCCACTCGGACGGGTCCTGCTTGTACGGAAGTATAGTGTCGATGGTGTGCGACGGGTGCCTTCCATATAATAAAAAGAAAGGTGAAAAGCCAGTAGTGCTTTGAGGGCCGGTGTTATATGCGTAGGTGATGAAGGATAGAATGTCATCCCAATTTGTGTGATCGGCGGCGACGTACTTGGAGAGCATGTCGCCGAGCGTACGGTTGAAGCGTTCAGTAAGGCCATTCGTCTGCGGGTGGTAAGCAGCAGTTTTGCGGTGAACAACGTTGCACTCTTTGAGAATGGCTTCGACGACTTCAGACAGGAAGACGCGGCCTCGATCACTGAGCAGCTCCTGAGGTGGACCGTGTCGCAGCATGAATCATTGGAGCAGGAAGGAGGCCACATCGCTCGCTGTAGCCGCGGGAAGAGCGGCAATTTCGGCGTATCGTGTGAGGGGGCCCACAGCAACAATGGCCCAGCGGTTACCAGCCGACGTTAGTGAAAGCGGCCCATACAAATCGGTGCCAATGCGCCCAAACGGCCTGGCAGGGCAAGGTAGAGGTTGCAGACCTACCGGCGACAGGTGCGATGAAGTTTTGCGGTGCTGACATTCTATGCAGGAGCGAACAAATTTCTGCACGTAGCGGTACATGCCGCGCCAAAAGTACCGTTGGCGAATGCGGTGGTAAGTCTTCGATACCCCGGAGTGCGCACATTGCGGATCAGAATGAAAGAATTCGCATATGTCAGTGCGCAGACTGCGGGGAATGACTAGTAGCCACTAGCGGCCGTCACCATTGTAATTGCGTCGGTGGAGGAGGTCGTCGCGAAAGGCGAAACGGTGGGCTTGACGACGCAACGTGCGAGTGGATGGAGTGGATGGATCAGTCAGCAAGTCTAACAGTGATGCAATTCATTGATCCTTGCGCTGTTCAGTAGCAACGGCATGAATGCTAATGGAAGAAACGGCAAGGTGAGACGCTGAGTCGTGGGCATTGTTGTCAGGCAAGGGAGAGCGCGACAGGGCATCAGCGTCAGCATGTTGGCTTCCGTTGCGGTACAGCACATGAATGTCGTAGTCTTGCAGGCGAAGTGCCCACCGGGCGAGACGGCCTGAGGGATCTTTCAATGACGACAACCAGCATAGTGCCTGATGGTCGGTGACTACATCATATGGGCGACCATACAAGTAAGGTCGGAACTTGGTAAGGGCCCAAACGATTGCCAGACATTCTTTCTCAGTGATGGTGTAATTAGTCTCGGCTTTTGTAAGCGTACGGCTTGCATACGCCACGACATATTCCGGGAACCCTGGTTTGCGCTGCGCAAGGACAGCGCCGAGACCGACACCACTGGCGTCCGTGTGTACCTCTGTAGGGGCAGTAGGGTCGTAGTGGCGGAGTATGGGAGGCGACGTCAGTAAACGACGAAGCGTTGTGAATGCGTCGTCACACTGTGATGACCACGAATGGAGAGGCCCGTTACTACCGAGGAGTTTTGTCAGCGGCGATGCGATAGACGCGAAGTTTCGGATGAAGCGCCGAAAGTAGGAACACAGTCCTAAGAAACTGCGCAGTTCCTTGATGGATGTCGGCTTGGGGAACTCGGTCACGGCCCGAAGCTTGGCTGGATCGGGGAGAATTCCGTTTTTGGACACGACGTAGCCGAGTATTGTCAACTGCCGAGCTGCGAATCGGCACTTCTTCAGGTTCAGTTGCAGACTGGCGTCACTCAGACGCGTTAAAACATGCCGCAGGCGTTGAAGATGCGTTGAGAAGTCCGGAGCGAAAACGACGACGTCATCGAGGTAGCACAGGCACGTGTGCCATTTCAGGTCACGCAGAACAGTATCCATCATGCGCTCAAATGTGGCGGGTGCATTGCACAGCCCAAACGGCATGGCGTTGAATTCGTACAAGCCGTCGGGAGTGACAAAAGCGGTCTTCGGTCGAGCATCCTCAGCCATAGGTACTTGCCAGTACCCTGAGCACAAATCAAGAGATGAAAAGAATTCGGCTCCTTGCAGGCTGTCAATCGCGTCATCTACACGCGGTAGTAGGTACACGTCCTTACGAGTGATCTTGTTGAGGCGTCGGTAGTCCACACAGAACCGCACAGAACCGCCCTTCTTCGCGACGAGAACGACAGGAGACGCCCACGGGCTGTTAGAGGGTCGAATAACATCGCGGCGCAGCATGTCGTCCACTTTCTCGTTGATTACACGGCGTTCTGTGGGAGATACGCGATATGGACGTTGCCGTAGTGGTGGTTGTGCGCCTGTGTCGATGCGATGCGTAACAGTGAATGTGCGGCCGAGAGAAGGTTGAGCGACATCGAAAGAAGAGCGGAATTCTTCCAACAGGGCCAGAAGCTGGGAGCGCTGGACCGGCATAAGGTTTTCGGCCATGGAAGGACCGAATATATCAGCGGATGATGAAACAGATGTAGAGACAGCACTAAGCGTATTGGAACTTCTGCAGTGCGTGTCATCAGGTTGGTGGTGGTAGTGGTTAGAAGATGAGAAAAGGCACCTAATTTCTGCAACCCGGTCGGGAGCACGGCGCAGTGCCTGTGTCATCAGGTTGATCCATGACTTGTGCGTCTTCGATGGGTTCGACGCTGCCGAGACATTCTCCTCGCACCAACGTAACACTGTACGGGGATGAGTTCAGAAAAAAAATAGTGGTGCGGCCGTGAGTGACTTGCACGGTCGCGAAAGGAACCAGCAAGCCTTTTCTGGTGAAAACACGATGAGATGGCGAGAGGAGTGCAGCGGTGTCGGAAAGACTTGCGCAGTAGACCGACACCGCCGCGGACGAGTTTGCAGGCACTTGCGTGTCATCCCTGACGAGTAACTTGTTTGCAGCAGATAGACTGTCGGCCGGCGTCAAAAAAGAGAATTGTGTCAGCTCTATTTCTGCTGGTGCGCAATGAATAACGGCGTCGTGGCAAGAGGGAAAATTCCACCCTAGGATGACGTCGTGAGAGCATGAAGGAATTAAGATGAATTCGACGGCATACATCACGTCCTGAATCATGAGGCGGGCTGTACACATCGCTGTAGGGTGAATGCTTTGGGCGCTGGCTGTATGGAGGGAAAGCCCGGAAAGTGGCGTGGTCCCTTTGCGCAGTAATCGGCTAAGTTTTGCGTCCATGACGGACACGGTGGCTCCAGTATCTACAAGGGCAGATGCACGAACACCATCCACAAGCACGTCTATCACGTTCGATGGGCTTTCCTGAGGGCTTCCGCAGTTCGACAGCGTTGCAGCCCTTGCCTCGTGTACTGCGACGACTAGTTTTTCTGGTCACCCTCTAGTGGACGTGGCCGCACCGGCGACAGTGAGCGACGTCGCGGAGAATGTGAACGGCGGGTAGATGGAGCGGGGCGGGACGAGGTGACGTAGGCGACGGTTGGTCATAAAAGCGGCTCGATTGACTGGGAAAATTGGAGGCGACCTGCGGTTGCTGCACACGATTGCAATAGCGTGCTACGTGACCGACACAACCACAAGCAAAGCAGATGGGGCGATTGTCAGCAGTGCGCCATCGGTTCGCGGGTCCCATCCATGTCGCAGAACGCGATGGGCGAGCCGGCTGCTGATATAACTGCATAGTGGGTGGCACACGGGGCACGTGGATGACGTCGGCATATGTAGGCGGCACAGTTTCTCCGAAAGCCTGGGGCCTGGCGATGGTTTCGGTGTAACCAAGGGGGCCAGTCACAGGAATCGTTGGGGGTGGCCTGGCGACAACTTGGGTGTAACTGAGTGGTGTAGATACTGGAGGCGGCTGGTGGTATTCAGGAACGACCTCCGCGATTTCCTGCTGAATGGCTCGGCGGAGGGGAGGCAGAAGTGTGCTTGACGGCTGTTGAGCACGTAGCAGGGAAGCAAAAGCCAGTAAAGAGACCTGACGGGCAACTTCCTCACACACGAATGACTTGATTTCAGCGAGCAAGGTGGTGTGGTCAGGAAGTGTTGACAAGGCCGAGAGATCGGCGTCACGTGAAGGTGGTCGACGGGTCAACGAGCGCTGCCGCCGCAGCTCCTCGTAACTTTGGCATAGTGTAATGATCTCTGCCACAATGCGAGGGTTCTTTGCCAGGAGCATTGTGAAGGCATCGTCGGCGATGCCTTTTAGAACATGGGTAATTCTGGCAGCCTCTGACATTTTCGAGGCAAGGGCCACGAGGATACCAACCAGGTCTAAAAAAACCTCGATTGTCTTCTCAAAAGTGGGAAGCCCTGTGAGGTGTTCCTGTGTATTCAGACGATGCAGTGTATACGTTCAAAGTTTTTCTAAAAATCCCGCTTCTTTTAAGAAGCTAAAAACTTCAAAGTTATGAACAAGTGCGTCTTTACTTAAAAGCAGTGCAGGATGAAGAGGTATATGTTCATTGTAAAATACGATAAAATGTTTTTTTCCGTAATTCTTCTAGTTTAGCGCATGACATTAAAATATGATTTACTGATAGCTCGCTTCCGCATTTCAGACACAGAGGTTTGTCCTTTTTTGCTAGTAATTGTGGCTGAGGTGTGTGTGTCCAATGCGTAAACGACATTTTCTATGAACTGTTCTTGGTGTGAACAGGACTTCCATTCTTCTGAGGTGGGTTTCACTAGGTGGAGCTTGTTTTCTGTTTCTGAGTGCCATCTAGCCTGCTATGCATTTCTGAATTTGTGGAGTACTGCTTTTACGACATCTTTGTAGGGAATGCTGACGTTCTTTATTTCTTTACGTGGTGCTTTTGCTGCACAATCATCTGCTTTCTCGTTTCCGCAGATTCCGACGTGGCTCGGTACCAAGCAAAGCTTCATGTTGTGTCCCTGTTCTATACCTGTTATTATGTTGTGTAGGATGTCGCCTATCAGTGGTACGCATGCATTTCTCGGATGAATGGCTCTTAGTACACTTCATGAGTCTGTGTATAATACACTTTTCTCGATGTTTTCATTTTTAATTTTGTTCACCGCTATTGATACAGTATAGCATTCTGCAGTAAATACAAATGCGCATTGCGGTAATCGAACTGCATGTTCCGAGTGGTTGTGTATTAGCACACTTCCAACATATTGTATCGATTTGGAACCATCGCTGTAATATGCTGTGCGTCTCGCACTTTTTGCCTGAATTGCTAGAAATTCTTGTAGTATAAGCTCATGTGGGGTTTCCTTTTTTTTGAAATCGAGTCAGCGTGAAGTCGCACACAGAGGGGAGGCAGTACCAAGGAGGAAGTGCATTGGGTCTCTGAGCAATCTTCGGCAACGTGTCTTTTATATTTAAATGTTGGCACGTCTCCTCAAATCTGAGAAGGAGTGGCCTAATTGCTTGGGGTTTGTTAATAATTATTGTTCTGGGTGGGCATTTAGTTACTATAGCGTGACAAATGTGGTTGGGCATTGATCGAATCTTTAGAACGTATGAGCATGTGAGCATGATTATTCTGTCTCCCAGTGGTGTTTCATTTACTTCTACATACAGACTTTTTATAGGTGACGTTCTAAATGCACCGGTTGCGAGGCGCAGACCTTGATTGTGTACCGGATCCAGCTGTTTCAGATACAATTTTCTAGGCAGGATCATACAACAGAGCGGTAAATTTGTAGTAGGCCTGTCCGATCTGAGCCCCAGCGTTTGCCTGACAGAACCTTCAGTATGTTCAGAGATTGGGATGTTGTTTTTTTCTTTAACGCTTTTATGTGTGGAAGGAATGTAAGCTTTTTATCAAATATTATAACCAAAAACTCATGTCTTTTCCTTACTGGTAATTCGGTTTGATTTAGGTGTAAGGTAGGGTCTGTCTGTATGCCTCGTTTGAGAGAGAAGAGAATGACCATGGTTTTTTGTGCAGAGAAGCGGAAACCATTTCTGTCTGCCCATGTTGTTAATTTGTTCACCGCTAACTGCACTTGTCTTTCACATGTCGATGTGTCGCAGGATGTGCTAGCTATTTGGAGGTCGTCGTCGGAGAGTGAGTACATGATGGACTTGGGTATTACTTTGCTGATCGAGTTCATTTTTATTTATTTTATTTATTTATTTTCAATACTGCCAGTCTAATTCCGAGACGATAGCAGGTGGGCGTACAGATTGTACATGCAGGTGGTACATTAAAAGCGCAGAAAACAGAAACAGGAATGTAGGGAAATTACAGTCATCCCAAAGTATAAGAGCGAAAAATATACAAGTTGTTTAAGTCTGCAAAGACATAGAAACCATCACGAAAAAGAAGAGAAATTTTGCATGAAGTGCAGGTACACAGGCAAACAAATAGCAAACTTCCAAACACTCCAGTTAACACTTGTACACTCCACTAATACGCTTTCACTGGTGGCGCAATGCTTCTGGTAATGCGAGTATTGCCGCATTAAGAGAACATATTTTCTAATTTTAGTGCAAAGTCGGATACCGATTTCACACTAGTAATGGAGGAATCCAAACAGTTCTATTCCCTTATGGCTAGTGGAAAAAAGAAGTGCTTGAACGCGTCATTGCGGTAAGAGTACTCTTTCAGTGTGTATGAATGTTTGTGCCTAATAACGCGAGAGTCTGACGGACGGATGTACAATGATGGGTCAATTTTATAATGGTTGTGAAGTAGCTGAAAAAGAAATTTAAGGCGCGCTTGTTTTGCTCGAATCACAAGCGTTTGGAGGCCAGAGCTTGCTAACATATTTGTAAGAGAATCAGTGCGCTTATATTTGTTGCAGATTAATCTTGCTGCGTTCCTCTGTACAATTTCTAGCTTTTGAATGTTAGTGACTGTATAAGGAAACCATACTGTGTTAGCATATTCTAATACCGGTCTTACGTAAGTAGTATAGGCTAAAAGCTTGGTTGAGTGAGGGGCCAACCGAAGGCATCTGCGAAGATAAAAGAGCTTGCGCAGAGCAATCGAAGTAATGTTAGAAATGTGCGAATCCCATCAGAGGCTTGACGTTATCGTGACGCCTAAATATTTGTGCGCATTCACTTTTTCAAGCCTGGTGCCTTTAATGCTGTAGTCATACTGGATAGCTTCTTTTTTTCGGGTTATCGTCATGCACACTGTTTTTTGGGGGTTAATCGACATTTGCCACATGTCGCACCCATTATCACGACTGCAGAGCTATAGACATGCTGCTGAAGAAAATTGTGGATGAAAACTATGCATTCCGAACCAGAGGATGGGCTACGATAAACGCGACCCGCCACTATGCTTGTGCTATTGCACAAAATTTTGCAGAAAACCGCTTCTGTGTCCGGAACGTCTGGCAGTAGTGTGTATGAAATGGAACGTCGAAATAACAACGCGACGCCTCCGCCTCAAGATAGTCTGTCTTTTCGGATGACAGAATAGCTAGGGGGAGTGAATTCATGGTTGAGTATATCTGATGAGAGCCAGGTTTCTGTGATTGCAACAATATCTGGTTCATGAAGTGTATATTTTATGACAAATAGTGTTGTGCTTAGAATGCACCCTTGTGGTACTTCATTTTCTGGAGTGAAACTTTTAGATAGTGTTGAACCTAGGCGTACCTGGAATGAACGGTTAGATAAGAAGTCTTTGAGGCAGTTCAACATCCTTTCGCAGATTCCTAGCTCAGCCAGGTCCTGGAAGATTCCGAACCTGCAGGTGGTGTCGTATGCCCGTTCTGAGTCAAAAAAGACGCCAGACAATTTTGTTTGTGTACGAAGGCATCACGGACGGTGTGTTGGAGTCGTACTAGGTGGTCGCTTGTGCAGCATGATTTTTGAAAACCGCACTGATGAATATCGAAGAGTTTGCGTGATTCTAAGACGAATGACAGCCTAATATGAACAACACTTTCGAAGGGCTTTGCGACACAGCTGGTGAGAGCTATGAGTTTGTAGCTACTAGCACTGGTTGGTGACTTTCCCGGTTTAAAAATGGGACGATGATGGTCTTCTTCCAGGCTTCAGGTAATTTTCCGGATATCCAAACTTGGTTGAAGAATGTTAAAAGTATTTCTACAGCGCGTTCGGAGAGATGGGCTAACATTTCGTAGTGTATCTCGTCAGGTCCCGGTGCAGTTTTTGTTTTGCGTGCTGTCAATACTGTCCGTATTTCTTGATAAGTAACTAAGCAGTTGTATGGTTCGTTTGTGTTTCCACTTGTTGGAAGCCTTTGTTTTTCGGCTGCGTGTTTGTGTTTTAGAAATGATTGTGTATAATGTGACGAGCTGGAAACAGCACAGAAGAATTCACCTAGAATATTCGCCTGTTCTTCAATACTTGTCTGTACGCCAGGAGGCGTCAGCAACGGTACAGTGAACGGAGAAAACTTGCCGTCTATCTTCTGGACCCATTCCCACATTTTATTTGATATGGTGGTGCTGTTTATGGAAGAGATGTACTTTTGCCACGATGCTTTTTCAGCATTGCGACGGATGTATCTCGCCCTGGCTCTAGCTTTTTTTAAATTTACAAAATTTCCGTTGTTGGGTACCTGCGGAAGGCCCCCAGGCTTTATTTTGCTTCTTTTTAGCTTCTCTGCATTTGTATTTATACCATGTTTTGCGATTTCCTTTTGTGAGTCTAGACGTCTGAGGGATAGATAGCCGGGCAGCTGTTGTGATGCAGTTTGTAATACATTCGTTTTGTTCATCTATGTTGAGGCCTTCTGTTCCTAGTTTTTTCAGGCAAGCCTTTTTTGGAATAGGGCCCAGTCGGCTAAATATAGCTTCCAACGCCGTGGTTTTTGTTGAATGACTTGACGTGTTGTTGTCTGGCTGATTAGTATGGGAAGATGGTCGCTTCCATATGGGTCGTTTAGTACATCCCACTTAAAATTCATAAAAACAGAGGGTGAACAAAATGATAAGTCTATGCAGCTCATTTTTCTTGAGCTAGGAGAGCCGTAGGTTGCTTTTCCTGTATTAAGTAGGCATATGTTATTGCTCAATGAAAAATTTTCAATTATTTGGCCTCTAGTGTAAGTTTTTTCACTACCCCAAAAACGAATTGTGCATTAGAATCTCCAACAACCAAAAATGGCTCTGGTAGCTGTTCTATAAGGTGTTTTGAATCAGAAATAGATATTTTAAGATGTGGCTCCAAGTATGCGCTGCTCACTGTAATCGATTTAAATGGGCGTATGGTGGCCACCACGGCTTCTATTCTGGTTGTAAGTTTGTGTTCTCGCGCTGGTACTCCGCTCTTGACTATAATTGCAACACCATCTGAGAGCCTACTTGCCTGCCCTCGGTCGTGCCGGAATACACTGTAGTTATTCAAGATGTTTCTATGTTTAGGACCTAGATTACTTTCTTGTAAGCACAAGGCTAGTGGTGAGAAAGTGGCTGGTATTTCTTTTATGTCGTTTAAGTTATGTAGGAGTCCCTTGCAGTTCCAGTGTATAGAAGCCATGTTGTATGTTACGGGTAGTGTAAAAACTTAAGTTTTGTTATCAGGCCCAGTGATTCTGGGCTTGTCTTTTTTCCGATCTAAGGAGTCCCACCGTCGTTCTAACGTTGATGGTCCAGGACTAGCCTGACTTGTGTTTATCGCATCGCCTGACACGATGGACGTCCGTCCTGATTGTACAGATTTCTTCTCGTTTAGCCTCGCCGCATGCAGAGAAGCTTTGAGGCTCGCTGACCCTATGGTTCGCACAGCCTGAGTTTGAGGTAGTGGTGCAGCGGGAGCTGCTTCTACTTTCGGTGCTGGGTGCCCTGCCCTGACGACACTAGGTGTGCCCTGGGCAGGCGCTGAAGGCCGCTGTGTTACCGCGCCCTGTTGCAGTACAACGGAGTAGCTTCTGCTTTCCATCAACGAAAGACGCTTCCGCGCTTCTCTGAAGCTGATGTTTCCCTTAACTTTGAGAGTAGCAATGCCTTTTTCTTGTTTCCATATTTGGCAAGCACGCGAGTACGCAGGATGACTACCCTCGCAGATCACAAAGTGGTGTGGTTCGACGTCGCGATTTTCGGAAGTGTGTTCGTGAGAGGCGGGAGTCCGCTAGGGGGCCAGGCAAGGCTGGTGTGCCTCGCATGGGCTCCGTATTCTACGAAGTTTTTGTCGAACCAAGACTGCTTTTTTGGTGCCAACAGTGGTCTCTCTTGAACTTCAGCAAGTTGCCGACGCTGCTGGTGAGTGCCTCAAACCTCTTTGTTCTAGAGGAGCTTTGCAAACTTCATTGCTGAGCGAAGGAACGCCGCCTCGTTAGCCCTAACGCCACCAGCACCGGCGTCGGGCTCGCGCTTCGACGCGCGTGCACAAGTTCATTCGGCAACGCAATGACATACATGGTGAGTGGCACAGATTTACCGGCCACAGAATTTAACCCAGAAGAATGGAGTGTAGTCTTGAATGCCCGACAACGCTCACCTCGACAGCAGTCAAAAGAAACTGAAGGGACGCAGTGAAGTAAAGCAGCGTCAGCTGCCGAAACGCCAGCGCGCAAAACGGAATCACCGCCCAGCGTTTCCTCAAAGCTCGACCACACAGCTGTGGCGCGTCCTCACTTAAAACGACTGCCACGGTTGCCAGTCGATGACTTCAAGATAGTCTTTCGTCCGAGTGCGGGCGTAGATCTGGCCCAATACAACGATGGATAGTTACGAGCGGCTGTAGTCGCAAACAGCGGACTGCACTTCGTGGTTGCCGACGAAGATCTTGTGTGCACCAATCTGGCCAAGAATATTTTCACCGTGTCCACATCTTGCGCCGACCGAGTTGCCAACTATGCAAAAATACGAGAACTCGCGTTACGTGGTAAAAAACTGGGATTTCATGCGTACATAGCTCCCCCGGACGGGGCACGTGCGGGGATCATCTACTGCGCTTGGAATGGTGAATCACCTCACGACTTGCTTCAAGAATTACGTCGGGCAAATCCCCTTCTACCAATAGTCCAAGCAAAGGACATGGGGCGTACCTCACGCTCAGTGCTCATTCACTTCATGGCTGAGGAGCTTCCTCCGTCAGTCTAAATGTTTGGCATCCTCTACGCCGTTTTCAACTTTCAACCGAAGGTGGAAGCGTGCCTAAACTGCAGACAAGTCGGCCACCGACGAGATGTATGTCCTTTGCCAAATCGCCTCACTTGCTCAAGCTGCGGACAGAAACACCCTGAAGACTATCCCTGCACTCCGTAGTGCGTCATCTGTGGGGACGCTCACAAGACGGGTGACAACGCTTTCAGCGTGGCTTCAGCCGTCTCTCTCGGCCACGACAAAGGCCGCAACAAGAGCACCAGCAGAAGCAGCCTGAGTTCCAGCTCGAGAAGGAGTTTTTTCTTCAAGCATTGACGATAGAAATTGTAGCAGCAGAAGCAAGAGTCGTGGACGAAACCGCAGCAGCTGAAGCAGGAGTCCTGGACGAAACCGTGGCAGCAAAGGTAAAAGCCCTGGACGAAGTGCATCACAAAGCCGCGACTTCAGCACCAAACCCGAAAAGGTGAGCTGGGCAAAGCAAGCCTCCTGCTCCTGTTGTATGCTCTCTGACGCTAAAGAAAATTCTAAAGCTCAGGAGACTATCGAACGTCTAATGCGAGAGAATCAAGAGTTAAAGCAAGTTTGCTCTGGTTCTAGAACCTTTAAGTGCACTTACAGCTGCCCCACCCGCGTCTTCTCCACCCCTATTCATCTCCCCCTCTATCATAGAGCCTGATATGGCAGCCGAGTCAGGGACCGATATTATAGATTCCTCTCCACAGCCAGCAAAAAAGAAAAGGACAGAGCAGCGCGAGTCATCGGAGGATGATTTTAAAAGCACCAGTAAAAAAATTAGGAAAGAACACCGGGAACTCAAACAAAAGGTTGATTTAGGCTTTACGCAAATTGCTGAACGCTTCAATAAGATAGAGAGTATTCTAGACGTGTTAGTTGTTCGGCTCCAATGTCTCCCACAATCTCAACTCTCTCCAGCACCTTCGCAGCCATAATCCCCTCCGGCACCTTTGCCTCATCTTCACCTTCTTCCCTCTGCATATGGCAATGGAATTGCCGTGAATTAGGAAACAAGAGACACAACCTCTCACTTTATATACAGCGGTCTACATGGGCCCCTGATGTCAGCTCCATACAAGAGCCTTTTAAATCTTGCAAATTCATCGGCTATCAGGCTCTACATTCGCATCCTAGCTCCCCATGGGCTACCACATATATACAGAGGAATATCTCGTTTATGGCGCATGATCTTTCCGATCTTTACAGTGACTGCCCTCTTCTTGAACTTCTCCCACGTCATACAGGACAAGGCACATATTTTATTTTGAATATTTATTCTCATCCTAGAGATGGCCTCACTGCTGTTTTTGAAGCAATCGATAGGTCCATCCAAATAGCAAACTCTGCTCCCATAGTTGTAACGGGTGACTTTAATGCCCCGCACGTAGATTGGGGTTACAGGAGAAACACTCGGAAGGGCACCAGCCTTCTTCAATACATTCAGCAAAACAGGTGCACTCTAGTCACTGACTGCATGCTACCAACACGAATTGGCAACAGTGTGAGCAGAGATACCACCCCTGACCTTACTTTCACTAAAAATGTGCGACAAGCTAACTGGACACACAGTGGGGTCAACCTCGGCAGTGATCATTACATCTTAACAATTACACTGTCCCATGCCAATTTTCGTCCACAGTTTCATTTAAAACCTATTGTTAATTGGGACAAACTTCGCGAAATCTGAGACCGAAACCCGAAAAAAGAAATTTAAGACTGCAAAGACTGGGCGTCTCAGCTTAAACAGCATGTACCTCTTAGCGAAAAATTAGCCCCAGCAGCACATATCCACGATCCAGTAGACAGCACGCTACTCCACCTATGGGAGGCCTATCAGAGCTTGGAGAAACGATGGCTCAAGCAAAAATATAATCGCAAACTAAAACGCAAAATGTCACAAACACTCCAGCTTGTAACTGAACACGCGGCCGAACTTTCATCGCAGCAATGGAACCAGATATGTAACCGACTCTACGGTACTTTACATATGAAGAACTCTTGGTCCCTGCTTCGCCATATGTTAGACCCATGCTCCTCGCGATGTGAAAGTAATAAGCGAATTACGAAACTCTTGTTTGAAGTAGAAAACAAGGGCAAGACGTTGAAACTGCTCTTAAAACTACGGATTTTCCTGGCCCAAGGCGAGAATCGTTACCTACCTACAATAGAGCTCCCAATGCAGACTTGGATGCACCAATTGCAGAGGCAGAAGTTTGGGCTGCCCTAAGCAAACTTCGCACCACATCTGCTCCAGCACTAGATGGAATTACTAACAAGACACTCCAAAATTTAGACTCCAAGTCAGTGGCAGCTCTTACCGATTACGTGAATCAACAATGAGAGCAGGGTACGCTGCCCCAAGAATGGAACTCAGCTAAGGTGACTTTCATACCCAAACAAAGCCGTTAGACCTTAATAATTTGAGACCGATCTCTCTTACCTCATGTACAGGAAAACTGATGGAGCATGTAATTCTCAATCGTCTTAATCGCTACATGGAACAAGGAAAACTGTTTCCCTCCACCATGTACGGCTTTCGAGCGGGACTCTCCACTCAGGATGTCATGGTGCAGCTTAAGGAGGATGTGCTAAAACCTACTTTTCCACACATCACCAGAGTCATCCTTGCATTGGACCTAACTAAGGATTTTGATAATGTTTCTCACTCCTCGATTTTACAATCTCTTAGTGAACTAAACGTAGGCTCTCGCACGCACAGGTAAGTCTCTGCCTTTCTCAGCAATAGGTCCGTCCGCCTACAGTTGGGCACTTTCACAACCGATTCCTTCACGCTAGGTAGCAAGGAAACGCCCCAGGGATCGGTTTGTCCCCGTTCCTTTTTAACGTTACTATCATACCGCTAGCGCGGGAACTTGCCAAACTTTCTTCCATCAATGACTCCTTGTACGTGGATGACATCACCATGTGGGTCAATGCTGGCAACCATGGTGAAATCGAATCGAAGTTTCAGTTGGCCGCTGTCATTGTTGTTAAACACGCCAACAATATTGGGCTCACCTGCTCGGCAGCTAAATCGGAACTCCTAGTAATTGACTTTAAAAAGCAAGATACATGTCACATTCTAATCATGCTTGATGACACCCCTATTCCTTTCTGGCGTCCTGTCGCGGACGCCAGAAATTGTGATGGTTAAGGACGTTCGTCACTGTGTTTATTGATAGCGGACGAAAAAGGATTAACATCAACAATGGATGCGAACAAAAGAAGCGTTATGTTGTACACTAGAGAACGAAGTGGCAGGTGAAAATAAAACTATATGTCCAACCCTACACGCCAAGCGTCACGCAACATGTACGAGAGTCAGACCTCTAGCATGCGGAGAGCTCGCGGCACAATTCCGAGGCTGGCGCGTCGCTCGGCACCGCTCGGCGATCCTAGATTCGGCCAGCAACTTCCCTGGCATCTGAATCCTCGGCCACCCTGAATCCTCGCCCGGCTCCGTGCTCCTCTGTGCGAACTCCCGCGTCTAGCCCGGCAGAACATCTCGCTCGTACCTTGCCGAAGTGCGACGCTCTGGTGACACCGGCGCTTGATGGCGTGGGTGCGGCCACGGAGCAGTCAACCCGCATCGGAGACGCGATGCTCTATGCGGGGCATGGCCAGCCCGTCCAGCGAAGAGCGTGCGCCGAGACGCGATGCTCGACGCAACCGTGACCATTAGCCAGGCCACGTTCATCGCTGTGTCGAACGGCTGACCGTGGAGACGCCTCGCCGAGATCTGCGATGCCCTCGGCAAGGAAGAGAACAGCAGGCCAGGCCGCGCCCCGAGATGCAGTACTCGTGCCGGCAACGCCGCCCCAGCTGGTAGTTGGACGGCAGTAGCGTGGACGGCCGCGTTCCCTGGCCGGAACCTGGATCGCCTGCGTCCGACGCTTCGGCCCGCTGTCTCCCGTCTGCCGCTGCTTCGGCTCGTCCCCAACCACAAAGCCCACTGCCACGTGATGGTCGCCCGTGGCCCAATCGTGGCACGCCACCTCTATGGGCCACCACAGGTCATCAGCTGATTCGCTGACACTCACGCGCACATTACACGCGCCTTGCCCCGCACTTCCGTCGTTGTCGTTTTCTTCACTCATCACAGCAGGGAATAAAAGCAATATTTTAGGCCTTAATATTTCCAACAATGGTTCTAACGATGACACCATAAAGTTAATCCGCACCTCAGTTCATAATACAGCTTCCCTCATTAAGCGCATATCCAATCGTCATCGCGGCATGAGGGAAGCAGACACACGCCGCCTCATACAGGCCTTTTGCCTATGCAGAATTACCTATTCTATCCCCTACCTCTATCTCTCACTTACGGAGATCGAGCAACTTAACAGACTCATTCGTAATGCCTATAAAACTGCGCTCCATCTTCCTAAATCAACAGCCACGGATAAACTACTCCAACTTGGGGTGCACAACACTCTGGGAGAGCTTGTAGAGGCGCATCTTTTCAGCCAATATCAAAGACTATCACTCACAGAAACAGGACAGGTACTCCTGCGCCGACTTGGAATCAACGTTCCTGGTCACACCACGGCCACGCACGCAGTTCCCGTCACTGTTAGCAGCAACCTATTAATCCCGCCACTCCCCAAAAATACTCACCCAGAACATAATCGGGCGCGACGGGAAGCTCGAGCCAAGTCTCTTCAGAAGCGCTTCCCTCGTAATTCTCCCGCAGTTTATGTAGACGTGGCCGAATATGTAGATCATCGAGCTTTCGCTGTAGCCGTCGTAGATGGATTTCAAAAACTGGTCACTAGTGCGTCCCTTCCAAACTCGACAGAATCCCTGGAAGCAGAGGAGGCGGCAATTGCTTTAGTCATTGTTCACTCCTCCGTTGAGTATATTTTTTCCGATTCAAAAACTGCAATTCGTAATTTCGCCACTTTCCGAATTCATTCTCCGGCTGCTAAAATTCTTGAATCATCTCCTCCACCTGATCGCCTCTTCACCCTCCTCTGGGTCCCTGCGCACTGCGGACACCCAGGCAACACGGCCGCTCACACCCAAGCCCGAGCACTCGCCAACCGGGCTCACAGCGACCTGCCTTCGCTTCGAGGTGCCAGAGATCTACTCCTCAGCTATCACGATATCCCGCTATTTTACCGAAATTCCCGCCTAATGTATCCCCCACCACATAAATCTCTTTCCAGAAGCGACCAGGATTTGTGGCGTAGACTTCAAATGGCCACAGTGACGACTCCTTTTCTTCTCTCCCTTTTTACACATGGCGAAACCTCGCCTCATTGCAACTTATGTCCTAGCACCAGAGCCAACTTCCAGCACATATTTCTCAATTGTCCAAACAAACCCAAGCCCCCGTGGCAAGGGTCAGAACACGAGGAGCGATAGGAGGCTGCTCTACGCAACTCGCAACCGGGTTTACAGCTCCGGACAGTGAGCTGGGCCCGAAGGGTCGCCGAAGCACACCAGTGTCCAGCCACCTAGAGCGGCCCGAGGGCTCATCGTCATCCTTATTCCACTTCCCCTACCAAACCCCCCTCGAATGATTCCTTCGTGAATCAATAAAGTTGATTACCTACCTACCTACCTACCTACCTCGTGAGAGGCACACTTAGCACATGTGTTTTGGCCTCTGCAGCTTTGCGACCGGGGCCGTATCGTTGGCATTTAAAGCAGCGTCGCGGGTTCGGTATGTATGGGCGTAGTTTGAGTTTGGTCTATCCAACCTCCACAGTTTATAGTAGTATGCTCGATGGGAAAGTGAGAACGAAGTGCTTTGTTTGTATTTCCTTTTTTATCGTTTGAATTTTTTTCTATACACATTTGTGACGTTTTGGTCCTTCAGTCCATCCAGGAGTTCCTCTTCACCTACATATTTCAGGTTATCATCAGAAATGACGCCTCGGACAGTGTTCAGTGGTCGGTGAGGTGTAATAGACGCTGGAATGTCTTCGAAGGCAGCGCTTTTTGAAAGGTTCTCATAGAGGTGCTTGTGCAGTACTTCCAAAATAAGGTCACCATTGGCTAGTTCCTTCAATTTACACCATTGCCCTAAGGTGTCGGTTAGGGTTCTGGATACTTTGAAAGGGGAGGCATGTCTCGCTGTTCATTCTGCGTGCTCGCTGTGAATGACATGGAATCTTGGGAATGTGCATTGGTTGTTAGTAAAAAATTTTGGTGTTACATCGGTGCGTGTCCTCTTTTGATGGTGGCGATCAGGTGAAAAGACAGGAGAGTCCATCTAGTTTTTGTGTGCTTCAGCCGCAGTAGCAGCCGCCCACCATGGAGCCCAATGAGGGGACGGGACAGGGTCTCATGTGCAAGACCTGCCCACGCCAGCTGTATACCACGACTATAACCGAATATGGCTTAACTCAGGGAGGTTAGCCACACAAGGTTAACCCTTGCCGCCAGAGAACAAGGAAGCAAATGAAGAGAGGAGTAGACAGGACAGAAAAAAAGTGGGGGAAAGACGAAGATGTAGGGAGAGAGAGATAGGAAAAAGCGACTGCCGATTTCCCCCGGGTGGGTAAGCCCAGAGGTGCCGTCTACGTGAAGCCGTAGCCAAAGGGGTATGTTGCCTCTGTCGGGGGGCCTTAAAGGTCCAGTCACCTGGCGTCGGCTCAACCCCCAGGATTCACTTTTCCCCGGACACGGCAAAGTCACGCACGGCTAGGCGTGGGAGGGAGTCGAAACCCACTGTTAGCCCGGGTCCGTGGTGTCGCTACACACCAAACGCCTGCTTACGCAGACGCTCCTGCGGGGAATCACCCATTTGTTGCTGTCCGCAGACAGGGGAAATGGCCCGACTGTTCATTTGAACTTGCTTTTCACTGCTACAAAGCAATGTTTTCCTGCCTTACTTTTGTGTATTTGTGGTTTAAATCGATTTAGCCTATCCTATTTCCTTACTGTGCTCATAAATGAGCTCAACTCATTGGTTTTTAACCCACATAAATAAGCAACACAAGAACGAAAAAGAAGAAGTGCACAAGCTGCACAAGGCTGGAACCACCAGCGGAGCTAGTGCAGCTTTGGAGACGGCTCAAGGTCGAGCGGCAGGATCCTTTTAGCTAAGATTTGGTTCGCTTTTGATTCCTCGTGTTCACTGTTAGTTTCTCTCAACTGAAACGTTGTTGCAGCCCTTCGGAGGTCAGGCAAGTCAGGATATTCTGATGTCTTTCTCATCACCTGGTCAAGGGCACTACCCTTGGCTGGCCTCGCTACCGGTCAAGGATTGGCCGCTGGATACCTTGCTACGCAGTGGGGATAACTATGTCCCTGTGGCTCTGGTTCCTACAAATGGGGGTTCCATTCCAATGAAGAATCCGAAGGTTATACAAGTAGAGCTTCAGAAAGCCTCGTCGCTTTTCCAGAAGATTACTGAGGCCCGCCAGTTCAGCCGAGGGGCTATCCTTTGCTGCTCTGCAGATCAGGATTGCGTCCGAGAGCTTCTGAATTGCTATGAATTCGCTGCACAGCCGGTGAGCCCGTTCATTCCAGCTCATCTTGCATGTACGAAGGGCATAGTCCGTGGGGTGGATACGAGTCTGGCACGTCACGAAATTCTGGACTTATTTGCTGTAGCTGGGGCAGTTTCAGTCTATCGATGCACCCGAACGACTGATAAAACGAAATTTCCTACTGAATAAGTTATAGAAACTTTTGCCGGAAGAGTCAGACCAACAGAAATTAAAGCATGGCCACTAATCTACAAAGTAGAGCCACTTTCCCCGAAACCTTTGGAGTGCTCGAAATGTTGGCGATTCGGCCACAGCATGAAAAGATGCAGATCACAGGCTAGAAGTCGTCTGTGCGGAGAGAGTCAAGACAGCCGCGATCGCAAATGACCAGAAGTGCTGCTTGTGTAATGGAGCGCACCCTGCAGACTCTGCTGAATGTGGCGCAAAAGAAAGAGAAATGGGTGTTCTAGAAATCACAGAATGCAGGGGTTGCTTTAGGAGGGAGGCGGTAGCAGAAACACATGAAAGATCGAAAGGATACGTAGGCATAACATCCCGGCACACAGCCACAATGGATGCATCGCTTGAAAAGTCGATAACTGAGGCTATTGAAAAATCTACTGAAAAGGCAATGCAGCGTCTGGCAGCTCCTCTTTTTGAAGCCTTGGCTGATATGCTAACACAACAGCTGACACAAATCATTGGTAGAGTTTCTGTGCAAAATCGGGACTCGCAGGCTCTGTTGATTTCAAGGGGCACAGAGGAGGAAAATCTGACAGCTAATCATAGATCTATCTCTCCGAAAACAGGGCCTTCTAAAAATAGAGTCAGGCTGAGTCGGAACCTGTGACAGATGATTCAGGAGACTTTACAAATATGGACACAGAATCTCAAAAGACTTTGAAACGTAACAGATCTCCCCCTTCTAAAGAGTATTTTTAGAACCCAAAATCCAAGAAATACCTGTCAAAGAAAGACTTCTTTGAGAACCTTTCAAAAAATGATTTCTTGAAAAAAGATATTAGGGATCAGGCAGTTTCTTCTCCTGGCATAGCATCAAAATAGGTTCCCTAAAATTCTGCAGTGGAATCGCCGGTCTGTTTGGTCGGCAACTACCGATTTACAATATATTTCTTCGCAAATTTCTCCTGACATAATTGTCATTCAGGAAACCTGGCTTGCTAATGGTAAAAAAAATTACATGAAAAATTATCGATTAATCCAGCTGGATCGGCCGAGTAGAGGTGGTGGTCTGGTTTTCTTAACATCAACGAAATTTAGTCACAGAGCCAAGGTATCGTATCAGCGTATAGATACGAAGTACGAAATCCTGGTGTTAGACATAACACTACCAGACTGCTCGCCTTTCTCTTTTGCAAATGTATACTTTCCTGCAGGAGTTCAGGACACGAGATGCCTCGATAATATGTTAGCTTCATGCAGAAAAGAAATATTACTGTGTGGTGATTCCAATTCACACCATATGTCTTGGAGCTTCAGATCTGATGTGTGTGGAAGACGTTTGTGGAAATGGACGCTCAATAATAACTTTTCCTGCTTGAACTCACAAGTCGCTACATTTGTAAGAGGTAACTCTAAATCGACTATTTATTTAACAATTTCCAGGTACACTTTAGGCATATCCTTGTGGAATATCCTTGTGGAGGTTTAGTTTGGCAGGGAAAGTTGGCTCATTCGTAAATTATGTTAAATTACAAAAAGACTTAAAATCTACATTAATCTTTTTGCGAGGAAATGCAGGAAGACCTTAGGGCTATGAGTCTATGTGCGATATTGAAACGATCATTAAAAAATTCAACGTTTACTGTAAACTCGAACACAGCGGGATCTTTTTGCCCGTGGTGGAATCTAGAATGTGTCAGGGGGTATAAAAAGCAAAAAGCGGCTTGGAAAAAGCTGTTAATTAACCAATTCCCCAAAATTTGGAGTGATTGTAAATTCATGGCCACTGATTTTAAGCATATAGTGCGCAAAACAAAAGAAGACTACGATATGAATAAATTTAATTATCTGTCTAAGTCTAAAAACAAGAAAATGCTTTTCATGTTTTTGCGTGCGAGAAAAATGATTCCACGGGCAGAAAGCATTCATTCCACCATTATGTAACCTCGCGAACTGTCTGATTTCTTAAAAAACATTGCTAAAGACTTGCAAACCAGGTTTACGACAATTATGCCAAAGTCCATGGTGAAATAATGGTGGATTGTGATTTCCAGGAGGTATCTTTAGCTGAGCTGGCGGATGTGATAAAGAGCTTACCGCCCGCTGCTCCTGGGCCTGATGGGGTGACCTATACAATGATAAAAGTGCTATATTAAATATCCCCACATGAAATCCGCAATATAGTTAATTATTCACTAAAAAATTCTTGGATTCCGGCAGATTGGAAGCTTTCCAAAATAATTTTGATACTTAAGAAACAGGGAATGGAGGTTACTCTGGACAACATAAGGCCTATTTCATTGACGTCTAACCTGGTGAAGCTTGTAGAGAGTGATGATAGTTATAGCGCGAGAACAAAACAACGACACAGAGACAAGAAGGACACGAAAGACACGAAGTCTTTCGTGTCCTTCTTGTCTCTGTGTCGTCGTTTTGTTCTCGTGCTATAACTATCATCATGTCATACCAACTAGCCCAAGCTGCCACACTTGTATAGAGAGTCTTGAATGCCCGTATAATGAACTATATCAATGAACATACAATATTAAACCCCAGACGAATCGGCTTTAGATCGGGATACTCCATTTGGTGTGCACATGTGGATTTATAAAGTCGCATACAGCTGGCTCGGCATCACCACGAATACTGTGCACTAGTCACTCTAGACTTAGCTAAAGCGTACGACAAAGTGGAGTATGCTATCTTAATCCAGCAGGTGCAAGACTATCGCTTTCTAAAATATATCACATCATGGATTACAGTGTTTGTGAAAGAAAATTTTATTGCTTCTTGGATGGATGCTCTTCTAAAAGATATAAGCAGACACGAGGTGTACTTCAGGGCTCAGTATTATTCCCTGTTTTATGCAACATATTACTAAGTTCTATTCCAACTCATCGGGATATCCAAATTTACGTTTATGCAGATGGTATTGCTTTCTTTGCAACAAACAGTGATCTGCACTTATTCTATCAGGCATTACATAATTACATGAACATGCTAGAAGGATGGCTTGACAATATTCATATGCCATTGAACATCAAAATAAGTGCGCTTCTGCCATTCTCTTTTAAGAATTGTGTCAACATTTCCCTGATGTATCGTACCGAGCTCATTCTCCAGGTCGATTTCCTGAAATACCTAGGCATCGTACATAATAGGACGCTAAATTGGAAAAGCCATATAAACGAGGTTGGCTGTGAAGCGTCACGTGTCTTAGGGTGGTTACGCAAATTGGGAAACAGAAAAACAGGACTGCGAAGGAGTTCATTGATAATGATTTGCAAGATGTATGTGCGGCCTATCATGGAATTTGGGTGCGTATTATTTTCAGGCAGCGTGGCATACAAGATGAGACAGTTGATATTATTAGAAAGAAAAGCTTTGCACTTGTGTTTCAGACTCCCCGAATTTCTGGCAAATAATGTTTCGTATGTGGAAGCGCGTCTTCCACCTTTGTTAACTCGGTTTATAATACTTACAGTTCAATCTTTTTTAAAAATATACAATTCACCTCTGAGACAAGCGTCTTACGTTTTTATTCAAGAACCAACCGCATTCTTTGGAACACAATGGTCTAGACTACACTCCCCTCATATTAGGTTCTTCGAAGCGCTGCTAGAGCCTCTCAGTGTAAATATTTATCAGATTGCCATAACGAAGATGCCTAATTCAAAACTTGAAATTAAATTTCATGATATATTCCCTTTTAATGCGAAACAACTGCCCCTTCGATATTTAAATAATCGGTTACAAGATTACTTGACTCATCTGTCCATAAACAACATTATTGCGACGGATGCATGCGTATTAAACAAATAGGCTGGAGTAAGCATCTTCTGTACTTCTCTCGACTGGTCTTTTTCCGTTCTATTACCAGATTACACGCCTATATTCATCGCTGAACTATTTGCTATATTTCTAGCGCTTCGTAAACTTCCTGCAAGCGAATCAGAAGCGGTCATACTTACCGATTCTCTCTCAGTATGCACTGCAGTATATACAGCAAAAAATTTGACATTACCGAGTATGATTAGCAGTTTATTACCAGCAAAGCTGAAAAAATTTCACTCGCTATGGATACCTGGCCACTGCGGAATTTATCTAAGTGAGGTGGCAGACTCGTTAGCCAAAGCATCCTTATATGGACCACTCTTACCTATTTTACCTGATTTCGCCTTTGTAACAGCACTCAGATATAGAAATGCTTGTTTGCACAAGGAAATCTAAAAATTATTTATTTATTTATTTATTTATTTATTTATTTATTTATTTATTTATTTATTTATTTATTTATTTATTTATAGAATACTGCGGACAAAAAGTCCAAGCAGGGGGAACATAAACGAAACACTAAATAACAGAATGAAACAAGGTTGCAAAACGTTTTTTACACAATTTCTTTGCAGAGAGGTTATGACTTTTTAAAAAAAGTAACAATTGAACAACAAGGTGATAATACAATTCTGAGGAAGTCATGGAAGAACAGTACTTACACAAACGGTCAAGGGCGTGTAGGAAATGCTTCGATTAGTTTATTCCAATCATCTATTGTTTGTGGGAAGAAGGAGTATCGGAACGTATCAGTCCTTGCGAAGATTGGCGTTAGGGAATGAGGATAGTGGTGTCGAGTGGGTCTGCTTAACAAGAGGGATACGTATGCTGCGGTGCCCCGCCGCGGTGGTCTAGTGGCTAAGGTACTCGGCTGCTGACCCGCAGGTCGCGGGTTCGAATCCCGGCTGCGGCGGCTGCATTTCCGATGGAGGCGGAAATGTTGTAGACCCGTGTGCTCAGATTTGGGTGCACGTTAATGAACCCCAGGTGGTCGAAATCTCCGGAGCCCTCCACTACGGCGTCTCTTATAATCATATGGTGGTTTTGGGACGTTAAACCCCACATATCTATCTACGTATGCTGCGGTGTCTAAGGATAGCCTGTGGTTTACTATGTCTGAAAGAAACTGTAGCCGACTTTTTTTTCTTCGAATTTGTAATAGTTCTATACCATTTGCCGTTACAAATGCAGTGGGGGAGATGGTTCACATGAATTTACTATATATGAATCGTTGAGTTTATCCAATTATCATTGGATAAAGTCAGAGACTTCGTACATAAGATTTTGCTGGAACAAACAGTGGTGTATATCTCGGCAGTTAGAAATTACAATCACGAGATTACGATGCAGAATTCCGCACCTGAATTATTACCTACATCTCACAGCATCTCCGTTATGTCTCTTTTGCAAGGAATCAGAATCAATAGATCATTTCTTTTTATCCTGTCAACGATATTCTTATCAAAGGAAAAGATATCTGGTCGAACCAATTGAGAAGCTAGGTTTAAAAATAAACGTGGAAGTAATTTTATCCTTCGAAGAAATTACATTAGGTTATAGCCACAGGGAGGTTTACTCTGCCGTGTGTGCGTACATAATGGCAACAAAAAGATTACCTTTTTAGTCTTTTGTTATTATTATTTACGGCTACGAGACTACCTGAATGCCTGACTTATAACTAACACAATTCATGATCCTGCCGCCCGGTTCTTGGCCGATCCCCCTTTGTGAGCGAGTGCCAGCAAAACTGAAGGCTCATCATCATCATCATCATCATCATAGTGCAGAAGAAGAAAACTCCTCGGGAGGGGCTTTCCTCTGGTCTGCTTCACGTCCGCCACAGGAGAAACCAGTGGATTAGTTTCTGCGCAACGGCATTCCCGCAGTTCCTGTGGCCCTCGTCCCTAGCAATGGCGGCTTCGTTCGGACGAAGAATCCTAAAGCGATCCAGGTGAAGCTTAGAGCTGCGACGCGTCGCTTCCACAGCATCACAGAGGTCCACCAGTTCGGCAGAGGTGGTAGTCTATGTTTTGCATCTGATCAGCTGTGTGTCCAAGACCTAGTGAAGTGCTCGAGTTTGGCGAGCAATCCGGTGAGCGCCTTTATTCCCCCCCCCCCCATCTGGCATGTGTGAAAGGTATTGTTCGCGGTGTCGATGTTAACTTGACCCCGTCTGAGGTATTAGAGATGTTTGCCGTGACTGGTGCTATCTCCGTTTATAGGTGTGCACGACTGGTAGAGAAGCAGAAGATCCCAACTAAGTCGGCAATTGTAACCTTTGCTGGAGCGAGTCTCCCAAGCGAAATCAAGGCATGGCCACTGATATATATATATATATATATATATATATATATATATATATATATATATATATATATATATATATATATATATATATATATATATATATATATATATATATATATATATATATATATATATATATATATATATGTATATATATACTGAAATAAATATGAATAACGGACGCTCTGCTGGTAATGAAGAAGACGATGATGATCGGTGGCTGCAGTAGTAACTTGCGTACGCCGTTCGCCATTAGCCAGACCTGCCTGATAAAGCATATTTGCCAAGCTGCGTCTGAACCTTTCTCGACGTACAACACCTCTACTTTAAGGGGTGGAGGAGCCGGGGTTCCCATAAACCTGGAACTTCGCAATCGGACGCTACCCTCACCGTTCATCATGACTGCTCCTGGCCCTTCTCAAGCTGCCTTACCAACGACAGTCTACTGTACTGGCGTGCCTCGGCAACGCTACCCACTAGTTTTTCGCGACAACGACGAACAAGACGCCGAGGACTGGCTGGCCGAGTACGAAATCGTAAGCGCTTCCAACAAGTGGAATGCCTGCAACCAGCTCACAAACGTGCGCTTTTACCTCGCTGATGTGGCCAGCCTCTGGTTCAAGAACCACGAAGGCGAATGCACCAACTGGTCCGCCTTCAAGACCGCCATCACCGTGGTCTTCGGTCGTCCCGCCGTGCGCCGGCTTCGCGCGGAACAGCGTCTCCGTAGTCGAGTCCAGCGCCGGGACGAGACCTTTACAAGTTACATTGAAGATGCCTTGTCTCTTTGCAAGCGCGTCGATCAATCTCTAACCGAACGCAAAAAATCAAGCACATCATCAAAGGATTTGACGACGATACCTTCCAGATGCTCGTCGCTAGGAATCCACAGACCGTCACCGATGTTGTCCAGCTCTGTCAGGAGTACGACGAGTGGCGTAAGCAGTGTCTTTCGACGCGCAGGACCGCTGAAAATACGGCTGAAGTTTTCTCCCTCGTGCACGACGTCGCTGCTGATCACACCGTCTTACTGCCCCACATTAAACAATTCATTCGTGAAGAAGTTGCGCGTCAGCTTTCTCTTGTGGCCGAAGCATCCGAGCCAGTGACCTCGTTAGACCCACGTCTACGCCTGGTCATCGAGACACAGGTCACGCAGGCACTGCCTCTATCGCCATCTGTCCCTACGCCGCTGACCTACGCTGCCGTCGTTGCTAGACCCCCTGCCCCACCTGTCTCTGGCGCATACCGGGTCCTCCTACCCTACTACGCTGCCCACATAACGGCACCCCATCCTGTTTCGCCCCCTGCACCTTCTGTCGTTAATCCATGGCGCACCTTGGATAATCGACCCATCTGTTTTGCATGCGGTTTCGTGGGACATATAGCACGCTACTGTCGCCGTCGCAACTTCCAGCCTCTAGACCATGGGAATTCTGCAAATTACCAGGCTGCCCAGAATCCCCAGCGACCATCTTCTCCTATGACCGACTCATTCTCCCCACGACGCCCTGTCGCTTCTCGCCGGTCATTACCACCCCGTCGCCGATCTGCCTCCCCGATGCTTCGGCGCTAGAGACCCGCTCGAGAGGAAAACTGACAGCCGCAGTTCCGGAGGCAAGAACTGCGTCGTCGTCGAACTCTCCAAGACCCCCTCTTTGTCCGCCCAACGAAATTGATGTGCTAGTAGAAGGTGTTGCTGTACATGCACTTGTCGACACAGGCACCGTCGATTCTGTAATTAGTGAAAAACTGTGTCGCGATTTGAGAAAAGTTACAACGCCGCTTACGAATCTTGCTCTGCGTACAGCCACTTCCCATTTCATCGCGCCGACAGCTCAGTGCACAGCACGCGTTCTTATTCAAGATGTTTGGTACGCCGTCAACTTTGTTGTTCTCCCACGTTCATCTTACAACGTCATACTAGGATGGGATTTCCTTTCTACCCATCAGGCCCTCGTCGACTGCGCTCGTGCTGAACTCACGTTGACGAATCCGTGCCTTGATATCGATCACCACAGTCCCTCGAAAGTGTTTGCCGCAGCTGACATCCGCATCGCGCCGTTGTCCGCCGTCCTAGTGCCTGTGTTTTCCCCTGTTGCCACTAACTCGACGCTCCTGTTCCAACCGACTATAGCTAGTGTGCAACACCGAACCATCGTCCTCCCGTTTGCCGTCATCAACTTTTCCAATGGTTCGGCGGTACTTTATGCCTGCAACGTTTCTGTTTGCCCATTCATCCTGCTACGCGGCGAGCGTCTGGGAAGCCTCGAGACCTTAAATTGTATTTTCGAAGACCCGATGTATCCAGACAAGTCATTACTACCGACTTGTGCCTTACACCCGCAACTGACGCCAATGAACCTATGGATGTATTCCGCAAGTCCATTGATTGCAACCTCACGCCTGGGCAGCCGGAACAGCTGATCAAGCTCCTACAGCGTTTTCGAGCCTCGTTTGACCATAATCAGCCTTCTTTAGGTCGAGCGTCATCTGTGGTTCACCGTATAGATACCGGTCAAGAGACGCCATTACGGCAACGTCCATATCGTGTGTCAACTACCGAACGCCATGCCATCAATGAACACGTTGACGACATGCTGACACGTGGCCTAATCGAACCGTCAAGCAGTCCCTGGGCCTCTCAAGTTGTGTTGGGGAAGAAGAAGGACGGATCCATCAGGTTTTGCGTGGACTGCCGACGTCTCAACTGAATCACGAGCAAGGATGTCTATCCGCTGCCAGGCATTGATGATGCCTTGGACTGCCTACAGGGTGCCTAATTTTTCTCTTTTTTTAGATCTGCGCTCTAGATACTAGTAGGTACTCATGGCAGAGACCGATCGCGAAAAAACAGCTTTCATCACGCCCGACGGGCTTTACGAATTCACAGTCATGCCCTTCGGCCTCTGCAACGCGCCAGCTACTTTTGAGCGAATGATGGACTGTATCCTTCGAGGCCTCAAACGGAACGTTTGCCTTTGTTATTTAGATGACATTGTCGTCTTTTCAACTGATTTCGCAACCCATTTAACCCGCCTCGATAAAGTCCTCGCGTGTATTTCTGCCGCGGGGTTGCAACTGAATTTGAAGAAGTGCCATTTCGCCACTCGAACTTACCATCCTTGGCCACGTGGTTTAAAAATACGGCATTCTTCCTGACCCTGCGAAACTTACAGCCGTTTCAGCGTTTCCCAAACCGACCTCCATGAAAGAGCTCCGAAGCTTCATAGGCCTTTGCTCTTACTTCCGGCGCTTCGTCCGCAATTTCGCGACGATCATCGCTCCTTTGACCAAGCTCCTCGCCGGCTCTAGAGACCTTTCAGCCTGGTCTGCCACCTGCGACGATTCTTTCAATGAACTGCGCCGCCTCCTCACGTCGCCGCCTATTCTGCGACACTACGACCCATCGGCACCCACAAAGATCCATACCGACGCTAGTGGTGTCGCCACCGGTGTCGGGCTAGGCGCTATTCTTGCACAACAGAAAGACGGCTTCCAAGAGTACGTGGTTGCCTACGCAAACCGAACTCTTAGAAAAGCCGAAATCAACTATTCCGTCACTGAAAAGGAATGCCTCGCCATTATTTGGGCGATAGAGAAATTTCGGCCTTACGTGTACGGGCGCCCTTTTGACGTCATGACTGACCACCACGCCCTTTGCTGGTTGTCGTCACTGAAGGATCCAAGCGGTCGCCTCCCCCGATAGGCATTACGCCTCCAACAATAAAATATTTGCGTGGTCTATCCCTCCGGCCGGAAACATTCGGACGCAGACGCCCTATCCCGTTCGCCCCTACCCCCTGACCCGGACTGCTGCGAAAGTCTAACCTGTGATGTCACTGCCATCACCATCGCCGACATGCCATCTGAGCAACGCAAGGACCCTTGGGTTGCTTCGATTCTAGACATCCTGGCTGGGCGGATGGCTCCCCCCCTTCTCGCACGTTGCGTCGGCAAGTCGAGCACTTCACCACTCGCGACGACGGGCTGTACCGACGCAACTACGCAGCCGATGGACGTCAGTGGCTACTCGTGATTCCACGTCATCTGCGATCCGAAATTTCTTCCACGTTTCATGACGACCTCCAATGTGGCCACGCAGGTTTCCTGAAGACTTATTCTCGCATACGTCTCCGATATTACTGCCGTGGCATGTACCGTTTTATACGACAATACGTTCGGGCCTCCTCGACGTGCCAGAGACGAAAAACTCCCCCTTATCACGCCAGTAGTACTTTGTTACCCTTACCATGCCCATCCCGACCATTCGATCGCGTCGGCATCGATATCTATGATCCCCTTCCCAACACTGCTGATGGCAACCGCTGGGTCATAGTTGCCGTCGACCATCTCACGCGGTATGCCGAAACTTCATTCCTTCCCTCGTCTACAGCAAAAGACGTTGCGACTTTCGTTCTTCACAACATCGTGTTACGTCATGGAGCACCTCGGGAGTTACTGAGCGATCGTGGTCGCGTATTCTTGTCAGACGTCATCACAGTATTGCTGCGCAAGTGCCACGTCGCTCACCCCACTACAAGCGCCTAATCATCCTCAGACCAATGGAATGACCGAGTGCTTCAACCGCATCTTTGGTGACATGCTGTTTATGTATATCTCGTCAGACCAATCCAATTGGGACCGAGTGCTCCCGTTTATCAGGTTCACCTATACTACCGCCATTCAAAGCACTACTGGGTTCTCTTATTTTTTCCTCCTTTATGGACGCGAACCTTCTTGCACTATGGACACCATTCTTTCGAACAAACGTGACTCCTCAGAGTCCACGACTTTATCTCAAGCCACTACATACGCTGAAGAATGTCGCCAACGGGCAAGATTATTCACAACCCAAGACCAAGGGCGCCAAAAGCACCACCATGACGCATCAAATAACACTACTTCCTACGATCCAAGTTCACTCGTCTGGTTGCATGTCCCTTCTGCTACATCTGGCCTTTCTACCAAGTTGTCCCAAATATCACGGCCCATATTGTGTGCTACAAAAAACGTCACTGGTGAATTACCTCATCGAGCCACTGGAGCCATCTTCTGACCAACGTTGTCGTGGCCAGCAAGTTGTCCACGTCTCGAGACTTAAGCCCTGCTACGACCCTCCCGTGTTCACTTGTCCATAGGACGCCAGGATGGCTCCTTCTTTCGCGGGGAGTAATTGTAATGAATCTGAATAACGGACACTCTGCTGGTAATGAAGAATACGATGATGATCGGTGGCTGTAGTAGTAGCTCGCGCACGCCGCTCACCATTAGCCAGACCTGCCTGATAAAGCACATTTTGCCAAGGTGCGTCTGAACTTTTCTCTACGTACAACACCTCTACTTTAATATGTATAGTGGAACCACTATCACCGCGACCACTCCAGTGTACGAAGTCCTGACAATACGGTCACACTAATAGAGGATGCAGGTCAGAACTCAGATGCCGGGTGTGTGGTGACAACCACAAAACAAATGACAGCACAGCTGAAGAAGAGAAATGTTGTCTCTGCAACGAACAACACCGTGCAGATTGTCCTGATTGCTCAGCTAAGGCTCGAGAAATACAAATTCTTGAAATTATAGGGCGTAGGCGCTGTTCTCGACGAGAAGACATAGAGGAAATATAGGCCAGACCTCAGGGGTATGCCAGTGTTGCAGCACGACATATCTCGGAAATGAATGGATCGATTTTCCTGAATATCGCAGAGGGCGTAGAAAAGCCTCTAGAAAAAGCCATGTAACGACTGGCTTCTAACCTTTGTGATTGTCTATCTCAAATTTTGACTAACCAGATGACTCACATATTTGGTACAACGGAAGGGTCAGGCCTAGTATCCCAACATGTTGAGAGTTCACGACCAATAATTGACGGTGAATCTGAAACTGCGCCATCGTACTATCCGTCTGCAGGAGCCTCTGCAATAGGCGTCCGCAGCCAAAATGACGAATTTGAAACCGCACCATCGTATTCTTCGTCTACAGCACCCTCTGCAGTAGATATACAGAGTCAAAGCGAGGACAAAGATGCAGATACAAGAGATTCAGATGACATGGATTTGGACCTTAGATCCCTGAAGCGATCTAGATCCCCTCTGTCAAGGAAAACTAACTCACCAAAACAGACAAAGAACAAAAAGTATCTGAAGGAAAAGGAGAGCCTTTCAAAGAGCGATTTCTTGAAAGAAAGTATTCTAGATAAAGCTGTAGCGGAAGCAGCTCTTTCGAAATCATGGGGTCGCTTAAGATTCTCCATTATAATTGCCGATCAATTTATTCTGCATCTACGGATTTGGTATACTTGACTTCTAAATTCGCGCCTTATAGCATTACAAGAGACATGGCTATCTGTACATAACTTGTTCCAGTTAAATAACTTCCGGTCTTCTCGACTAGACCATCCATCGAGAGTTGGGGGTCTAGCTTTCTTTATTAATAATAGAATTATTATGAAAGTTAAATGTTCATACAAACATATGTCGCCAGAATGCGAAATTTTGGCAGTAGACATTTTATTACCCAACTGCAGTCCTGTCACCCTAGTTATTATGTATTTTCCGGATGGAGTTCAAGACACACGAAGTTTGGATCTAGCTACAACGTCGCGGTGCAAGGACGAAGTTTTAGTTGGAGACTTTAATCCCCACCACATGAGTTGGGGTTCTAGAACATATCTGAGTGGAAAACACTTGTGGGAGTGGACAATGACTAATGACCTGTCGTGCCTCAACGTCAGAACTCCCACATTTATTTGTAATCACTCCAGGTCGGCTTTAGATTTGTTTTGTCAGTTCGGTCATTACTACTTCTTTTTGGAAAGCACTGGACTGTGGCACCAACAGTGACCACTTACCGATAAGTTTTGAAATTTCTTGCCCGAGAATTCCATCTTGTTCAAATGTAACAGTATTTGTAAATTACACAAAATTCAAGAATGATCTGAAGTCAGCATTGGCTTTTCACTCGGAAGAGAGCGATGATACAAAAGCAGTGAAGATAAACGCAGTCATTAAAAGATCCTACAAAAGAGCCGAATTCACTGTTGAATCGACAAAAAGGGCATATAGCCGTTGGTGGAATGATGTATGTACAACAGAGCACCAACGACGTCAGGCAGCTTGGAAGCAGCTCTTACATAATCATCATCATCATCATCATTATCATCATCCTGACTACGTTTACTGCAGGACAAAGGCCTCTCCCATGTTCCGCCAGTTAACCCGGACCTGTGCTTGCTGCTGCCAATTTATGTCTTAAACTTCTTCATCTCATCTGCCCCCCTAACCTTTTGTCTCCCCCTAACCCGCCTGCCTTCTCTGGGAATCCAGTTAGTTTCCCTTAATGACCAGCGGTTATCCTGTCTACGCGCTACATGCCCGGCCCATTTCCATTTCCTCTTCTTTATTTCAACTACGATATCCTTAACCCCCGTTTGTTGACTAATCCACACTGCTCTTTTCTTGTCTCTTAAGGTTACACCTACCATTTTTCTTTCCATTGCTCGCTACTTCGTCCTCAATTTAAGCTGAACCCTCTTTGTAAGTCTCCAGGTTTCTGCTCCGTAGCTAAGTACCGGCAAGATACAGCTGTTATATACCTTCTCTTGAGGGATAGTGGCAATCTACCTGTCATAATTTGAGAGTGCTTGCCGAATGTGCTCTACCCCATTCTTATTCTTCTAGTTACTTCAACCTCGTGGTTCGGCTCTGCGCTTATTACCTGCCCTAAGTAGACATAGTCTTTTACAACTTCAAGTGCACTGTTACCTATCTCGAAGCGCTGCTCCTTTCCGAGGTTGTTGTACATTACTTTCGTTTTCTGCAGATTAATTTTAAGACCCACCTTTCTGCTCTCCTTGACTGACTCCGTAATCATGAGTTGCAATTCGTCCCCTGTGTTACTCAGCAATGCAATGTCATCGGCGAAGCGCAGGTTACTAAGGTATTCTCCATTAACTCTTATCCCTAACTGTTCCCATTCTAGGCTTCTGAAAACCTCCTGGTAGCACGCGGTAAATAGCCTTGGGGAGATTGTGTCCCCCTGCCTTACACCTTTCTTGATTGGTATTCTGTTGCTTTCTTTAAGAAGCACTATGGTAGCAGTTGATCCCCTGTAGATTTCTTCCAGGATGTTTATATATACTTCATCTACGCCCTGAGTCCGCAGTGTCTGCATGACGGCTGATATTTCTACTGAATCCAACGCCTTCTCGTAATCTATGAAGGCTATGTATAGTGGTTGGTTATATTCTGAGCATTTCTCTATTACCTGATTGATAGTATGAATGTGGTCGATTGTTGAGTAGCCTGTTCGAAATCCTGCTTGTTCCTTTGGTTGATTGAATTCTAATGTTTTCTTTACTCTGTTAGCAATTACCTTTGTAAATAGCCTGTATACTACAGAGAGCAAGATGATCGGCCTGTAATTCTTCAAGTCCTTGTCATCTCCTTTCTTATGTATTATGATGATGTTAGCGTTCTTCCAAGACTCTGGTATTCTTCCCGTCAGGAGACAACTCGTAAACAGTGTGGCTAGTTTTTCTACACATTCTGTCCTCCATATTTCAGCAGATCTGATGTTACCTGATCCTCACCAGCAGCTTTGCCTCTTTGCATGTTCTCCAAAGCTTTTCTGACTTCTTCTATCATTACTGGTGGGGTGTCATCTGGGTTACTGCTAGTTCTTATAGTATTAAGGTCGTGGTTGTTTCGACTACTGTACAGATCTCTGTAAAACTCCTCCGCTATTTTAACTATCCTATCCATATTGGTAGTTATTTTGCCTTCTTTGTCCCTTAGTGCATACATCCGACTTTTGTCTATCCCAAGTTTCCTCTTCACTGCTTTGACGCTTCCTCCGTTTTTCAGAGCGTGTTCAATTCTCTCCATGTTATACCTTCTTACATCGCATACCTTACGTCTATTAATCAACTTTGAAAGCTCTGCCAGTTCTATTTTGTCTGTTATACTTGACACTTTCATGATTTGACGCTTCTTAATTAGGTTCTTCGTTTCCTGGGAAAGCTTGCCAGTGTCCTGTCTAACTACCCTTTCTCCAACTTCCACTGCACACTCCGTAATAATACTCGTCAGATTATCATTCATTGTTTCTAAGCTAAGGTTAGTTTCCTCACTAAGAGCCGAGTACCTGTTCTGCAGCGACACTCTGAATTCCTGTACTTTCCCTCTCAGTGCTAGCTCATTGATTGGCTTCTTGGGTATCAGTTTCTGTCGTTCGTTCTTCAAGTCTAGGTGAATTCGAGACCGTACCATTCTATGGTCACTGCATCGTACCTTGCCAACCACTTCCACATCCTGCACGATTCCTGGGTGTGCAGTCATTATAAAGTCTATTTCGTTCTTATTTTCGCCATTAGGGCTCCTCCATGTCGACTTGCGGTTTTCTCGTTTTCGGTAGAAGGTGTTCAAAATCCGTAAGTAATTGCGTTCTGCGAATTCTACTAGTAGCTCTCCTCTGGCGTTTCTAGTGCCGATGCCATAATCTCCTACTGCCTGATCTCCAGCCTGCTTCTTCCCTACTTTTGCATTAAAGTCGCCCATCACTATAGTATACTGTGTTTTTACCTTAGTCATTGCCGATTCCACGTCTTCATAGAAGCTTTACACTGAAGCGTCATCATGGCTGGATGTAGGCGCGTAAGCCTGTACTACCTTCATCTTGTATCTTTTATTCAGTTTAATTACGATACCTACCACCTTTTCATTAATGCTATAGTATTCCTCTATGTAACCAACTATGTTCGAGGAGCTAGAGGGTGTTAAATGGGATATAATAGGGATCAGTGAGGTTCGGAGGACAGATGAGGCCTATACGGTGCTACAGAATGGGCACGTCCTTTGCTATCGGGGCTTGGCAGACAGAAAAGAACTGGGAGTGGGGTTCCTAATTCACATAACTTACATAATCAATCCCCCCGAAATTGGGCCGATTGTAAATTCATTGCAGCGGCCTTTAAGAGAACGGTAGCTCAAGCTGAACAAGAATATGACAGAAGACATTATGAATGCCTGTCGAAGCCTTAACATATAAAAGTACTTTTCCAATATATGAGAGCTCGAAATTCTTGCCATCACCAGGTAATGCAGCTTGTAATAATCTGTACGATGCAGTGAACATAGAATGGTACGGTCTCGAATTCGCCTAAACTTGAAGAAGGAACGACAAAAACTGATACGCAAAAAGCCAATGATTGAGCTAGCACTGAGAAGGAAAGTACAGGAACTCATAGTCTCGCTTCAGAACAGGTACTCGGCTCTTAGTGAGAAAACAAACCTTAGCGTAGATACAATGAATGATAATCTGACGAGTATCATTACGGAATGTGCTCATTATGCCTCAAGAATCTCATTAAGAAGCGTCAAATTATGAGTCTCAAGTACAACAGACAAAATAGAAGTGGCAGAGCTTTCAAAGTTGATTAATAGGCGTAAGGTATGTGATGTAAGGAGGTATAACATGGAAAGAATTGAACACGCTCTGAAAAACAGAGGAAGCGTCAAAGCAGTGAAGAGGAAACTTGGGATGGGCAAAAATGGGATGTGTGCACTAAGGGACAAAGAAGGCAAAGTAACTACCAATATGGATAGGATAGTTAAAATAGCGGAGGAGTTTTACAGAGATCTGTACAATAGCCGGGACAACCACGACCTTAATACTATAAGAACTAGCAGTAACCCAGATGAAACCCCACAAGTAATGATAGAAGAAGTCAGAAAAGCTTTGGAGAGCATGCAAAGAGGCAAAGCTGCTGGTGAGGATCAGGTAACATCAGATCTGCTGAAAGATGGAGGAGAGATTGTGTTAGAAAAACTAGCCACCCTACGTATTTACGAGGTGTCTTCTGACGGGAAGAGTACCAGAGTCTTGGAAAAACGCTATCATCATCTTAATACATAAGAAAGAAGATGACAAGGACTTGAAGAATCACGGGCCGATCAGCTTGCTCTCTGTAGTATACAAGCTATTCACAAAGGTAATTGCAAACAGACTAGAGAAAACATTAGAATTCAATCAACCAAAGGAACAAGCAGGATTTCGAACAGGCTACTCAACAATCGACCACATTCATACTATCAATCAGGTAATAGAGAAATGCTCAGAATATAACCAACCACTATACATAGCCTTCATAGATTACGAGAAAGCGTTTCATTCAGTAGAAATATCAGCCGTCATGCAGACACTGCGGAATCAGGGCGTCGATGAAGTATATATAAACATCCTGCAAGAAATCTACAGGGGATCAACTCCTACCATAGTGCTTCATAAAGAAAGCTACAGAATACCAATAAATGAGGGTGTAAGGCAGAGGGACACAATCTCCCCAATGCTATTTACCGCGTGCTTACAGGAGGTTTTCAGAGGCCTAGATTGAGAACAGTTAGGGATAAGAGTTAATAGAGAGTACCTTAGTAACCTGTGCTTCGCCGATTACATTGCATTGCTGAGTAACTCAGGGGACGAAATGCAACTCATGATTTCAGAGTTAGACAAGAAGAGCTGAAAGTTGGGTCTTATAAATAATCCGCAGAAAACGAAAGTAATGAACAACAACCCCGGAAGAGAGCAGTGCTTTGAGATAGGTAATAGTGCACTTTAAGTTGTAGAAGACTATGTCTACTTAGGACAGGTAATAACCGCAGAGCCGAACCACGAGATTGAAGTAACTAGAAGAATAAGAATGGGGTGGAGCACATTCGGCAAGCAATCTCAAATTATGACAGGTAGATTGCCACTATCCCTCAAGAGGAAGGTATATAACAGCTGTATCTTGCTGGTACTTGGCTACGGAGCAGAAACCTGGAGACTTACAAAGATGGTTCAGCTTAAATTGAGGACGACGCAACGAGCAATGGAAAGAAAAATGGTAGGTGTAACCTTAAGCGACAAGAAGAGAGCAGAGTGGATTAGGGGACAAACGGGAGTTAAGGATATCATAGTTGAAATAAAAAAGAGGAAATGGACATGAGCCGGGCATGTAGCGCGTAGACAGCATAACCGCTGGTCACTAAGGGTAACAAATTGGATTCCCAGAGAAGGGAAGCGGGCTAAGAGGAGACAGAAGGTTAGGTGGCCAGATGAGATTAAGAAGTTTGCGGGTATAAAGTGGCAGCAGCAAGCACAGGACCGGGTTAACTGGCGGAACATGGAAGAGGCCTTTGTCCTGCAGTGGACGTAGTCAGGCTGACGATGATGATGATGATGATGGTGATGATGATGATGGTGATGATGATGATGATGATGATGATGATGATGATGATGATGATGATGATGATGATGATGATGATGATGATGATGATGATGATGATGATGATGATGATGATCTAATAATCTGTCGGCTCAAAAAATGACCACTACCTTAGATGCAATCGGTAAAGGTCTGGAAAGCAGATTTACTTCAGTATTGCCAAACAACTGGCACAAGTCTACGACAAAGTCTGAGTTTGACGAAGTGACACAGACTATAGTATCCAACGTGATTAAACATTTACCCTGTGCGTCCCCTGGCCCAGATGGAATCACAGTACCCATCATTAAAATACTGTTCAATTTATCGCCTAGTGACGTCGCCAATGTTATTAACTACTCCTTAAAAACTCATGGGTGCCGCAGGATTGGAGAATAGCAAAGGTCATTCCTATACTAAAAAAACCGGGTGTAGGATTAACAGTCGATATTATCAGTCTAATCTCTCTAACATATAACATGGTTAAACTAGTAGAGAGGGTCATACATAGCCGAGTAAGTATCTGGATGGCAGACAACTTAGTAATAAAACCGAACTAAATCGGCTTTCGTAGTGATTTCTCTATTTGGTGTGCCCATGCTGATTTAGAGAGCCGAACACAGCTTGCGTGAAAAAGAAGGCAATACGCTGCTTTAGTAAAGCTTGACATAGCGAAGGCGTATGACAGTGTGGAGCACTTCATTTTGTTAAATATGCTAAAGAGGTCGAATTTCCCACAATATTTTATTGAGTGGGTGGCAGAATTTTTAAAATCAAGAGAATTCTACTGCGTCAAGGCTGGATGTTCCTCATCTAGATTTAAACAAACGTGCGGAGTTCCCCAAGGAGCCATCTTATCTCCAGCGTTATTTAATGCTTTAACAAGCACAATTTCAACAGATCAAGAAGTTACTGTCTACATTTATGCTGATGACATCGCATTATTTGCTGCTGACTGTGATATTTACTCACGACAACTTAAATTACAAAGATATATTAACATGTTAGAAATTTGGTTGCAGTCGATTTCTTTATCACTAAATGTCAACAAAAGTGCGCTCTTAGTGTTTCCGCTTGCAGACCCATTTTCAGTTCTATATAAACAGGAACCCATCCAGCAAGTAGACTCTATAAAATATTTGGGAATCATTTATAATGAAAAACCTAACTGGGGTCCACACGTAGAGTATACAACTACCAAGGCACAGCGGGCTTCAGGCTTACTGCACAAGCTATGTAACCGGAAATATGGGTTACGGAGGCACACCTTAATAATGTTGTACAAGATGTACATGCACCCCATCATGTAATTCGGATGCATGCTATTCTCGGGTGGCTCTGCTTATAAAACAAACCTTCTAGTTGTGTTGGAGCGAGAAGCACTGCGAATGTTTCTGGGACTCCTTAGGTTTGTGGCTATCAACGTACTGAACCAGGAAGCGCGCCTGCCTACACTACTTTGTCGATTTCGCATTTTGACCGTACGAGCATTTTTAAAATTTTATAGCTTACCGGCAAGAAGATCTCAATATGCTTTTACCGCAAACCCAGACGCCTTCTTTCTTGCTCATTGGCCACGGTTTCACAAACCTCAGATAATGTTTGTACAAAAGAATCTACAATGTATAAATGTGAACATTAGAAATGTAATTGAGGCTAATGACTCGAATTGTCATGTTATAATTGAGTATGATGATATATTCCCCCAAAACACCAAGTTACAATCTCTCAAAATTTTAAATAACATATTATTAGATTACTTGGAGCACACAGAAACTAAAATTATAATAGCCACAGATGCTTCAGTAAATAATCAAAAGGCAGGTGTAGGCATTGCCTCTGATTCGCTTGACTGGTCCTTTTCAGTGAGACTGCCTGATTTTACTCCAGTTTTTGAAGTGGAGCTCGTGGCGATTATTTTAGCTCTTCAAAAACTTCCGTCAAATCAGAAGAACGCAGTCATAATGACGGATTCTCTTTCAGTTTGTGCAGCTCTGACAGCTTCAGAGATCTCTCGAATTCTAAAGACATTCAAAACATTAGTACCCCCGCAGTTGAGACTTCTGAGGTTACTATGAGTTCCAGGACACTGTGGATTAAGATTAAATTAATTGGCTGATTCCTTAGCACGAGCCGCACTTGATGGCCCAGTTTTATTCATACTGCCAGATGTTGAAAATATTACAGCAATAAGATATCGAAAATCGGCACTCTCCACTGATACGATAGCAAAAGTAACACATGGACAGAATATAACTACCTCAAGTTTCCTGGCTACCCCACTAGAGCCAGTCCAGAATGCTCAAAATTTTAATTACAAATTTCAATGTCGTGCCCCCCCCCCCCCCCCACCTAAACCTCTATCTACACAGAGTTAGTCAGACGTCACCCCTCTGCGCATTCTGCGGAGAAATGTAATCACTAGAACATTATTTTTTTGTATTGTCGCCGATATGCTATACTTCGAAAAAGGTTACTAGTTATTCCATTTCTGAAAATAGGCGTTAGAGTGACGGTGGAAACTTCACTAAGCTATGATGCCTCAGTTTTGGGACATTGCCACAGGGATGCTTTCAATGCCGTTTGCGATTATATCCAGGCCACAAAGCGTATACGTTTGTGATCTTCAATCAAATAATTATTATTTATTACTCCCCCCCCAAAAAAATTTCTAAATGGCAAAGTGAAGCAAACGCAGCTGAGTGGTAATCACAACACCTGAAATCTCAAAAATTCTCGACTTGACTTCTCTATTTTTTTTTCTCGTTTGCTCTCTTTTTATGTGGTTTTCCTTACATTAGTCATATTATATTACAAATTCATTACACATAGTTAAAATGATCACAGAAAAACTGCGCTACGCTTTCTTGGTCAGTCCCCCTGAGTGGGTATGAGCCATCAGTCCAGGGAAACAAACAAACAAACAAAGCGGAGCTAGTGTCCGAATCGCAGCTCTCCTATTCGTATTCTGACAGTTCCGGGAAGGTAATTCACACGGCCCCACAGCACAGTCAGTCACTCTGCTATTCGCCGCTGAGAACGGGACCTTTTGTTTCGGGTGAACGGTCCTACCAGGTTGTCGCATTCACTCGGCGCGGAGCGCGGAACAGACGCGACAACACTCGCCGCCCCACGCCAACGAGAGCAACGGTACCTTACCCCTGCAAGGGGGTCACTGTTTTAGCGCAGCTGACGAGGTCAGCGCGCATGGAGATGTGACCGTTCTATACACCGGCGGGCGGTTGGAAACCTCCGCTGTCCCTGCTCAAAGCGAGCGGTTGCGGCGGCAGTGAAGTGCAGCTTCGGTAGAGGCACGCTCACAGCGTTTCTCGGCACACTTGAAGTTTCCACGCGTCCCTCCGAATGTTCGGAAGGCGTTTTTCTCGATCAAGATCATCTCAGCAAAAACAGCGCGTGCGAGGTCTTGCCTGGCACATGCCTGCGGCATCGTCATGGGCGCAGCCATGTTTGCTGACGACATCACGCACGAACCAATGAGCACGCAGCTTCCTGGAGCCTTGTAAGAGCCCCTGGCGCAGTGCATTATGGGTGGGTCTATCCGCTCGCCTTTGTAAACTCGCAGCCCGGCGCAGTGCCTGAGCCGTGACCTTCTGTACTCCTGATCTGCCCAGCGAGCGAAGCGCCAGCACGCCCTTTCTGGTATTGGCGCCTGCTGCTATGCGTTTTGTGGCGCTGCAACTTACCCCATCCGCACCGGTTGCTGACGGCCAAAACATAGGCCGCCGCGCTTTTTTTTTTTTTCGTCTGCTCGCGCGACACTGGGAGAAAAGCAGCAATGTTTACGCGTGCATACACTCTGGACGATTGGAAAAAATGAATAAAAGCCTTTTTTTGAATAAACTTAAAAGTATAATGACGATCTTTTGCTACCGTCTCCTCGTGCCGAGCTGCGATAGAAGCGTGCAGGTAGTGCAGTTTGTACACCAGCGAAGCGAGGTTTCTTGGTGCAAATGAACCATCACGATGGTGTATGCTGCGTGCCTTTCTGCGAATCAAGGAAAGAGAAGACTTCTGATGTGACTTTTCATGAGTTTCCAGTGATCAAGGTTGGTGAAAAATGGATCAAGGTGATTTCTAGAAAGGGTAATTGGCTGTTGTCTGGCATGCTATATGGGTTGGGTAATATGGGTAATATATATATATGGATAATATATATATAATAATAATACATGGGTAATATGGGTTGCAAATGACTACGTGTCATTAAAAGAGTGAGTTGCTGGGCTGGTTGGTGGTGCATGACAGACTGAAACGCATATTAGCGCAAAAAAATAAATCAATAACCTCAAGAAAGTAAATGACGACGTGCTATACTCACAACTTTTTATTGGCAAAAAAAGAAAAGATGACAAGAGTGCACATATGGGAGCCATGTCACTACATGTGGTTATACAACTAGGTTTTCAAACACATCCATTGTGGGAAGAAGCAGCTTCTTCGAGATTGCTTTGGTAGTTTAATTACATTACCAAAAAGAGCAGAGATCGTTGCATAAGTGAATATTAATCCTCTGTCGCTTAATTAGTTCGACCTCGAACTTGAATTTATGTGCTACCGCGTGTGATAAAAACGTGTTAGTTTACCCGTCTATGCACATGCATGACCAAAGGACGTATACGTGGAAACTTTTCTCCTAATGAAAAGTTGTGAGTAGCGTGTGTCCTTGTCTTCTTTCTTGTGGTCATCCGTTTTATTTAGTGCTAATGTATCTCAGCCAGTTACGTGTGTCACATGGTTAACGAGGTGAAGTCATACGCCCACTTCATAACTGTGTTTTATTCACTTCGCCACCATGGTATAAACTTCTAATTGCATGATATACTCCTTAGAAAATAACAAGAAATTTGGTATTTTATTCACAATATTTCACTGAATGTTCATCTTCTTCCTTTCAAAGTGCTGGCAATGAAGTTTGGCTCCTAAATGACAGGTCGAAGGTGTGCAGTGTGCGCTTTGCTCCAACCGACTATAAGCCGGGACTAAAGATACAAAGACTGAAAGTGAATGCTGTGCCGTCAGTGTTTCCACACTATCCAAAGTACATGGTGCCGCCCGTGGCAAAAGTCCGCCGCACCTTGAAACGCTCAAATGTTCAGGAACATAGACCCTACCCAAAGAAAAAAAGTTACTAACAATGTTTAATGCTTGACGTCTCCCCATGGCTCTTGCATACGAATTGTACCAATGAAAACTAATTTCAAGGAAAGGCGTATAACAGAACACAATTTTTCAATGAAGGAAGAAAACAGGTTCAGCCCCGGCGCGCAGCAGATCTTGACATCGAGCGACATATGTCATCAGTACCATCTGCAAACACAACTTCGGGACCATCCTCAGACTTTATGCACCCTCTCACCGAATTTGAACGCACAGAACCAAAGCCACCTAGAACAGGTTAAGGCCTGCGCACTCCCTCCGTGACGTCACGCGCCTTGCCCGAGTGGGCCACACTTCGTGAAAAAGTTTGTCTGCTAGCCGTTCAGGCTCTACTAACTTCCATGCACTGGATGTCTGTGGGGTGGCCTTCCACAAGTCGCAGAGCGATAATCGCATATATGTACTTTTCTGCCAAGCGTGCAGATATAAATTTGAGGGCAAGTTATGTCAAACTAAGACATGCTAAAAGAAGCTTTGATTATTGTGCCCGAAGGCCGTAGCGTGAGAAGTGTGCCAGAATATGGTATGGTGCATTTCGATTTCCTTGAATAAAAAGAAATAAACTACGATCCAATATATTTCATGGAGACTACATCATTTATTTATTCTAACGTGAATCTTCAAGACGTTGGAGGTAGATTAATTGAGCATTTTCAGTTTCCTCTTCAGTGTTGCACCCTTCTTTGCCGCCGTTAACTAGTCGGTTTTCATTTGGACGTAGTTTTTCAGTAAGGTGTTGGTGGCTGCCCACAAGATGTTGTGAAGCACTGTTTCTGGATGGTGTCCTTTGCAACAAATGTCCAAATCTTCATTGTCAATTAAAAGGTGCTTCACCACACTGAGAAGAAGCTGCCTTTGGTGCCGTGCTGCATGAAACCGGGCGGTGTTCTCTTTCGAGGTCAGCTTTGTAAGCACGACTTGTGTGTGCAGAACAGCACTTATTACTACTGGTTGGAGAAATTTCAGGGCCCCTCTTGTGAGGCCTTCGATTAGCATATCATCAACCATTGGTATATACCTATCTTGTCTCGTGATGTTGGCCGCACAATCTTCACAGAGAATTTTCCTGAGAGCGGCGTGGGCGCAGTAACCTGCAATATACACTATTGCAGGCAAGCTTTCCTTTTTTGATTTCACGTCCTCTTCAGTCAACTTGACGCCATATTCTTCTATCACCTTGGCTGCATCAAACACAATACTGCTAGGTTGGGACAGTTCTTTCATATCTTGAATAACCAGCGAGTTCTGAAGCCTCAGTTTTGCTTCTTATTCAAATATTTGTTGGACGGAAATGTGGTAGTTGGATTCACATAGCCGACGGTAACGACCAAACCTTTCCTCGAGGCTGTCTGTCTGAAACTTTGCAAGCGAGACATATTCAAAACCTACCTCCTCCAGGCAATACCGACTGACTTCAATCAAGGAGTACCAGGTCAGACGTAGCGCGGAGTGCGTCTCCGTGGTTAACAGTCCTGCACGGCCAGGGCCAATCTTCAAGTTTTCCCAAGTGTCAAGCCAGTCTACAAATGCAATAAAAAACTGCAGCTGCATGTCCTCCATACTTCCTACGGGTGCTTGAAGAGGATTTCTTAGGTGCTTGCCTTTTGATGGTGTTTTAGTGTTCACAACGCACCACCACTTGTGTATTAATTCAATAAATTCAGCAGTTTTTCGGGCACAACTTAAACCAAGCTTTGCACCATAAGTTTTAGTGCTTCTGCAATAAATGGACTGATCACTTTCAGTGCTAGCTTCACGTTTTGTCTTTCGATGTTAGAGGGGTTCAAAGCCTTATAAGTAAGTCCGTATCCAAGCTTCGAGAGATTGTGTTGCTCGAAAACGTACAGTTCACGAAGTGTCTCAAATGTTGCTTTCTTCACTTGCACCTGTGATGTACTTGAAAATTTGGGATAAAAATGGAAGAGCCTTCATTTTTCTGGTTCAACCAGTTGTTACGGATGCACTTTAATAAATGCACGGTACCGACAACCAAAAATAGCAGCCTTGAATTGTCTGCTGGATGTGGGTACACAATGTCTATTGTGTTGTTTTTTGAAAAAAAATGACATTACTTTTCGGTTCACAGCGTTGTTATCAGTGATAACGGCAATTACTGTAAGTCCCGCTTTTTCAAGACCCAAAATTACTTTTTCAGGATGTCGTGCAAATGGGCTGGCTTCAATGCTGAAAACAGGAAGGATGTGTGCCACATCTTTGTGCACAGAAAGCAATAAATTTGTCATGAACACGTGTGCTGTTTTTGCCTCTTCAGAGGAATTCGATGCCGTCCCTGTTAATGAGCCACCCTTATACTCAAAATATTGCTGGATGTAAATTTCATCTATCATGAGCGTTACGACTCTTTCGTGCGGCTTTAGAAGACTCACTTTTTTTGTAATGTACTGCAAAAAGCCTTCATCGCTTTGTTTGTTTGCAGGACTTGCATTGTACTTGCTGCACAGCCTTAATATTGTGGAAGGATGAGGTAACATTAATTTCCCAGTGTTGCGAACGAATTTGTATGCGTGAGGAGAGATCGTATGAAAAATGCTAGCTAATATAAGAAGATCTGAAGACTATCTCATAGCTCCTCGCTCTTTAAGTAGAAGGCGCAACTGTTCCTTCAGAAACTCGAACGCTTCTACTTTTTCTTCTGGTAGGAGGTCACCATCAGGCAGGTCATCAAGAATAGAAAAAATAATGTGGAAGCAGGCTTTCAATTTTTCTTCTTTTTCGCAGACGTCCGGAGCATTGAAATGCTCCACACTTTCAAGAATAGTGTGCAAGCTCCGAATGTCTTCTAGTTTTTCAGGAATGGGAACATCAGCAATGTGCAGCTTCATCTTTTTTCAGTGGGCAGAAATGTGCAATTCATCGGAAACAACCACAGAACGTTCCACCTCTGGAGGTAGTGTGTTACTCTGAATATGCAGAAACATAACTGCAGCTTCCGTGCTGCTCACTATCCAATAGTCGGACAACTTAAGTTGTGAGAGTTGTGACATGAGCTGCTCAAAAGATGCCACTCTATTCTTGCGTTCCTCCTCTTCGTGCGAAACAAGCGACATCTGAATGCCCTTTCGTAGCTGGTCTGCCTAATGGTGCTTCCGTTTTGCGTCAGGCTCCTTGCGAACGGGAACAGTAGGATAGGTAAGCAGGGCTGTTCGGAAACATCGTCGGCACTGCATCTTCAGTTATAGTCGAGTAAGGCTCATTGGAACTTCTATTGTTTTTCCGTTGCTATTCGTGTAAGTGGTGGTAGTCCTCAAATATTTTGCTTTGAAATGAAGTTCGCAGACCTGTGGTATGCACAAGCAAAAAGAATGTTTTAAAATATTTTAACAACATTTTATATATGTTTTTCTGCCTGATTATGTTCTAGAACGTTATAATTAGCAAGTATTGAGATCTAGAGTAACGCTGCTCAGTAATGCACTGCACTAGCACATATCTGCGACACAGAATTCGCTTTATGTGAAGGTTTATCGGTAAAAATTTTAAATTCTTACCTTCGGATCACGCAGAGTGTCGATGTCGACATCCTTGCGACGAATAGCGCGTTTCCATTTTATCCTGCGGTCGTCTTTAGGGAAGGAGAACAAGCGGACCTTCGGTCCACCATCATAATTTCCGCGACAGTTCGGCACGCAGCAGGGGCCCATCCTGTGAACTTCCTGGAAATTTCACGCGAACAAACTTCACTGCTTGGACTCCAAATAACACAGCCAGGGCCACAACTTGCACATATCTCCGAAGAACGTCCACCAGCACTATTTCAAAATTCTTGTGCAGCGTAGCACCTCGCTTTGCCAGGGTCAAACAAGTTCTAACAGGCTCGCCCTAACGAAGGGAGTCACTGAGCCTGCATCCCCCAACCGGTTCTCACGATGCCCACCAGTTCATCGGGCTAGGTGTGCTGACGTCAGACAAGGAAACGAAGTGAGTGAATGGGCCTTGATAATTCTAGGAGGCGCTGACAGAACCACCTGAAACTGCACCTGGTGACAAAGTAAAAAAAAAAGAAGATCGACCGACGCTCATTGACCACGCAAACAACTATAACCAGCCGGAAGATGCGCCGTGTGATGACTTCCGCAAAATCATCGCACCGGGTATGCCAAACCATGGCAAGGAATAATGCTGAATTAAAAGCGCAAATAGCCAAGCTGAACCGTGAAGTTGCAGAGGCTAATCTTCTCTCCAAAAGAGCAAACGCTGCAGTCTTGCAGGTAAAGTTGTTTGCTGTTGTTGTTTGCTGTTTCGTTTCAAAACAGTTGCAGAGTGTTTTTTATTGATTATTCATGTACCTGCGATCTATATTTGCCATTTGAGACGAAGGTATTTATGCGCAAAATTGTCTGTATTGGGTTGTTTTTTATGCGCGCTGGATGCCGCGGCCAATGTCAAATGTCATAGTCCTTGCACTTTCTCGTCCAGATAGTAAATTCAATCCAGCTGAGTGTGCGGCAACAAGTCTACCATCGTATACCCGTACAGACGGTATTATTAGTTAAATAAACATTTAGAGGGCCAGCACTTTTTACAACCTGTCTCTGCCATCGTTCTTTCTTGTTTTGCACGATGATCCATGTTTTTGTATCTTATTTGTGGTTCCAATTGAAAAATAATGCTCCGAAATGTCATGTAAAATGCAAAATAAGATTCTCAAAGTCACATAAAATAAAATGATTCAAGATTCCCGTCACATTTACTCAAACCGTGATGAAACTCTTCTCAAACCGGCGGCAACCCATGCATTTTTATGCATCCACCGGCGCTAAGCTGGGGTAACTCGAGCCCCCCTATGCGGCGAAGTTCGGCATCCGAGCCGGCGCAGGCAGCTCCGTAGACCTCCGCCGGCTGGGCAGGTTAGGAGTACAGAAGGTCGTGGCCTGAGCTTGGCGGAGGAGAAAGATTGCATGCGTGCCCTCGCAGGAGAGAGACAGAACGAGGGCATGGCGCCGACAATGCGCGGGCCACAGACAAAAATGTGACTACTACTACACATGTAGTGTTACCACAGAACACCTACCAGTTTAGAGAACGGAAACTGTACCTTTGGGCTTTTGTATGCAAAAACGTAGCGGCGGCGCACTGAACTGCAATACCGCGAGGCGAGATGGCGCTAGTAGTACTATCATCATCAATAAGCAGACGCATTTTTTTTGTTGCAGGTGGGGGAGGGGGGAGCCTGCGGCTGGTTCGCGCTGCTCATTTCCTCTGTTTTTTTTTTTCGTTGCTCGATCGCGTTTCGCATCTGTAGTTATAGCCAGGGGACCTAGCTGGCCTCGATTGCAAAAACAACGTCAATCAAGTAAGGTTTGCATCGTTTATTGCGAGTGTCCAAGCCGGTACAATCAATGTATACGGTCGGGTCCGAACAAAACAAGTCACTCATACATATCGAAAGCTTTCAACCCATGTGTAAAGACTCTTGAAAGCTAACAAGCATATGCATATAACTGAAGATCGAAATTCTAAATCACTGAATGAACGTCGCTCTCATTGTGTTGCGGCGCTCGAGTTTAATAGCGTGGCTTCAGGACAAGGGTCCGATTCTGCCGTCAGATGCGGCGCTTGCCCCGTAGGGTTGATCTTGAAGCGAATGCGTGATGTAGAATCGAGAAGAAAACCTGCACATTGCGGATAGATAGCTCGCGCAGTTAGAGAAATGTAGTTTTGCTAAATTTGTTAAATAAGCAATTGTGGATGCGTGCATTTCTGAATCATTCTCGCTCTGCAATGCTACATTGAGTACTTCACAATGCTGCAATGTCCCGTCGTGTCGAGAGGGTAGGCACTAGTTTTAATACTCAGCCGTGAGCCCATATTACAGATATTATGTATTTAGGGGGCCTGAAAATATTTCAGGCTATCTACATTTATTGTTAGAGTTAAGTTACACAGTTACCACAGCTAGAATTTCTCGTCGCAGGTAATGACCAGTCTGCTGAGTATGCAGCGAACATGTATGCTAAAGGGACACTTATGAGGTGTGTGCTTAACGATCGAAAAGGCCCAATTCTATGAAAACAAGCTTCAGGTATGCATTGTACAATTTTGTTGTCTGTACATCTTCTTTGGTACTCTTACATCACACTATGTGCTCAGCCCTGAGCACAATCTCTCTTTTTTTGCATAGACGTATCCATAGAACTTGAGTACTCTCTTGCAAGCAAGCACTCCTGAAATCAATTGGTGGTACATGATGTGAATCTGTCAGAATACTGGATCAATAAAGGTCACATTTATTACACACTTGTTATTATGTTTACTTTTTCAGTATACTTGTGCTTGAAAATGAAGTTGTTTTCTCCTTGCTACTTTTAGAGGTTAGGACTTGAAATACGTACTATATATCTTGCAGTGTGGCTATAGATAAGTGAAGAACATGTATGTTTCAACTACCTGTGCGATTTCCTAGATTTTTTTCATGACCGTAATGCACAAAATTTCACTTCGTAGTGGTAGACACTATAGTTACGACAACTTAATTTAAACAGAAGCAGATGTCCACAAAGAAATGTGGAACGTTTTTCTGCCAAAAAAAAACTACCTCATGCAGTGAACACAATCTTGCTCTTCATGACAGCATTCACGTCTTTGAGGAAGCTGTGCAGCAACTGCTCATCACCTTTATGATTTATTATTTTATGAGCCCATTGAACATGTCTGCAAAGCTAAAGCAATTGAGTGCAGTCTTATGAGCTTTGGTGCATCTTTTTGTAAACTTGTGTGAGCTAAACACAGTTACTTAAAACAAAACAGTTCTGGGTGTTGTTGGTAAACTGTCACAAGGCACAACTAAATGTCCGAAAGCCTGTTAACGCCCATCACTGTGAGTGTGTTCATTATGTAGTGCAAATAATAATTTCCGACGACTCACATGCCAACTATGAAGCGATCGTGAGTCGTACAGTATTGGGCAAATTTAGATTGGTTCTGGCTTCCATGGGTTCAAACAAATGACACTGTAGCTTCACAGAAGGCAAGACTGCCTGTCGAAACATTTGCTTTGACTCCTTATGTTAACATATTTTTCATATTTTCAAGCTTCCATCTTTTAAGGGTCAGTTTAGTTCACCTGCACCGATCCGAACTGGTTCACAGCTGTGCATGAGAAGTTCAGAACTTGTGCGGCAGGAGTTCAGCGGTGCGGCATCACAAGTGAATGACAAGGTGCCGACAAGGTGGAATCCTTATTTTTTTCGCTTAATTTAATGAGGTGCAAACATCTTGGCAAAACACGCCGCATTTGCAGAGGTGTGTACAGTACCTACGTCGAATGGTATGTTGTTTGTTAAGCTGTGCGTGCGCCTGCACCAAACCAGCGCCGTCAGGGCAGAATGTACGGGAAAGTCATGAACTAGTTGTGGTGCTGTACCTGTCCTGCGCTTTTTGAAATGAGTGGCACGATTTAGAAGATGCCATTGCTGCGCCACTGAAATGAATGGCGAGGTGCAGCACTTTGTAAAATCGATCGTGTGGAGCAGGCGAATCAAATAAACCCTTAAGGACACAAGCGTCTTAGCGTTTCACCCCCATCGAAATATGGCTACAGTGGCTGGGATCAAACAGTGTGTTGTTGAGCTCAGCAGTACCACACAATCTAACTAATAGTGTTACAGTTTCAACATTATTGAAGTGTAGATTCCATGCCACGGTAGGTAGACAATGCTTGTAGCCAATCTAAAGCACCTCTCCACGATATGCGCGGTAAAACCTTCACAAATACAGCATTGCATGTGTGAGGTTAGAGATGACCTGTTGTAGTGGACATCAGATGTTTCAACGTGCTTGCAGAGTGGACATTCGGGAGTAGTCATCCTGTCATTGCATGGCAGTCTGGAAAAACAAGTAACATCACCAGATATTAATGCATGAAATCAATGCATAATCAATGCATGAAATTTTCCAAAGTAAACAAATAAACTCAGTTAATTAGTAAACAGCGGTATTTTATACATATATGTAGTGGTACCTCATAACACGTATATCACTCAGGGCTGCTTCTTCACAAGGCATGTCATGTAGCAGGTTCCTTGCCCATTGTACACATTCGCTTCCATGTCAGGTGGGCCAGGAGGCTGTGGCAGAAAAAGAAGTATTTCTCACTTATATGACGCTTCCTTTATCACACTATAGCATAACCAGACCCATAATTATGTGATGTTTCTCAAACGCGACTGCAGTAAACTATTAACTAGTAGGTTTTTTGCACTAATATATGGGCTAGCTAAGAAGACACATGCGAGGCGATAGTGATTTATTTGCCTTCTTTTATCGCAACGGCCTGGTTGGTGTTACCTGATGATAGAATTTCAGAATTAACTATTGAGTCAGCGACTCGTTCCCACGTGAAGCCATGCACGCCGCAAGTAACGCACGTTTTTCCGTTTACAGATTGAGACGTTCAACAATTTTAAAATTTAATACTGCAATGCGCTGCCACCGTGTGACGCCTACGCAGTCATTGGCAAAAAAAAACTACATATGTTGAAATGAACCAACTAGCCCCGCAAGCAACCATCCTTAAAAAACTGAAGTGGTTTCTACTCACCGCCCCGGGCTTGCAACTGATGTTCATCCGATGAAAGCTTCAACGGTCGCTTCGTTCCCCGAAAGTCACTCGAATTGCCTTCGCGAAAACATTTGAACGAGTCAAAATAAACAGAATGAGAAAGAATGTGTCGGTCGGCAGAGGCTCGAAATATTTACAGCGAAACGAAACAGTCTGAGACACCTCCGAACGTACCGCGAGCCGTTACCTGCTGTCGCAACCGTTGGCCGCCAAAAGCTTTGAAATGAGGATAGTGATGTCGATAGGCTGCTACTAACATCAAGTCAGCTGCAGTAAAAACTATTACAAAAAGTTGATGACGCAGAACATGTTTAAAAAAAATATTTGTTAGAAGAACAAAATGTTTTTTATGGGTAGCGGTACGCAAATATGTAGTATTTGATTATTTTAAAATAAAACTTGGCCCCGATGAAGGCGCCTCTACAAAAAAGTGCAATAGCGCGAGTGGCGAGAGAGGTTTGTAGGTGCACTGGGTGTTTGAAGCAGAAACGCGCCGTGGTTGATTTTTTCGCCCCCTACAGGTGAGCACACAAAACACCTACCAGTTGTGAGCACTTGAACTTGAGAGTTTCCGGGCCCTGGTGTTACTTTTTAATGTATGTCTATTCTTAGATTTGAGATCAGGGGGATAGCACGAACGCAGTCCCCCCCAACGTTTCTAGACTAGGTAAGTTGCAAAACTGAGCGATGTTGCGCGGCGCCGCCGCTGCCAGCGACAAATGTGGCGCTGCTGTCGCATCCATATTTACTCACTGCAGGCTCACTCACAGAACACCTAGCTCGCTCGTGTCTCTCCCGTAACCTCCATCGCTGTGCATGTTGCAGTGCGTTGATATCTGTGGAGGCTTCTTTCTGCGTTAAAATTTTTGTGCTTCAGAGCACCCTGTTCTGCTTTGTATGTGTTGCGTGTTTTCATCATGCCCGGATGTTGCGTTCTCGGCTGCAGAGTAGCTACAGGAAATAAGACACCACGACATTTCTTTTGGGCCCACGTGTACCTGAGCAGCGAGAGGTATGGGACCACGCTATTCCTCGTGCAGATAAGAAACTGCCTCAGCACCTCACGTGTGTGTGATATGCACTTTCATGAGAAGGACATCCTGAAGACTTTCACTCACGTCATATGGTAAAACGGTACAAATCGCAAGAGAAAAGTGAGACCTCGTCGAAGGATGCGTTCCACGAATATTCCCGAATTCGCCCGCTTACCTTTGTCGCGGGGCCCGCGACAAAGAAGCGAAAGCTGCCCGATAGGAGTGGGGTATTTTCCGGAATATCATCGGCGAAAAAGAATAGACTATCTCCGAGCACTGAGCTCGAATACAGTGAAATAAGTCTCGACATGCCGTCAACTAGTGGCGTCATTTCGCTTCAAGAAATAGAAAACGTTATTTTGCATGCTGGCGGAAAGTTGTTGAGAATGGCGAGACAAGACGTCTTGTGGTGTTTCCAGGGCTCAAAGAAACAAAAAGAGCGCTATTTGTGGATAAATGCGTTGTCGTCGCAGAAGACATGACAGTCACCATTAGCAGCCGTCACCATCACTTAGCCAAGTCGCCTGGTAATGCAGATACCATCACCCAATGGGCCGAACTTCTGGAGAACATAGAAAAGCTGCAAGTGTGTTCATGTTGTCCCAATTGATTGATATGTGGGGTTTAACGTCCCAAAACCACCATATGATTATGAGAGACACCGTAGTGGAGAGCTCCGGAAATTTTTACCACCTGGGGTTCTTCAACGTGCACCCAAATCTGAGCACACGGGCCTACAGCATTTCCACCTCCATCGGAAATGCAGCTGCTGCAGACGGGATTCTATCCCGCGACCTGCGGGTCAGCAGCCGAGTACCTTAGCCACTAGACCACCGCGGTGGGGCATGTTGTCCCAATGCGCCAGCAGACAGACTCGTGAGTAATTACTACGAAGTGCTCACCGATACCCCAAAGTGCGGTCTCTGCTCGAAGCTTTGGCTGCAGCTGTGTTAACAGGTTTCATTAGAGGAACTACAGGAGAAGCAGAAGGAAAACATGCTCAAGAAAATGTCCACACGCGAAGCTTTTTGATGGTCTAAGTTGCTAAAGAATGTGACTGACATGAAACAAAAAAGCTGACTACATAACCAGACAAAAGCCACAAGATTGCGCCACATTGTTGTAATTTATTTTCAAGCCCAAAAAACGCAGCCACAAAAGAGAATGCCAGACATTGTAATTGGGTTTTTCGCGTCTAAAAATCTATTGCGAACGTACACCAACTAGCAACTAACCGACAGACTCGTATGTTATGCTATATATATCAAGCATTGTTTATTGTGGGCAGTTCAGAAAACCATAATTATACTGTATTTGTCTTACACCACTAAATATTACGCAGTATTAGGTTTCTGCGGCAGCACAGCAAATCTCGATAATATGCTGTTGGTAAGCTCTTTCAGAACGGCCGCCACGGCGTCTTGCCGTGACGACTACGCGTTTTCGTCTGCTAGCAGAAGCTTGTTGCGCCGCCAGCGCCACCAAACCGGAAGCTGTCCCGGCGCCGTGTGCCGAGTAGGCTGACACGGGGAGTTTTGCAGCTTACCTAGTCTAGAAACATTGGTCTCCCACTACCAAAAATTGCATGCCCCATCTGCCCCAGTTTGGGGTAGTGGCAGGGGTCAGCACGGGCGCAGTGCAATTAAGGTCCCTAGATAAAAAAGTTTTGAAAACTTTTTTTATCTAGGGACCTTAAGTGCAATGCCCGCGCCTCGCCCTGGAAGCACCGCCTATCTAAGAGAATTTTATTCCGGATATATCTTACACAGCTTATGTGCACACATGAAAATGGACAATGGTGAACAATGCGTATGTACAATGCAAGCTGCTATATACAGCGAAATAACTTATAGCGTATGCAGTGACGTACAATGCAAAAATTGTACAACAAAGACAGGGCATTCATGACATCGAGATGATTAAACTTAAATAAACAGTAAGGCTATACGAACAAACAAGGGGAGGTCATTCACAGTGTAGCGTGATATTTGCCTTCACCTGTGAGGACAATTTGCTCTCGCGCTCAAGAACAATATTGCACAAAAGGACATGTTTCTAAAGAAGAAAAAAATACACACTGTAATGTCACAGTGGTACAAGCTCTAGCCCACCTCCTCAATAAGGGAGGAAAGGCATGGACACTCTGTTGTTTTTTACGATAATAATTCGCGTAGACCGCCGTCGGAGGAAAGCCTCCTCTCCCAGCATGACTAGTACTGCGTTAAGATGCATGAGCATTATGTTTCTTAGCCGATGTAGTAGGGGAAACATGGCTCTCTGGGGGCGTCCCCTCAGGCAGGCCAGTCCCCTTCGTTTCCATAAGACGAAGGCTCCGATAGCCATTAAGAGTACGACGAAGTTATTCCTGTGGCTAGACTTCCAGTGCATACTTGTTTGGAACATCCTGGTAACCATGCGCCAAAAGGTGCGCGCTACTATACATTCATGGAAGACATGGTTTAGTGTTTCGACGCGACCGCATTGGGGGCATGTGGCGGAGGGCGCCACGCCGCAAGGCGGTCGGCCGTTGGTAAAGCCCCCCCCCCCCCCCCCCCATTCCCTGAGCCAGTTTAGGTCACTGACCTCGGAAGGGAGGGACGTGGAGAGAGTCCAGCGTCTTTTCGCCCGGCATTTCCGGCGTTGTTCTTCAGATAGGCTTTTAAATGCTATTTTTTCGCTCATGTTGGTGGGGGACATTTCCATAAGTTCTTCAACTGGGAAATCGTTTCGCCATTGTTGCAAAGATTTTACAACATGTGTGTAATACGCTGGTGGCTCCTCAGCAGCTGGTCTCGTGTTGTTTAAAACGAAAAAGTCTTCTAGAGGTTCCTAGCAGATACACTACAAGTTGCCTGCCTCGATACGAGGAGTTCCCTAAGAGTGCCCAGGTGTGAGAACCAACATGCGGCATAGGTCATCACGGTGGCTCTGGCACCAGGTAAGTATGCCGCTCAAAGGTCTTGCACTCGGTGCAGACAGATAGCGACCTCCTTGGAAGTGCAAGCGAGCTGCGAACAATGGTGAAAGTTTTCTCCTTGTCTCTAACTTGAATACAAAAAACTGTTTCGATGAATACACCCACTGAACACGTTCACACAGTCCTGTTAAATCAAATTGCTCTCCTCTTGCAAAAATAATAATAAAATTCTTGAAATTTGAGCAAATATAGTGTTTGCAAAACCGGCAAAAACGCTTTGTACACCGCCAGAGGCGCCACAGCAGTCTACATTTGCATCTAATGACCATTAACAGGACATACAATTCATCTGACTAGCTCTGCTTAAAAACTAAAGATCCAATAGGGATCGTTGAAAAGAGAAAAATGTTACAACGTTACCTTGGCAAACAGAAAAAACCATCTGAACTAAAATAAAAAAGCAAGAAACAAAAACACGTCTGCGTCGGCCGGGAATCGAACCCGGGCCACCCGCGTGGCAGGCGAGTATTCTAACACTGAACCGCCGACGCTTTTTTTTTTTATTACCGGTTTCGCACAAGGTACAGACATCAATATAAGTCACTGTAAACAGTAACATACAAACAGAAGTGATGACAAAACAGCCGCGGAACTATTAGTGATTACAGTGCTAAAATTCCTTCAGGTTCACCAGGGGTTCGACCCTGGAGAGCCATTCCGGAACAAAATCTTGTTGTTTGAGTATATCAATGTACTGAGCAATGCTTTCGCGGAACAGCATACGGGCCGGACGCCTGTCAGGGTCACAGTAGTAACCGGCCATTCTTGCCCGCCATAGACCTTGGAGGCCAAGCAGCATTATAAGATCAAAAGGCAGTCCCTCCTCTTTTTCTACTGTTAAAAACCTGATACCCAGTGAATGTAAGGGAAGTTCCTTTTTTAGAGTTCTCTGTAAAACATCTCAGAAGTAAACCCCTTCCCAACAATGCAGAAAAACGTGATCTATTGTCTCCGGCTTTCGGCAGATCAAGCAGTTCGAACCCCATGGCATATAAACTCCTCTATCTTCTAAAAAAGTCTTAACCGGTAGTGTTCCTGAGTGTCATTTAAAGAAAAAGCTTTTTGCACTAGGCTGAATTTGCATTTTCTTAACACGCTTAAGAACATCATTGCCTTCTCCCCCACTATAATTAACCTATACATAGGAACTGGAAAAATCATGTCGCATATGTCTTTATGCAATTTCTTTCGCCCGACCGAAGAAAGGTATTCATTGGAAAACCAAACTGATAAGAACCGGACACTGTCTGCAACTTCCTTAAAGAAACCTCGCGTAGCTCCCGGCATGCTTGCGGTGCTAACCACAAAGTTAGGCAGAACACAACAAAGGCGTAACTGGCACACTGTTCTTAAGAAGGGGTGTTGAACATCTCGAAAGAAAATAAAACGATTAACTAGTTGTCACACGAACAGATGTGACAGGCTTCGTCCCCCCTGTTTTACTCTTCGGAACAGATTTGTCCTACTACATTTTTCCCAAGTAGACCCCCATATAAACACAGCAAATATCCTATTCAGCTTTGGCACATGAACCCATGAGCAACACAAAACCTGCATCACATACCATAATTTGCTCATTAAAAATATGTTGCCTATAGTGGCTCTGGCAAACATTGTGAGACAATTGCCATTCCACTGCGCTGTCCTTTCGCGCGTTTCTTTTATTTGTTCAGTCCAGTAATCATTGGTGTCTTTGTAGTGCTGGTAAGGCACGCCTATATATATTTTACTGGGGTATTAAACCAGTGAACGTTAGCATAGGTATCTGGGGTTGATGTCCAGTCTCCGTGCCTCAACCCCAGACACTTCCCCCAATTAACCCGACTTCCTGTAAGTTCTCCAAAATTTTTAACAACGGCAACTGTCTCTTGTACACTCTCTTTGGTGCTGCAACACACTGCTACATCATCAACGTATGCCAAAACCTTTACCTCGGCGTCTAGCAGTCTGAAACTACGGATGGTCTCGTTTTCTATTATGGCCAAGCATAAGCTCTCTATGTACAATGCAAACAAGAGTGCACTTGCCGGACATCCCTGGCGTACAGAACGTTCCAGCCTAATGGGAGACCCCGGGATCTTGTTAATAATTAGTCGTGTAGTAGAGTTCTTATACGCCAAAACTATGCCCTCTGTAATCATCGATCCGACATTGACATGTTCAAGTATGGAGAATGACACATCTTGCGGGACGCAGTCAGAAGCCTTTTCTAATAAATCAAGCTGGAAGATCACAACATGAGAATTAAAAGCATCGCAACTCTCAAGGACACATCGCATTGTGTGTGTGTTCATCAATATTGAGCGCCCCTTGATGCCACACGTTTGGTGCTCCCCAACTATTTCGGTGATTACGGACTGCAATCTACCTGCCAATACTTTCATGAGTATTTTGTAGCCAGTGTTGGTTAGCGAAATGGGCCTGTATGAGGAAACTCGTTTTAATTTTGCTTTGTCATCCGTCTTAGGTATTAGAATAGTGTGCGTCTCGGCAAATGAAGGTGGTAACGCTTTGATTGCGTAGGCTTCCTTGAACACAGCTTGTAACACTGGTGAAACTTCTGTTTTAAAAGCTTTATACCACATCGCACCGAGACCGTCAGGCCCCGGCGACTTCCAAGCGGCGAGACTATCTATTGCATATTCAATTTCAGAAACGGTTATAGGCCTCTCTAACGCTTCTTTCGTTTCGAGGGATAATTGCGGCATCTGGCTCAAGAAAGTGTCCTTGAACTTCGTAACATTTACTAATGCGGCTACGAAGAGACCCTTGTAATACCGAAAGAAAGCTTCAGCGATAGTGCTGTTAGTATTTAGCAGAATTCCATTTCCCTCTATTTCGTCGATGTGAGTACGACGCGCTCATGATTTCTCGATTCCAAGTGCGCGCTTGGTAGGAGTCTCCCCCATAGTCCACGCCTCTGCTCTCGCGCGAATAAGGGCACCTCTGTAGCGTTCTTGCTCTACTAGCTCAATTTGTCGTTTCACCGTTCGAATATCTTCTTTATATGCACCGAGCTCCTTGCTTTCTAATGCTATCAATTTCTTAAGCGTTGTTCTGAGTTCATTTTCTTTCATTCTTTCTTGATATTTTAAAGTACTAGATCTCGATATGGCTTTCATTTTAACGCTTTGCTTCAAAAGCTCCCATTCCTCGCCAACATTACAGGCTCCGATCACTTTATGTTCTTAATTCCCTCAATAACAAAATTATTAAAAATGTCATCCCGAAGTGGTTTAGCGTTAAACTGAACCACCGACGCTTTGCGGCGAGAACTAATATACGCACAAGCTCATAAAGTTCCAGTGAGTAAGTGAAAATTTTGGTTTAAAGGTGGCTGAGATTGGACGTGACCGGAGGCCCCGCTAGCTCAGCCAGGTGCCTCTACCCAGGAAAGTGCTGGAAGGTTGAGTCTCTCGTCGATGTTCCGTGCAGCGCGTGGCAGCCTTCCAGGGGGAACGTAGTCATTGGCATCGACATACGCGTACGTAGGCGTAAGGCGCGTAGGCGTACACTTGCGCAGAAAAGGCAATGATGTTCCGTGGTGGGAATGTCCCCTTTTTCAGCGAATTTCCGCCTCTCAATTTGAGCCAAAGAGAAAAAGACAATCTTCGTGATATTGCAGGCAATTTCAGGAATGGTTAAGTTCTCCTATGACGACTGATATTTAGCGGTCACAGTGCGCCTTCATCTGCTGTAATCGGTTCTGGCACATGCCCCACGCTGGCATAGCTCTTGAAATTTGTTTTTGATATTTACGTGGAGCGATTTCTAGTTCACTATTGGTGTTGGACTTGAAGTCCACAATGTGTAGTGTACTAACAGTATATGAATTAATAAAGACATGCTTTTATCGCGCAGCAGTGGAGGGGCCAGTCTTGATTTCAAAAGTCGCCAACACGTCAGACACGTGTAATTATAGTATGTGCGTCCATGGACGGTGGCAGAAATCAGTACTGTTGTGCAGGGGAAAATCTCTGAAATATAAAATTTCCATGTCTCTGAATGGCAATTTTTTGGCGTAGTATGGAACATCACTGACCATGGGGAGTTGAAAAGTTCGCGCACCACTATGTCACGTATTTGGGAACGTTTGACTACAACTGTACGTACCGGTACCCCAATAACAAAGGCATAGATGGATGGATAGATGATATGAGTGCCCCTTTATAACGGGGCGATGACATGTGTGCCACCAGGCTTGCAAGAAAAAGAAATGAAAATAAAACCTTCTTTTCAAGTTGGCCCAATGCCTTATCTACTTCGATTAAATTGATCTTATTATAAGAAATGAAAACATCTATTTATGTTTCATCTCTCTACCTCTTCAGGCAGAATCACTTATACTCTAACCTTTCTTACTTGCTTTTATCGTGGACGTGTTCAGCTTTCCGTGTTTGTCGCTAAAACTTAAACCCTTATGTGGGATCGCCGCATTCAATCGGGACATGTTCCATCATTCACTTATCTCCCCGACACCATGTACATTGTTGCTCTTCTTTATTGAATCTCGCTTTATGACTAGGCAACCAGACCTTGCATCGAATAGTAAAGCGCTTTCCCTTGCATTATCATAAAACCTCTCCTGCCTATTTCATTCTTGCCCTTTCGTGTTGCTGACAGCCGACTTCTTTTCCATCGCTGTCATCTAATAAATCTTTTCCACCTCTCTGGGTTTTTGCTTAATGCTCCTTGTTGCCATATCACCCACACAATGCCAGCCGTATATTTACTGGTGAGCGTCCTAGTTCTTTTTCTCTACTTTGTGTCCACGCTTTTCCTATACAAATACCTGAACACCTTCACTGCCCGTCTACTCTCCTTCATTTTCCTAAGCCTCTCTTTAAATATAATTTTGCTCTGAGCTTCCCCTACTTCAAAGCCTGCCCATCCCATAATCCCCCTTTACAGCCTCATTCGTTGTCTTCCCGTGAGCGGCCAACGCGAGGCGTCCCGCAGTCTTTTGATTTACGTCAATTCCTGATTGCACCTATGACTTCATGCACACCACCGCGAGTTCCCAAATGTACACCCTGAAATCATTACGCCTTTCCACAGACCACGAAGCACTTCGTCCCTATTGTATCCCTATAGCGGTCTGCGCTTCATTATTGCAGCATTCTTTTTTTTTGCCTTTGCTGCCGATGTGTTTTTTTCCCTCTACCTCCATATATCTGTCGCCCTCATTTGCCCATACCTTGAGATACTTGTACTCGCTTACCCTCTGTATTTTTTGGCTCTGTAATTGAGACCACCTGGTCTTTGTGATCATTGAATACCACCAATCCACATTCTGCGGCATTAAATCCTAGTCCTATAGTCTCGCCTTCCCTTCCGCCAGCCACTGTATATCGTCTTGACTGTCTGCAAATAGGTTAATATCGCCTGCATAAAATAGACCTGGAAGCTTCTGCTAAGCCATCGTGCCAGCCTGTTTGTGTCACATATTAAAACCAATGTTGCTACCTTCTAGCGCTTTTTCCATCCTCACCGCGTACAGCATGAATAATAGCGGGGACAACAAACAGCCCTGTCTCAGCCCCTTGTTAATTTCAATTCTGTAATTGCTACTTATTTCTTCCAATTCGATACAAACTGACATTTCGAAATGGTCATTAGCTGTATATTGAATTGAGTTGATTGCGCAACAATGTTGCGAGGAGACCAGGTGAAAAAGCTGCACTGAGCAGCTTGAGGGGAACCTTGCGGGAATATTGGTGTAAACAGTCTTTGTCATGCACACAGCACCAGCTTACTTGTTACACGAGATAACAAATGACGTGAAAATGACCCATCGCATAATGACCCCTTATGCACGTGACCATGTAAAAAATAAGAGAATAAACTATTTTTAATACGGCATATTGTCTGCCACTGGTTGTTCGGCATTTAAAATTTTTTGTGTGCCAAATCAACTGCTTGTTACATGACGTCACGAAGCTGGAGAGCATATCCTTCTAAATGTAATTCAGGTGGCTAGCTGCCAATCACATAAGCAGTGGCTACATATAGCAGCTGGCGAGGTGGATTATGAGTTTAATAGAATATTTCTACTTACAGCATAATGGTGTTTATTAGTTAGTGCGCGTATACGTCTCTGTGAGCTCATACTTGTCGAGAGACAGAGGAATAGAGAGAAATAAGGAGCGCTGCACGCGTGTGCTCTTTTCTGCTGTTGGAGATGTATTTTGAGCTGTAAAAGACAATCCAAGTTGAGTGGCAACTAACTAGCCCGATTCTTAAGTAAGCCTCCATAGTGCTGAGAACCACGGTCTTTCACCTTCTCTCTGGTCCGGTGGGTCAAGTTGTACGGCAAGTTTAAAATCTGAGCTTACTACCCCCAAGCCCCCCCCCCCTCCCCCTCGGCCATTACCAAAAACTTTGTTCTTGTGAAAGCCAGTGAGACTAAAACAAAAACAGAAGCTGTAGCTAGGTGCAGTCAGCTTAAGCTGAAAAGAGTGGCCAAGTTTATTCCTGGAAACAAAGGTAATTGTTTGTTTGTACTTTTTACGGTGAAAACACATAAACAGTGTGTGCCATTTAGAGCGATTGTGAACAAGAAAGGATCCCGCTAGCTGCACCTAAGCAGGTACGGAGGTGCCTGATGAAGCATTTAAATAGCTTGGACATTGACAACCCCTTTGCAACAAAAAAATTTGCTTCAATTAAGTGACATATCTTGTGCGCAACAACGATTCGGTCGGGTACTCCTTTTCTGTCGATGTTGAGAATTTGTTTTACACTATGTATCCCACACCAGAAATTGTTCATTGCGATGAAGGAATGCATTGAAAGAAATGGGGAAGTAGTGTTTCAAAATACAGCTGGGATTACTGTTGAGAACTTCATGTCCCTTTTCAAATTTTATTTATGCTCCACCGTCATGAACATTGACAGTAAGTTGTATTTGCGAAAACGTAGGATATGTATTGGTTCGTGCGCAGCACCGGTCCTATGCAATATTTTTCTGTCGGCTTTCAGCAGTCGTTTGAAGGGTGCTTTTAATAGTGACGAGGTGCTTGCCGGGAGTAGATGTGTTGATGACTTTTTAGTGGTTCTTAGGGAGCAGGAGAGCATTGGGGTGAATGGCGATGATTTCAGTGCCTTTAGCGGCGATGTGCATGAGATCTTGGAATATTTTAATTGGGACAGGGGTTGTCGTTCACACAGGATCGAGACTCTGCCAGAATGGCAGTTGCAGTTTTTAGATGTGAAGCTAACATTGTCACACTCGCATGTATGTTGGGCTTATAATCCGCACTCCTGCAAACCGTTACTGCCGTTTGATTGGGCTCATTCAAAGATTGTAAAGCGTACGTGCAATTGCTTCCATGTGCCTAATACCACCCCCAAAAAGTCTTGCGTTCGTGCGGCCCCTGACCGTTTTTATCAGCAAGTGCAACGGCTGCAGTCGTCAGGGTATTCTGACGCTATTCTGATAACTACCGCCGAGTCGCTACTCCAGAAGGTGAAATGCCAGGGCCGGGGGAAGAAAAAACACAAAGTAGCGCATAACCTCAAGAAAGGTGCAATACGTAGGCACAATGTGCTGATCGTCTTTTCAGCGCTGCGCAAACTGTCCAAGCTGTATGCGTGTATTTCTGATGAGGTTGAATAGAAGACAAACTGTGGAACCAAGCACACTAGACATTACGTGGATCTGTGCGGTGGGGGTAGTATATGAATTGCCATTGAGCTGTGGCAAATCAAACATCGGCCAAACGGGCAGGTGTATAAACCAGCGGGCCCGGGAGCATGACTTGACGCTCTCGAACGATAAAAGCACCCATCTTTTTGCGCACTGTGTGCCTTTGTTTGATAAACTGAAGGCGCTGGGACGCAGTATATAGGAAAACGGTTGCACGTGAACTATTAGAGGCGTTTAATATAAAGTTGAAGGGTGACGATTACGTCAAGGAGATGTCAGTGTGTTTGCGGTAGCGGGAATTTCAATTGCTATGTTGCAATATGATCTAGTTTTTTATATGCTTTAGTTCTTGATATGAGCAGATTTGCGAGGTGCGCAGCCCCGTTTGTGACGTATGTTCCACATTTCTCTCCACAATTCGTAAATAAATCAGTTGCTAGTCAGCTTTCTGTCCTGTCTACCTGTTTTCCATGTCCCACCTTTATTTGCGCTCTACTTTTGTTTTTAGACATGCACCAACTCGCGCAGCAATGCATTATATTAAGTAAAAGCAGTTGCCGCCGCTCTGCCTCCATTTTCTCGTCCCATCTTTCGTGCTCTTCTCCAAGGTGCCGCATGCGCTGACCATGCCATTCTCTTACCTTAATTTCTTGCCCTAAAGATGGTTGCAGGAAGTACAGCCTTATTTTCCTTTTTGACCAAGCACGTCTCCTATTCGAGAAGCTTGTGAAAGCGACTTGAGTTTGCACGGATTTTGACTGAGCAACGGTGCTGTGAAAAATTCACGCCTTTTTTTTTTCTTTTTTTTCTCAATTGCTTCTAGATTTGAATATGTGCTATCAGTAGATCGTGCCAGTAGCCTACCCATTAATTGACATTTGATGTGAACAATATAAAACGGTAAAGCAATGTCGAATCACACAGTGCGAAAAAAAAAGTTATTCTCTTCCACATTTTCTCGGTTGTTCTTAGAGTGTCCTATGAAATATGCCAATGCCTTGATCATTGTCTTGTTTTTGTGATCACTATAACATTACAAACTTATTTGGGTGCACATCAAAGAACCTCAGGTGGTCGAAATTTGTAGTCCTCCACTTCGGCGGCTTTAATAGTCATATAGTGTTTTGTGGACGTTAAACCACAAAAAACGGTCGACATTGTAACCTTAGAGAAGGCAGTAGAACAAGTTGCACTATGCACGCTATTTGAATGTGCAAGCATGAATGCAGCTTAATGCTCACACGATCACCCCCCCCCTCCCCCCGCTACGTTGGTCTGGAGCTTGTGGTGCTCAACTATTGACCCGCAAGACACGGGATCGAATACCGGCTGCGGCAGCTGCATCCTCGATGGAAGAAAAAATGCTGTACGCCCGTGTGCTCAGATTTGCGTGCACGTTAATCAACCCCAGGCGGTCGATATTTTCGGAGCCCTCCACTACGACATCTGTCAGAATCATATGGTGGTTTTGGGACGTTAAACCCCACATACCAATCAGTCAAATCATATTAACACCATTTCTACTCTTACACCCTTCTCTCGGGGAGTACATGCAGAGAAAAAGGTGTTAAGCCATTTGAAAAGAGAGTAAATATGAAAAACATGCTTTTTACATCTTTAGAGTGTAAAAAGTTTACTGTATACGCAAACTGTCTCAGAAATGTCCTAGTGGGTAGCACAGTTGGTACGCAAAATGTCCTGGTGGATAAATTGAGTATGTTTCAGTCCCCTATAAATCCTGAAATAGTGCCCGAAATGCCCTCGTGAACGATTTCTGAATATTCAGAAAACGTGCTGAAGTTGGACAATAAAACCTTTCTTGGACTCCATCCGGGCTAGTTGAGCACGTTCTTGGGATGTTCAAACATCCTCACGAAAGCGTTTTAAAAAATGCACTGAAGATGGGTTTCTGTTGTCTGGGTCTTTCATATCAGTTGTTGTCGTAACACCTATATAACGTATTTTTCTTGGCTTATTAATAAATATTTGTTTGCTTCTGCACCTTGTTATAACCGGTCGTACTAAATGCCATGTTGTTTTTATCCTTAGTATTTGCACCTGCTCACATAACGATCATTTTAGACGTCGTTATCAAAGAGCCCTTCAATGTGAGTGACATGCACTGAATGTTTGCCCATATATCGTCTTTCATGCCAGTTTTTTCAGACCTTCATCTCACTGATGTGCACAGGTATATACAGGTATATAAACAGCACTCATACCGTGCATTGTATTCTGATGCCGTGGCCGAAGCGTCAAACACATCGTTTCGTATTTCACATTAAACACAGATTTTATATATATATATATATATATGCACCTCTCGCCTTCCAGCACCAGTGCGCTTCTTTCCTCGCTACGCATGTGCGTGTATATATATATATATATATATATATATATATATATATATATATATATATATATATATATATATATATATATATATTGAAATAACTTGCAGATAGCACATAAGAAAAGGATCGTATTTAATAACGTTTCGGCCGTGGCACGGCCGAAACGTTAGTAAATACGATCCTTTTCTTATGTGCTATCTGCAAGTTAATTCAATATAGAAAATACCCGGACCTGTCGTGCCTTCCCTTCAAGTTCTATATATATATATATATATATATATATATATATATATATATATATATATATATATTAATGAGTAAGGGAAAGAAGTGTGTACATAAGGGCTTGTTTTTCCATGTTCTGACACAATATTAATGAGATCTAACAGACAATAACGCCAAAGAATGTATATGGGAAGTTATTAGAACAAATGGAATGTAAATAAGAAGAAAGAGTATATATATATATATATATATATATATATATATATATATATATATATATATATATATATAAATAAGGGAAAGAAGTGTATACCTAAGGGCTCGTTTTTCCGTGTTTTAACACAATATTAATGAGATCTAACACACACACACATATATATATATATATATATATATATATATATATATATATATATACTTTAGTGGCCACCTCCCTACGATGCCCTTCTGCAGCACTGCTCGACATCCACGTCGCGTGGTATGAAGCAGACGCCATGGGGAGGCCGAGAGAAGCAGATGGAAGCGCCAGTAAGTAAAAGCGATGCTGACGAATGTGCCAGAAAAGTCAACATGGCGGTAACAATGGGTGCAGCTTCCTTCCACCTCAATCTTATCACATCGTCATCCTGTGCTGTGTGGCCAATAAGTTCAAAATGCGCTCATTTATTTGTTTATATTTACATCCTGAAATATAGAGAGCAATGTATTTGTTGTAGTCGGCCTTTTTTCAAAGTTTTTCAAGATTCATTCTCAAATGCTCGGAGACTGGCTAAATAAACACAGCTAATTTCCTTAACAAAGGCAGTACATACCTGATGTTTTGTCTCTAGCGTGAAATGACACAAAGCCGTAGCCAATTTCACCACTGTAACGACAGTGTCCAAGTAGCCAGCGCGAGTTTGGATCGAAGCGGGCGGTCGAGTCTACATGCGTGCTGCCATGTTGGCTTCTAACCTCAGGTATACGGCCTCGGCCATTTCGCTTTGTTTAAAACGCAAACAATTGGGTGCATGCTCCGACTTGCTGAATGCTTTGAACTACACAGATTTTCCCACAATACACGGTATCTGGCACATTTCTTTCATAACTTTATTGAGATTAATATTTAACATGCCACTCGGTCTATAGCCTCTCCTCATGCATGCATGTCCGCCAGCAGTAAGAGAAATTATCACCACTGCCTCTGGAGCAGAGCCCCGTTGAACCTGTGGGGCAAAAACGTCTCCCACCTCACATGCAATTAGGCAGAGACCACGCTTATTGTTGATAGAATATCTCATTTATTACAGTTGCTGCTCAAGGTCAATGCTGCCTTTCCGCTTGTATGCACATCTCGCCTTCCAGCACCAATGGGTGGCAAGCCTTGTTCCCGCACAGGTTGCAGAAGATAACCCATATTTCTCTCCTGCTCTCCACAATCACGTTACAACCTCGATAAGTCGACAGATGCCTAGCCACAAAAGCATGCTGCATCTCTATCTTCTGTGTGTCACACTTGGGCACAGACAGCAGTTCCTAAAATTCTCAAAACAGGCGGGCATGCCGAAACAAATGGCTGAATGAAGGCTCGCACAGTGCCAGGTGTTCTCTCTGATAGCACTTTCTCTAAGCCCACACAAATGCACATATTGTTGCGCACTTATACACAAAGCATATTTAAGGTGAGGGTTGGAAGGCATGTCGTACCCACGGCGAGTGAGACTTCTGCTAGGCAAGAGGCCTCTGCTATTCCGTCACACAGCAATGAGATCGCTCTAGGGAGGCACAGTAAAGTGCCAAGCACGATGCCCAATGTTCTTCACAAAATATATTGCAAACAGAGACAAGCAAGAACCTTCCAGTCAAAAAATAACATGAGAACTCTGTCCTTCACGAACCACAATCATGCTGGCACATTTCACTAAGAAACTCAATGATAATAAGGCAAAAATACACAAAGATGGCTAGATCCACAGTAAAACACGAGAACAAAAATTTTTTTGACCAATGAACCAAAAACTCGATGAGACGGTGGGCATTATGAAATGCTAAAGTGTGCCACAATAAGTAAATTGATGGCACATATTGTCGTAATGTAGTGTGCACACATGAAATAAGCATCAACTATCATCACCCAAAAACTTTCTAAGATACAGAAACAGACTAGAAAAGTATAACAGTAAAAAAACCTTTACACGTGTAAACTGATAAAATACTACAAAAGCAGACAAAAACCACTGCAATAAACAGTGCAAGCACTAAAGTGTTAAAAGCCAAGTACAAAATGTCAGCTAAATTTAGCTGACAAAAATGTCCAATATACAATATTATTAAAAAAAGTAACTCTTTGGGGATTAAAGTGTAAAAGTAAAATAAAAAGTGACACATGTACCACATTTTATATGTAGGTATGTCAGAAAAAAAATGTTCCTGAAATATTTAAAAAATGAATTGATCGGCTTTTAAAAATTGAAAGCACATCAGGATTCTCGTTTACAGCAAACGAAACTGATCACATCGGTATAAAAATGTGAATGAGTATGCAATTGTGTGTGAACCGTAAGCATCACTAATCATTAGTTTTGTAAGACCATATACTAGGTTTCGTAATGTTGCACTTAGGCTTGTGGAAGTGTTGCTTAAAGGGACACTAAAGGCAACTATTAAATCGACCTTGATTGTTGAAATGGCGGTCCAGAAACCTCATAGTGTTACTTTTCTGCCAAGAAAGCGCTTATTTTGAAATAAAATCACGTTTTAGTGGTCCGGATCAGGGTAGCGTACTTCAAATTACCGGCCCAAGTGGAACCTCTCTCGTCAGTGTTGCCGTGTACAACGTTGCCCAGTTTTACTGCACGGCCGCTGACACTAGTAGCAGCAGAACGAAAGCAGCAGAAGCCACAGTAGCAACAACGGTAATTCAACAATTTCCTGCTATTCTCTCCGAGATGGCAGACGTTATTGGTTCAACTGGGCCCCACTAGATGGCATGACCTGTTCAGTTTAGCCAGGTGAAAATTGAACTTTTGAATGACTCATGCCAACACTCGGCAGTTTTTTATTTCCATGAATCGAACAGAAACGAACAAGCAGCATTCTGTTACGCCTCTTGATGCACGGAAGGTTCTTTATTTATAGCAGCTAGTTCAATTACTAGTGATTAATTGTAGGCAGTACCTCTGACCTCATAGGGATCATTTGGTGAGTGTTTTATCGTAGCGCATGTGCTGTCAAGCATTTACCTTACTTTCTGGGAAGCACGACAGTGCTGTTGATAGTAATGTCATTTTAGACATAGTCATACAGTAAGATTTCACTCTGGCATAAATTGTTATTTGACTTTAGTGTCCCTTTAAGGATACGAACTTAAAGTGCTAATTTCACCCACATGCCAAAATGCTCCACTACTGCTGCTGCACAAGCACCAGCAACATGCGAGACAAAAGAGTGCTTGTATTAAACATGTACACTGAATGACTCCTAGGAAGTGGCCTTTGTAAATCCTTCACCACACAAAGGTGCACCTTTGTCTAGCCACTGTCAGTGGTGTAAAGGAAGGTCACAAAAGCATCCCCATAAGAATATAAAAAAATTATCCATGCTGAACTCAGCAAACTACACACAAGAAATCTGGCAGATGCTTCTTCGGGTACACAAATGAACATCCCTGATGTGCTCCACCACCCTTGCACACACATAATTTGAACCAAGATAAACGAGTGACAAATGAAACATACATGTCATGCATGCTTACAGTGATTTTCAACGTCACACAAGTGTATCGATTAGTACTTGTTCAGATATTTGTTCCAGTGTTTACATTATAACCTCTTTGCGCAGTTTGTTCTTCAAATGAGAGAGCGGCAAGAGGTTTGCTATGGTACGATTTCTGTTCACTACCATTCATGTTCCCATTATGGAAGGGCAACAATACACAGTGACACCCTTTGCTTGTTATCTCAGATAAGCAGGCCTATGGATGGGGCCACCCAAGATCACGGTAGTGCAACTACAGATGGAAACTGATAAATCGCTCGTTTATAGCACTAGTAGCAAGTCTTCAAGACCCACCACACCTTGCACCAGATGCTGCATTATACTTCAAATTTCCTCCTTAAAAGCCCCAGACAGTCTGCTGTAAGCCAGCCTATTCACGTTTGCTATTCAACTCAATTCATCACAATCACAACTTTTTTGTTAAAGAACTAGTGTTCACCACACTGCAACCACATTAGAGATAACCAAGACACAATAGCACCATTATAGCACACCAAGAATTCAAAGTTTCGTGAATCACTTGTCAAACCAAACAAAGCCAATGAGGGCTAGATCAAATTAGCAGCCTAGCGGAGGATGGGCAATTTCTGTCGTTCTCAAAGCTCACACTTATCATAAGGGCACTTGCGCCTCAAGTGGCGAAAAATTCCATGCTGAAATTCTCATACTGTGCAGCATAGATTCACCACACAAGCAATGGCAGCTGATTCACATAGCGACATTCTGAAATTTTTGGCAAAGCAGCAACCCCGTGAAAAATATAACTCAGACCATAGACGCATCACCACAGCCTACCATGCTTCCAGCATAAAAAGTTTATGGGCCACACAAAAAAAATATCCCTATTGTTATGAAGCTTTAGCATGCACCCTGCCATTCTTATGTGCAGCAAGTACAGTGGTTCATATTGTAGCCATTCATACTGAACTTTCAAGCACATTATGTCAGTTATGCTTGTTACTCTGTTCTATGAAGGGAGTGCTTTATATCTATGACATCAAGAGCATTTGGCATCCTCTGTAAAAGCTATGTCCCAATATTATTCCGTGCCACCAGTACTGTAAAGTGAAACACATCAGCCATAAGTGTGCACGAGCTTCCCCTTAAGGGGGAGGGGGCATTGTAGCCCCACCTCCCTATTAAGTCAATACATTGAGCAGTGCTTCCCCTCCCCTATGCATACCGATGGCACCAGCTCTCATTGCCACAAAGGTAGAGTTCTAGCAGTGCCTCAAGCACATCACCTTTTGTATTGCAACAAAAAGGCAGTGCAACATAGACTTGTATTACCAAGCTTCAACTGCACATATTTCCCGAACCTGAATGTCCTCATATACAAAAGTTTAACAAATATTTTACCACTCAAGAGTGCCAAACAAAGTATTCAAAGGCTGCACACGATTCTTTATACAGCCACACAGCATTTCATTGAGACAGAATACCTCATTTTTATGAAAAGCAGCACATATTTCTAAGTGTAGCCAGCATCTTTATAAATGTTAACATGTGCATTGCTCCAATCATTGGGAAGATTCACAGATAGCACCTCCAAATGTAGGTCTCATAATCCGATAGGATGCCAATCACTGATGCATATCAGTTACGGCCTCTAAGTATCCAGAAAGCACTCTTGAAACAATGTTGCACAAATAACACATTGTACGCTGAGCTTGCTACTGCAAATCTGCAAGTCCAATGTAAACAACACTGCACAAGTCCTCCAAGTAGATGTCTTTTCAAGAACAAATAGAACTTTGTACACTTATCTGTAACACTGCCAAGTGTAAAACCAATACATATACTGTTACCGCTTGTATCCACAATGTACAAGTTCTCTACTAAAGCTTTGCCAATGCCCCAAATCAATTGTATGATTCACAATTGTGTGTTTATGCACCAATTTTGACCAAGCTCTGAAGTTCAGACTTCTTACGTTTTAGGTTTATTACATGACTCTACAATATTAAAAAAAGTAATTAAAATTTTTTATTCTAAAGGTGTAAAATTTTAACCAGAGCAATTAAAAAATGTTAAGCAGATTCCTTTATTCCCACAACTAGACAACAGAAGCTCTTTCAGAGTCTTCCTTTTAGTGAACATTTCCCGCAAATGTGCATGGACACACCAGTTCACCGATTTACACTAGATGGATGTGGGATCATGCATAAGATGCCAGATATCAATTTATGCAGGGCATTCAGCATGCCTGACAGTCCAAGTAAAGCACCAGATTACTTTAAATCAGCCATTGACTAAATATGTGGACAACGGATGCTGCACTCCCACAAATGATTCTGGGCACTGGTGTCTGCTACCTTAACTTCCCGTTCAGGAGATCATCCAGCCATCTGTGCTTCTGCTCTCCATGTTTCACTCGCTGTTGTGGTCCTCCTTGCAAGGCACTGCATGACCTATTCGCGCAGAGTGCAACGTACAGCAGGTGCAACCACCGCAGGACAGTTGCAAAAGGTACAAGCTGCTATTGCTTCATACACTCCCAGACAGCTGCATGTTGTTGTTTAGTGCTACTCACAGACTAATGCGTATTGCAATGCGTAACATCTGCACGTGCCAGGCTGCTGTTCTTGGGACCTACACCATGCCATTCCACGTCTATCATTCACGACTACTCATTTACATGTGTGCCTCCCCCCTTGCAACACAAAACATTTTCACCTGTTCACAAAGCCCTCAAGAGCGTGGTCTCTGGACGGCTGGTAAGTTGCGAAAATGCATGCATTTGCTCCCCACTACATGACAGATGTCTCGGAACAGCGAAGGGCTTGAACCAGTAGTGCTTAAATTGACATGTTATTTTGCTATCCACCTACTGCACAGAACTGTTTCACTAAGTAGACTGTAAGAGAAACACACACTTTACTTCTATGGGCATACCTGTGGTAGTGTTGCTAGAGTTTGGCACCTGAATATGCAAGGAATGTATTCCTTGTGACTTTTCAATGATAAATCCAGTGTGCCTTAAAAAAGCGTCACAGAAGTGAGGGAGAGTTCTCAATGCAACTCTACATACAGCAAAAGTTCTGGTTGTTGCTGGGCGACTTCAGAAAGCAAAAAAAGATCTGCATTGTGCATTAGACTAAGCACTTATGGGCAGTGCCTCGGGCAAGCTCATGAGTGGGTACGAAATTACGTGCAGCCACATACATGCGTTCGGTGCTCTCGTTCAGCTCTTTTGAAAGCATAGGCGTCTTCACCAAAGCTAACTCCCTAGTGAAAACGCTGTTGCCTAAAATGCAGTTTTCAGCTATGAGCTTCACCGCTTCTTTTAAAAGTCTGCATGAAAAATGGAATGGCAAAGAGGAATAGGTTATGATCCAAAAGCAGGAGTTTATACCTAGTGTAGCACAGGGTTAAATTAAATGCCACGAAGCCACACTTTCTGGAAAGCAACTTATGATGTACGCATAAGATGCACAAACAAAAAAGCTGCAGCTGTTTTTTTTTCTACATCATTAGTAATCAAGCAACCCTCTTTTCTTCACGATGCAATATCTAAAAATAGTCCAGCGGTTGCACAAAATACAGCTCAGTGTAGTGCAATAGGGCAGGAAGCATATTTAAGACAAATCACGAGAGGCTACGTATTCACGTGACTAAGTGTGCTCAAAAGTAGGAATAGTAATACCAGGGAATGACTAATTGGTGAAAAGTTTCTCATTAAAACACTAATCAACAGCCCTACTTTCAGCTTCCATCAATCGATAACCTCACAGAGAGGCACCAGCGGCGTGCATGCAATGCCAAACGACATTAGAATGCCAAACACAAGCAGTGACTAGATGGCAATCATAAACAACTGCAGACTGTTCCCAAGAGATCCCTAAGCTGGTGGAAGCCTATCGTTACTTTCACCTACTAATAGAGAAAAGAGTGAACTACAGAGCATCCCTTTGCATTTTCCCTTACCAAGGGTAGACAACTACAATCAGCCTTTTTAAAGCAGCCACCCCCCAAAAAGTTATGCATTTAAGGTGATCAGCTAAATGTAAAATGGGCGAATAACCAATGCATTCAAGAATGCCTATACCTATAGTTAATTAATGATAGGAGTAATATAGGAGTACACTTTTAAAATGAGGCGAATAAGAAAATCTAGAGCCATCTACATTATGAATCCCCGACTCACATACTAATATCTTAGGTGATTTATTGCTGTTTAAAACAACGCATCAAATGGCTTAGGGAGCATTACTGTTCTTGCTGAAAGACATTCAAATGCAGTGCTTCCTCGTACTATGCTGCCACAAGACTTGACTGTGGGTCACTTTTCTTCACGGCCTTTGACCTGTGCTTTTGTTCTAGGAACCCTGGCAATAATTTTGTCACGCAGCATTACTGACAACTATGTAAACTTGATGCTGTGTACGGCAGATAATGCATACTGTGAGGACATGAATGGCTTCAGGGGATGTTGTCCAAAACGTGCTTACACCAAAGAAGTCTCCTGTGTGTAATAGAATTAATTTGCACCTTGTCACCAATGTCTAGATTCTCAAACAGATAGAAACATCTGCGCAGTTTGAGGCATGGCATGCTTATCAGCAGTCTGGCTAGGTGTCTTAATTCTTTTCTCTGAATTGAAGTTCATGGTCAGATCGAAAGGAAAACCCTCATTATCGCTGCCCAGTGCACCTTACTAACACTTGGTTAGCAAAAGTACGGCTGGAGTATCGGTTTCCCTCGTTCCAACTGAGGGGTCAATAAAGGGCCAGTAAACAGCCATGAGGTCCAAAAAGTTTCAAAAAGAGATATATGTGCAGTTTTTCTTTGCTCACATGCTGCTGCAAGAATTTTGTGAACACATGCCATATTAAGGAAGTTACTGGGGTGAGAACATCGGCCTAAGCTGGTTTCAAGTTTTGGCGCGGCCTCGCCTCCCTTCTTCCTTCCATGAAGGGGAAGGCGTAGCCCATCATCATGACTCCGCCCACTTCGGCAACGTGACAACACCTCAGCGATTGACGTCATCGGCGAACTTGATCAGTCGCAACGCACTTACGCTTTCTGTGATGCGCGGTTGTTTGTTTACTGCTTGCCGCACCAGCCGCGTCAACCGTGTAAGCGTCAGGTGCGAAGTGTCGACCACAAACGATCAGGTCGCCGACGTACGTTGCTGGATGGCTGATTCGCTTCAGCCATGCAGCGCGCAGGGCCCCATCACCCATCGTGGGGCACCCAGAGCCGATGCCTCTTTTCTGCCCAGTCGCTCGATTTGCAGCCGATGACAGAGCAATGCTTTTTACCCACGTTGCTCACGTCAAGGGCGAAATACATTCGTTGCATGCACACGGGCTCTGTAGTGGAGCGAGGAGTGTACACGTGCACGCGATAACTGTGAGGCTGGTCTTGGGCTGGTTCTTTCCCCGCAGTGCCAAGAAACAAGGGGCAGTTTCCTAGCTGTGGGTGGAAACAGGAAGTGACGTTGACTTCACTACTGTTTTTTCACACCTGATTTACACCAATCGGCGAGCTGCGTGCTACATCACGTCGCGGATCGCCGAGTTGACGTCGCTGCGCATGCAAGGAGGTGGGTCAGGCGTAGGAAAGATGTGCGGGAATAGTTTTTCGAAATAGAGGCTCTGCGCGGCGTGCAGCGCTGTAATATTCAGAAAATGTGATCGCTGCGGTGTAATCTACAAATTTCCGAGCTTGTATGGAGGGGGGGGGGGGTGTAAAAAAAAAAGTCGGAGCCTGTTTACTGGCCCTTTAAGAGGCATCTCATTCAGCCACAGCTCATCGACCTTTCAATGAAGCAGCTGACCTCAATCAGTGCATGGCTGTAGTGGAACTAGTGGAGCGTGACAGCAACCACCACCATCCAGGACTGCTACTGCTGGAGGACACCTCATGATGTCATTTGAAAGTGTGCAACACTGCAAGCAATGCGATGCGGGTGATGTACGGGAGTTTGAAGGAACTCCCTCCATGGATGCTCAGGTAGCATTTTAACAATACGAGCAGTGCGAAGACGAGGTACACACGTCAGTTGCATTGACAACCAGCAAGCTTGACAACACTGTTTGCACTTAAGGAAACGCGGACACTGAGAGCAAAGAAGATGCTGATAACACCCACGATGAGGAGCGATGAATCAGAATCGAACGCCAATATTTCGGAGTGCACAAGAAAGATGCATACTTTTCTTGGGAAGGGCAACAATGCCCCCAAGGCAGCACAAAAGCATGCGGACAACATGATGCAGTCATCTTTCAGAACACCAGCGGTGCGCACCATGCAATGACCACAGACTTCTTCGAACAAGTGTGCATTAATTACGGAACACATTTACATTGTTTTTGCATTATCTTCTTTTCTTATTGCGCTTGCTAGAGATCACATTTGTGGACATGCTCCAAGCAAAGGTAAGGACCTGCTTTAGTTTCACTTATAATTTGTGAAATATAATCAATTTTTTTCAGTTTTTTTAGTGAACCATACAAATTTGCAGTTTATCAGTTATCCCTGATTACCGTAGTCATGCCACACATAACAATTCACTAACATAGAAAGCTGAACATTCCTTGCATCCATGGGCTGATGGTAAAGAGGAGGTAAAAAAAGAAAGCAGGAACTGTCATGCATGACAAAAGGATACTTATGGTGCACGTAGAGCTTTCCACACTGTTTCAACTTCTACAAAGGGTGATCATGTACTGGATGGCACAGTGTGCCGTCTTCATAGCAAACCGATCGAACAGTGGCGGTCGCTTTTGCGATGACGCCACCAGTAGGGCGCCTTGATCGAGCGGTGTGCCCAGCGAGCGTAATTCAAATTTGCATTGCCGACTTTACTGCACATTTTGAGTAAAGTAGTCACATAATACAGTTGAAATTGAAAGTATCTGTAAGATTAAAACATGTCCAACAGATATGGATTTATTAATGAGAAAAATAATGCTGCTTCTGTGTAGTTGAGCTCATACGATTTTTATTGCAGAACGGGGACCCAAATCGTCTGCTAGCTTACTGTTTTGACTGCAGAAGGAATAAAAATGCAGATTGCTACACATTTAATCGATACAGACATTTGCCTAGCTATCACACTAACTTGAAGTCGTGTGACGAAACACGCGAGGAGGCCCTGCAGGATAATGTTATCAGGGGACGAGTTCCACGACCACCACTTATTTGCATGAGCCATAACAGTAAGCAGTCGTGCTGTAAAAAAAAAAAAATGACGCTCAAGGCGAATTGCTGTACTTTTTTATATAATTTTCTAATCATCTTTGTATATTTTACAACCAGCGCGGCAACTACAAGTACCAATCTCAGAGGCTTTGTATCTCAACTGCTTATAAATTACTTCAGAGGGTGCTGACAGGTAGAGACACAGTAGTACGGTGTGTTCCGGCAGCGCTGGCCGTCATTGCAAAAAGAGCCACATCTGGGGCACTAGACGGTACACTGCCCCATTTCAGTACACCATAAAAGGGCGAAAACATTTGACAACGGTTCTTGCTCTCCCCTGTTCTTCCATCCTCACCATTGTTCACTACGCCTGACAAATGTGGATGCTCATGTGTTGAAGTGCTAATAAATACAGGAATGCACAAACTCTGGATAGCATACCAGGAGCAACATCATTTTCTGTGTTGAGAAAAAAAGATTTGTTTATATAATGCCCAACAGAGATTTTGTGGGTTACGACCCTTTACCAAGTACACACCAAACTATCATGGCAATTCAAAATTCTGTAATGCATCTAGTATCTGCTTGGGTGGACACAGCTACTTGCGTCTTTACTCTCCCAGCTTTAAAAAAAGATCTTGTGCCTGAAGCTGCTTCTTTATCGCTCAAATTTTGACCAAGAGCACATTTCACTGCCAACATTGTTCTCATAAGGCACTCAAGCATCGCAATTAACCTGATTCAGCCAGGAAATGCACTACCATGTTTCTGCAGTGATGTGCCTTCATTTCATTTTTCTAATAATAATAAAAAAGAACAAATACAGCCTTTCAAGAGCTTTTGTTAAGCTTTTTGTGCTAGGATATGTCAGAAAAAGAGTGAGAAACCAGCCCTACTTTCTTGTTCAGTCATGATAAATGGCTTGTTGAACAATGACCGCTCAGAAGAGCAATCTTGCTGCCAAATTTGGAAAACATAAAAGCAGTGGCAACATCATCTTTCAAAGTTGCCTGAACAAGAGTTTGTCAGCTTTACCCAAGAAAGTGGGAGCACAGAGTGAAAGTGACAAAAACAAAACTAACAGCCCACAAGAAAAAACAGAACAGGTGCAGCAGTGGTGTACTGGTTGCACCTGGCACGATATGAATAGGTGCTGCCGTGTTAGTTGACATTGTGATGGTTTGCAGCACTCTATTCTTGTGGCGATGCGTTTGCACTTGTGTGTCCTCCTGAATGAGGGTCTAGACGAAGAGACGAGGTTCACACAGGGGCCGAGAGACGACCATCCTCTCCCTTTAAGACAAAAACTAAATGGGAGGAAAAAGAGCCCTAGACGATCTTGCATCGCCGCTGCCTCCGCTTCAGGGGCTCTGGCCGGAGAACTGCTCGCACTGCCTCGTCAAATACCTGCGCATCGTACAGACAGCCTCAACAACAACCCCCCAAGATGTCTACACTACTGTTCTTATCACCATCAAGAAATCAAAGATGAACGACAGCGTCTGTAGTACAACACCTCGTAGAAGTACAGCACTGACAGAAACTGTGCAAGGCCCAGAGCAAGTTTGAAACCTTAGAGAAAAACACTGCCCTAAACCTTGAAACTTTGCAGTCTATAACACCTTGCCGTCTTATTTTAGGACTGCACATGAAATCGGCCCCGATCAACGCAAAATACTAACTTGTCCTGCACTGTCTGACCATGAACCACAAAGGGGGTCATGGGCCCTGCATTTTTTTTTAATGCTTCACCAATTGCGTTGAAACTTGCAGGGTTTCTGTATATGTGTGTGAAGATTTCAAATATACAATCATTGTTTTAGTGTAATATGTGGTTTCTAACATATCAAAGATTTCGTGCACCTTTTAGATGGTCACTGTTTGTGTAAACTGACCCGAGTTACATAATAAATAAGGACTTCAAAACCATGTGGAATGAGTTCTGAATGCAAGAAAACAAGGATGAATGTTACAAAGCCAATAGTATTGGAACAGGAGTTACAGTATGCTGAATGTTTGCAAATGAGCCTACATCAAACTGAGATTTTAGATACTCAACATACCAGAACTCTTGTTCAAATGGACTCTGACCATCCATTTTTGTTTTCTTGCACTTTGTACTCAATCCAGGTCATTCTGATGTGCTTATTTACTATGGAACTTTCTCAGTTTAGGTAAACATTGGATCCGAAAATGGCACTTGGAATTTCAAAACTACGGTATAGACCGCTTATAAGAGGTGAATATTCACACTATATTCAAAACAATATTTTTAAAGGCCACACTCGCACAAAATGTGTTGAGCATCCAGCCTCACGTGTCCGACAATCAAAGCATTCCATGCGTCGTACTTACAACCATTTAAATTTCTGAATTAAAAAGAAAAATGTCCAAAAATGCGTGTTGCCAACGAAATGAATGCAAAAAAAAAAAAAAGGAGGAGGGGGGTCTAACAAAATAAAGCACCAGTGCAGAAAAAATCAGATTAGTTCTGAGACCGCCTCGATTATGCGCATTACAGAGAAACCACGTCAAATCATGTCAGGAATTTCACACGCAGAAAGACGTCAATCGATTTCAAGGGCGTGCACCCAATTTCAAGGCATTGCAATCAAACCACGAACCACTATGCGAGCGCTACGAGTGCCACCCTCGTTTTTATTACCGATATGTATCCCTTTCCACCAAGCACAGCATTCGCGAAGAGTTTTATAGATTCCGTACCAAACCGCAACTTGGCATGCGACTGCTACTGAAACGCAACTAACGCCGATTAGGCCTAGCCTGCCATTCGGTTGTTGCAAGAAGTTTGTCCTAGATCCAAAGATCCTGCATAGAAAAGACTGCACTGAGGCACTGAACCAAGAACACTTGCGTGATACCAAGTTCGCATTCGCGGCTGAGAGATCAACAGACGAACACCCATCAAGCTTACGTAAGATGGCGCATTGGCAGCAAAGGCGAAAGCTCACATCATAAGGCCGCAAAATGTTTTAAATTTACGAACAAGTTATGGACAAGTCAGCAAACTCGATATTTGCAGCAAGCTCGGTAACGATGACGCTTTTCTCAACACAAAATTGTTAAGCGAAGTCGATAAGGACGGGATGGCTCAAGCCATGTTGGGCCGCGCCGTAGCAACACTAGTGCACTGCAGCAAAGAGAGGGAGGTTGAGGAAAGGAAGAGACGCAAGTTCTGCATTCCTAGTAAGTAGCACGGCTCAGCGCCCACTGTAGTCGCGTTCACGCTGGTGCAAATTTATCGCCAAGGCAACAGCCCTCCACACTTACTCAGTGAGCCCGCACAACATACCATGGTCTTTCCTTTTAATTTTCTTCTCTCCGATCTTCGTTCGTTTACTCCGTGTCCCCTCCTCCTCTGTAACAACCTCATCCCTCGCTCCCCAGCCCACCTTTCAGATGTGCACTCGCTACTAAATTTGTCACAAATATATTCCAGCAACTGCATTACAACCAGCCTTTTATCTTGGGGTACTGCACAATAAGCAGTATGCGTATAAATGGGTTCTATAGGAGGGTAAATGGGAGTAAAAAAAGGCTGCATTGTAACAGGTTCTGCACTATAGGCATTTATGCAGGGGTGGAAGCAGGAATGATGAGGCTTTGGAGCAGCTTTCGAGAAATAAAAGAGGAGTTTTCGAGCAGCCCTGGAGCACCAAAAGGTGAATTTTGGAGTGCTTGTTAATTGCTGTTAATTAAAACTTTTGCTTTCTGGTAAACACAAAAAAAAATTCAGTGGTTTTTACTAAACATTCTATGCTGATGAAGCTACTAGACTTACCACAAATTGATAACACACACACACACACACACACACACACACACACACACACACACACACACACACACACACACACACACACACACACACACACACACACACACACACACACACACACACACACACACACACACACACACACACACACACACACACACACACACACACACACACACACACACACACACACACACACACACAATACCTTACAACATCACAGCTGAAAGCACAGCAACTTTAATAAATGACATAAGCAATGCTTTAAACTATAACTACAGTGAATGAAAAATCTTAGTGTTAAAAATGTGATCAAAACACTGCATCCAACATGACCAGCCACTCAAGGATAGAGATGAGCTAATAACAGTTATCTTCATTTTGAAACCAATAAGAATTTTAAAAACTAGAGAATGTTTCGGCCATTGAGGTGCCAGAGCAGCCATGAGAACTGCGAGGAAAATTACATGCGCTGGCTGTGCCGTTGCTAGGCGATGGCACGAAAAGTTTTTTTATTGCCATAGGAATTATATCAACGCTCGAAGGGTTTTTGCCGCCGCTGCCATGTGCCCCATAAATGCCAAGTTGGTAACATTCCCCCCCCGCGCATCATATGTTCTGCCCGCGAGTATAATAGAGCGAGCAAGAGCAGCGAGCGCTGCTCAATCAGAGACTAAACGAAGCGGCTGATCTTCGTTGCTCGGCAGGCGCATGCGATAGCATCCAGCCGCGTGCTAGGCCTTCCATCGAATGCTTAAGCAGAGCGAAAACAAACCGCCAGTCTTGAACAGCAGCTGTGAACTTTGATTCTAAGGGCACCGATCGCTGGTGTGCGTTCTATCTCGATAAGCATAAGTGCACGGCTTTTATACCCTTGTATGTGGGCGCTCTATACCCTCTATGTGGTGCGCTCTCAACGAGTAGAGATTGTGCGAAAAGAGCATTTCTCCCAGGAGCGACTGCCCTTTTTCTCTTGCACCAGCGTTTTGTAAAGTTACGCGATTTCGAATCCAAAAAAGCTGTCAGCCTTGCTTAGTATGCTAATGGGTGATGATGTTGACGAAGCCAGCAATAGCCATTTTCACGACTGAACTTTTTTATTTGGACGAACGTGGGCCCGGAAAACAAAACGTCACTCTACAAGGAATACACACAGTAGACTGACAGCAGAGAACATAGAGCGTCAGCCGTCGATGGTCTCTAAGCAGTGAAGCGTGTCAGCATGCAATCAAAGATTCCAGTATTATCGCTAGCGGCCACTTAAGGAGCAGAACAAACTCTAATGTACGCATTGTTCTTTATTCATACATAACCTTGCTTTTCCCGGAGGTGTTACAGCAGGGTGGTTACAAACATGAAAAAAACATCTTCATTGTTACTGCATACTTGCTCAGACAACAGACCATTCCACTCATTAATAGTTTTCACAAAAAACGAATTCGCGTACAGGTTTGTTCAGCCTGGTATGGCTTTATTTTGTGTATATGATCTATACGTTCAGATATGTACTCTGGATATTTTCAGATAGTGTCTCTCTCAATTCCTGTTTTATTATGAAATATCCCATATATCAACTTCAAAAGAAATATTTTAGGTTGTGATGAAAGTGACTCCCAGTTTAATTCTTTTTTCATTTCGGTACAACTGTGACTTCCTCCATCACGACTCAAGACAAACCTGGCTGCTCCGTTTTTAATTTTTTTTTCTAATTATTAATCAAGCCTACTGTACTTATTCGAATATAGGTCGACCGTTTTTTAAATGGAAATGTTGTTCATAACCAGCTATTGACCTACCTATATTCGTGACCAAAAAATCTCGGCCAATATTCTCGAACAAACCAGCTGAGCTTATGGCGTTCAACCACCGCACCACCCGCTGTTCTTCAAGCAGTTCTTGCTGCATACACATGTTATATACCGTAAAATCTGAAATAAAGACCACCCTCTTCTTTTCCGACTACCTAAGTAATTGAAAAAAAAGTTATTTATGCAATATTTGCGTACCACCCCTGGGGAATGCAGCCACTTCGCCGTGTTTGCGATGAAACTCAAGATTTCCCTAGGTATTGAGCGTGAAGTCTCTAGCCCGCTAGCCCTGCTCCCGGTACTGTTTTTGCGGCACGAAGCCGCATTGGCACTGGCCTGAGGCCTCGCTGTCGCCGCGACGCCACCTCGCGCTTTCTTCATTGTACCATCGGCATGACTGGGTGACTGCATTTGCTTTAGGTGCTGCGTCGTGCTCCCTACTGGGGCAGCAGAAATTAGGCGCCTTCCTTTTTTTTTTCTAACCACCACCATTTGGTTCAGCGCATTTGTGACAATGTGGCGTCAGCAGAGCTACAAAGGTGACTTTAAGTGCCAAGTGATACTTTTTACCAAGGACTCGAGAAATTGTGCCGTGCAGCGTGAATTCTGTGTAAATGAGACGTTGATTTGGGGTTGGCGAAAGCAACGGGATCGTCTGTTTGCGTGCAAATGGTTGCTGTCGTGCCTTTCGCGGCACAAAAATCAGCAGCGGTGGCAGCAAGGACCACGCTGTTTGGGAAGTCGCGGATGCTTGCGAAGAATTCGATGACATCCTCTTGCAGATCTGACAAAATGACGGCCCCGGCAGTGATTAGGGTGCAGAGTTATGCAAATAAAGGTGTGCTACGTTTCCTTTGTTTCTTAACTAAAAAACAAAAACATTGGTTGACCTATACTTGAATATGTATAAATTTTCTTCCCTCGTAGAAAAATATAAGTAGGGGTCAACCTATATTCGTGGCCAACCTATATTTGAGTAAATACGGTACTTGTGACGGGTCCCAAAGAGTACAAGCATATTCTAAAATTGATCGAATGCAGGTGAGATAGGCCACGTTCCTAAGCTGATAATCTGCACATCTCAAGTTCCTTTAAATATAGTTCAATGCCACCGCAGCCTTAGCAACCACATAATCCACATGGGCATTCCAGGAACAATCGTGCAACATTAATACACCGGAATATTTGTACCTACATTTTCTATCTAAAATGAAAAATTTCGTGTAAGTACTCCTTCAAGTGCCGTGCTGTGACAGTTGTCAGTCCGCGCTCGTCCCGTGTATGCTAATTTCTTGCGTGCTTTCTGCTCGAGGTGCGTGCTGCAAGTTTCGAGCTGCTTGCCATTCTTAACATGACTTTGAAATTTGTTTCTGTTGCTGAAACGATGCACAGTAACCACTCAACTATCTTTGTAAAGACACGTTTCACTTTTGTGTTACAGCCGAAACCCGCAATAACGAAATTGCCGGGGAATGAAAAATTTCGTTTCTGTGAAAATTTCGTCGCCGCGAAAATGAGACATAAAAACAGTGATACGGCCAGCAGAACGAAAATTTATTGCCAGAAGTCGGTCAACTTACTTTGCCGACCCTTGCCATGCAACAACTTCAAAGCTCTCCCTTCGTACTGGAAAAAGTGGTCCATTGCTACGTCGTCGTCACGTGCGCCAAAGAAGGAGCGAAGAGTGTCCAGCGCATCGTTCCTACCCGCAGTGTCGCGGTCAGCGGAGTTAGGGCTAAAGCAGACTCCGATGACGCGCCGTGCTCGTAGACCGCGCACCCGCTCGTAGTAATCTGATTGTGCGTCCAGTGCAACCACTCGTAGTAATTTGACTGTGCCGCCGCTTACAAGCAACGAAGCACGTCGCCACGAGCGCGCTAGCGAGTCGTTTCTGCCCGCAGTCTTGCTGTCGGCGGAGTGAGGGCTGAAGACGACTCCAATGACGTGCTGCGCTTGTAGTAACCTGATCGCGCATCCGCCTACTGCTCCTAACTAAAGCGTAATTATATCTTAAGTAATCATCAAGCCATGAACATGTCATGACGTAGCAATTTTCGAGAGCCATGTCCTCGCGACGCACAAGCAGCAGACGACGATCTCCCGGAGCGAGCATCGGGCTAATGGCGAGGCGAGCTGAGGCAACATGGCGGCCACAGCCAATCAAGGGCCTCGAAACGACCTTCAAACATTTGCTCTTTATGCGCTTGTTTTTAAAGGGAGGAGCCAGCTGAGGCGGGAAAGTTAAACACAGAGAAATGCTCTTTCCGATGAGCCCAAGAAGCCGGCTCCCGGCCCCGCCATTGTGAAGCCATTATTTTTTGAAAATCGCTGTTTTCTCCCAATTTCCCGAAAAAGTTTCGCTACATATGTGGGTGAAACGAATTTTCCGCACTTCAGCGCGGTTTTCAGTGTAGATATTTTGGAATCAGATAGAAAAAGAGTTCCAGAAGCAGAAAACTTCCAAAAAAGTTCCAAAAAAAGTTCCAAAAAAATCGATTTTTTTTGCCATTTTTTGCAATCCCAAAGCTGCGTCCCCCCTTAAGTAAACAAAAATGGCGGTACCCACGGTAGTGCGGCAAAAGCAGACGTTTACAAATTTTGAGTGCGCATAACACGCATACGAGCATACTTTCGACAGTTAACCTTTGGCAGGAGGGTAAAACAAGGCCCGCACCGTGGTAGAAAATTTGTTGATGCGGGATCACTGTCCCAAAACATTTCATTGCTGTGAGATACAAAATACATGACCTTCTATGAACGTTCGCCGGGGATCCGGAAATATTTCGTTGCTGCGGAGTTTTAGTACTCGCGGAGTTTCGTTATTGCGGGTTCCGTCTGTATACTGATTCCTATATAGGGGTATCAGCCATATTTTTTATCCTGAATGCGTGAGCATTGACCGCCGAGGCTGTAAGCGCCTGTTGCGGGCATCCTGGTGTCCGGTTCCCGAAAGAGCCTTGCAGAAGACAGCTGCACAGAAAAGTTCATCGCAGGCATACACGTACTCTTGTTAATTTTGTCACTGTGCTCCGTCCACTGCCGTTTATCGACTGGATAGTTAAGGCTGACACGTTCAAGTTTTGAAAAATGGGCGACCGTAGACGAGTGCCGTGCAAGTGCTTCACTTGAATTCATGTAGGAGCCCATACTTTTACTTTCCGATATTCTTTCAGGCACTGTAATGGCAAGGCACTGATTCAAAGTGTGGCTTGCATTCATGAATACGTCTATCTTTGAGAAAACATCTGCCTTATCCTTTAGGAAGTAGCTTCCCTGCTCAAAGCATGTAAAAAACTGCATCAGTTCATAGAAATGGGCACGTAATTACTGACACCTTCTACAGTGGCTTTGTTACTTTTTCTACGACCAGACAGTGTACGTTTAGCAGGCAGAAGAGAACCCACCTGTCGGAGGCCTCTTTGTGTAAGGGCTGAGCACTCGAGGTACTTGATGGCACGAATCTTGGAGCACAGCTTCTGGCCCTGCTCCCTCTTGATTGGCGACAGGCCCTGCTCCGACAGCTGCTGCAAAGTCTCCTTATCTTCGCGGAGGTCCATCTTGGTCCCTGCACAAGGCACGGGCAACGGCTGTAACTTCTTTCCAATATTCCCACAAAACTTGAAATTTGGCGGGATGGCGCATAGTTGACAGGATCTTTGAGTGCAAAGAACATTCACAAGTCGAGACGACAAGGCAGGCACTGGTCTACTTGTTGCCTAGTCTTGTGAATGTGAATCTTTGTGCTCAAAAATCCCATTTGCAATGTTCAATTGTGTCAATCCTTTCGCATTAAACCATAAATTTAGACCGATCGCTACACAGAACAGCAAGCAAGACAAATAATGAACCAGGAACACGCATGCTGCACAATGTTTCGTCAACCACCGCATTCTAATGGTGCTGTATGAAAGCTAGTGGTGCAGAAAGGGTGATCTGAACTCGATGTATTGCAGTAGCACTTCACTGGTACTGACCAGTGCTGTGGAATTTACTGAGGCCCACCTTCAGTGAAATTTCTGGTGTTGTATTCACCAGAAGCCCAATATACATATTTCAAGCACACAAGCACCCTGAACAGGTGCACAAGCGCTCATGGGAAACGCGTGTATGCCACCAGCAGCTGCCACGACGAGCGTGCGGATCTCATGCTTTTGCTCCCTCAAGGAGCTTGTGCCGTGCCAATCCACTCCTCAAACAAGGTGAATTCGGCAAGGTGCCACTTATTGCAGCATAACTGAATCACGAACTTCAGTATTTAGCTGTGACAGCCTCCCTGCGATTTCCATCTGTCCCACTGCTTGGACCACCAGCTGAGTGACTTAAAACCTCTCATTCTTTTTTTTTTCTTTATTGGCACCGGTATGCCATATAGTAAAATGAAATGAAAAAGACCTAGGTTGGTTGCCTATGAAGTGCAGGAGTGGTCAATAATTCACAGATGCGTACGGAGCCAACATTCGTCGACAGAATAGATGAGTACAGTGTGAAGTTCCGATATTTAAATAGTACGCTAGAAAGTATATGTTGTTGTTAGTGGTTCATGAGGAAAAGGAAGAAGGCACCTAATTTCTGTCTGTCTACAGGCGACACGGCGCAGTGCCGAGAAAGTATAGTCAGCATTTAGTATGATAAGATACATTCACTAAAGACAGTGTACACATCGGGTAATAAATGACAAGCGTCAGGAACCCCCTTTGGCAGTGCCAGGGGCTCCAGAAGTATATCTGAAGTGAGGGGGCGACAATACTGACGACGCCACTCGCACAGCACAGTAAACCCTAAAACATTCTCGAATTTTTTTTTCTCCTCTCACTTTTTCATTTCTTTCTTCCTTTCTGTCTTAGCCATTCTTTCCCTTTCATTTTTCACTCAAAGTACTATAAATGCGTGCGTAAACAGAATGTACCCTCATTCCTGACGAAGGCCAGACTTTGGACGAAACTGTCGAATTACACTCTTCTGTTGTTACCATTCTCATGAAGGATCCACTTGACACACACACGTGTGTGTATGTGTGTATGTATATATATATATATATGTGACGCTATGATGACTGGGAGACGTGGCCCGGCTCATACTCCATGTTTATTCCATTCTGACTTCTTCCTCCTCGGCTTCTTCTAACTCCTAACCATCGCTACCTTTTTACGTTACAGGATTCCCCCTCCCCCAGAAAGAATTCGCACCAGACGAACAGAAATAAAAACTGAACACGCACGGCTTAGAAGTGAACACTGTCAAAAAGAAAAGATCATTCCATGTCCGAGGAAGTTTCCGTTAACACACTATAGCTTCACAGGAGAGGACAGCAATCCGGGGTATCGAGTACAGCTCTGGAGGGCGAGGCTGGCTGTTGCGCTCTGGACAACATAAGCATGCTTTGAGCGTAGAATCAGATGGAAACACAGCCGGCATTCTTGCGATGAATGAACGTGGTGTGATGGCTTTGAAGCATTGGCTGGATGATTTGCGCAGGTGTCGTGCTATTTGTCTTGATTGGAACCCATGCGGTGCCACCCGTTTGCATGCTTGTTGACCGAGGCTGGTGCGGTGATTTCTATGTCCTTGCGGAATACAGGGTATGGTTTGGCACCTTTCTCGACGTTGTATGTCGTGTTGCCTGAGTCTTGATCTCGACTGGAGAAAGCTTACTCGACGTCCCTTGGGAAAATATCCTGGATTCAATTTTTTCTTTGTTCCGAGTGAGAAATCTTGAATATGTCGTCGGTTTGGTTGACTCGTTTGTAAACGGCTTTCCATAAACCGCGTGTGTTCTTCCGAAGATGATTCTATTCGTCGTAGTCCTTGTTGGTGTAGCCCTTCCAGACTCTGTTGTTCTTGGGCTTGATTTTGCTGGCACTGGTGGTGCTGACGTGGCAGCCGTTTTTGACCATGGCACTGATTTTCTGGGCAACTTGATGTGGTGTACAGTAGGCAGATGGTAGTCAGTGGACTGTTATGCTGCATTTCGGGTAACGAAGGTTGTGCGCTTGAATTTACTGGAGACTCTTCGGAGGCTCTTGTGACGCCGTTCCTAATGGATGCTTCTGGCTCGCGGCAACGTGTGTGACTTGATGGTTCCGAGCCTCCTGTGTTGTTAAGACTCCCAGGTGCCCGTGCACTGGATGGTGACACTGCATCAGGCGTAGTTTGGTCAGATTTCAGTCGTAAATGTTTGTCTTTCTGTGTAACTAACGAGTTAGGCTGTTCTGAAGCATGCATCTGCACAGAAGGGCCAGAGCCTGGCTGAGTATCTTCAGGGTTCCTCACCTCTATATCAACCGTAGTAAGCATGTGAGATGCGAGGTGAGCACTGTGAGCAACTGAAGTGCCAAGCGACGGAAAAGTAGGAGGTGGTTGAAGTGCGCGAGACGGAAAGTACTGTGCACAGGGTGGCTCCCTAATGTGAGTGCTACGGTGCAGTGATGACGTAAAGGTTGGTTTTCGATTGGGCAGTTGCAAAACGTGGTGCGGTTGAGGGTACACTCTTCCTGCAAACAGATATGGCTGCCTTTCAGTGAGAGGTTGCTTTAATTGCTCTTGTTTCAAAGGCCGATTCATTTTTGGTGTCCCAATGCGTGAGCAGTGCTTTTGACTGCGGCGACCGAGCGCAGTTGTCTGTGGATGGTCGGTTATAAGCGAATCTTCGTCGTAGTAGTCAATGTCTTCTTTAAACCAAATGATCATTTCTTGTTTTATCTTTTCCCATGACTCATAGTTTTGAAATATGTCGGTGAGGTAGAATTTGAAGGCCTCACCGGAGACGTAGTCGGTAAAATTGATGATCATCTCTAGTTCCGACCATGATGCAGCGGTAGCATGGAGCTCAAACAGGTTGAACCAGTCCTGTACAGGTCCATCATCCACTGCTCCGGTGTACTTGGGGATGGGAAGGGCAGTCGATGATTCTGGCATGGTGCTGGTCGCTGTGTAATGCTAGGCGCTTGCACGGTAGTCCATGTATGCTCAGGGTGTCATGCAGAGAACTGCGTAGATGGTGAGCGACTGATGAAGGGGCAGGCAGGTCTCCATCCTGTCGACTCGTGTGAAGCTATGATGACTGGGAGACGTAGCGCGGCTCATACTCCATGTTTATTCCATTCTGACTTCTTTCTCCTCGGCTTCTTCTAACTCCCAACCATCGCTACCTTTTTACGTTACACACACACACACACACACACACACACACACACACACACACACACACACACACACACACACACACGCGCGCGCGCGCGCGCACACGCACACACACGCACACACACACACACACATATACATACATATCTTAAGAAAGGAGTGTATACTTAAGGGCTCGTTTTTCCGTGTTTCACACAATCATTATGAGATCTAACAGACAATAATTCCAAGGAAAGTATAGGGAAAGTTATTAGGCCGAATTGTAATGTAAATGTCAAGAAAGAAAGCGGGTGAAAAGATCTTTTCACCCACTTTTCTTTCTTGACATTTACATTACAATTGTAAAAGGGGGCCATCGCCCTGTTGGGGCTATGGCCCCCACGGCGCCTCCGGTTCCGGAGCCCCTGTTTGGCACTATAACTACTGGTTGGAATAAAACTTAAAAGCGCCAGAACAAGTAGGCTTGGCAAGGAAAGAAATAAACACATAAACGCTAGCTCTCTCGCAACTGAGAGGTTATTGTACGTGTGAAAAGAATCATATAGAAATGGAGGCGCATCGTGCATGTCAGAAACAGGAGCAAAAAATTAACCAAGGAGTGTGTTCACAGTCAATTATTAAAGTTGAATTCCTTGTCTTCTTATTACAGAGAAGGTTGACTTCTACAAAGAGCGGCATTCTTTATGATATGATAGGCCCTGACATTTCTCGCGTGGTCTGATTAAGATGACAATATAAATATACCGTTATTTTGAAGAATTATTTAAATTTGTATGACAGACAATGCGAGTAGAGATGAGACGGCTCCATTCAATGAATTGCTATGCTTTCTGAGGCACCAAATAAACCACCGGCCAGTGCATCTGGCAGATGCACATGTGAACATATTGTTACATATGTTGTACGGCAAGAACACTCAGTCAGACGTAAACCACAGACGTACACTTCTTCACTTTCCTTATAGATGCCCTTCAAGGTATGTCCCACTATGCACACTATGCACTGTTAACGTCAGTGAAGCTACGCAACAATATAAAAGAGGAATCCGGTTAAAAACTCCTATACAACTGAAAAAACAACTGGCAACTATCTCACATTATTTTTCTTTGCCCAAAGCAGACCCTTGCGACCTTGCAACTAACCTTCTTTGTTGCAGAAAACACAGCCCTCACCCTATATTTTCCAAGCCGTGGGATTTCTTATGCACATACGAAATAACCACAATATAACTAGTTAATCCACGGGGGGGGGGGGGGGGGGAGGGGAAGGGCAATTGTATTTATCTTTCTTTGCAGTGTGAATGAAGTTTTTGCTAACTGATGAAATAGATACGCAAGATCCACCTCCTTGGGGTGATATATATATATATGAAAAAATTGTTATTGCTTCATGCCACCACATTTTCTTATGCTTGAATGTGCACCTTTTCACGCATATATTCAGTAATGTGGCTTCCAATAAATTATTGTTAAAAGTTAGCACTTGAGGAAGTTCTCCTTGTCCTGTCCTTGTCAATTCAGTGCTGCGCCTAACTTTTTATGAACAGCTAATAAACCACAACAAGCCCGAAGTTGCATGCATGTATAGCTCAGACTCCTTACAGCCTCTAACAGCTTACAGAGCAGGATTGATATTCGCAGTGATATCAGTCTATAGGTGGCAGCACAGTCCCGTGCAAGTGTGGATAGGCAGTCGGCGGCATGTATACAAATACACGCAGCGACGCTTTGTTGCGTGCAGTCTGAGCCGATTGTCAGAGCATAAATTGTGTTGACTACAGTTTACTGTTAATATCTACACTCTTTACTACTGAATCGGTGCACGACCCTTATGCAATGTTAACATTACCAGCGAGTAAAGTGCATTCTGTCTTTCATAAAGATGCTCGCACTAGCTGGCTCTCTTCACGCTATTAAACTAAATTGCACCTTTGCTGTGTTGTTTGTACGTGGTAAGCTTTTGTTTCGCTTGCTACGCACTGCTGTAGCGTGACTGAACTACTTATTTACATCTTTGTTATCAGCATACTACAAAAAAGACAGAAAGAAAGATCGTAAAAGGCCCACATATCTGTGCGATTCGTTCAGAACCACCGTTTGCACCTTATACGCATACGATTTTTTCTCCTCTCATTCTGTTCCATGAAATGTGGGACAATTGATAAGCCTGGTCAAGAAAGCCTAAGGGCTGACGGCGCTTTGCACTACACTGCTTTACAATGTGTACGCACATGTTCTTGCACCAGTGAAAATCTTGTATAAGAGTTCAGCAGAAAGCTTTCATCGATGAATTACGTGCATGACGATGCTACAACAAAGGCCTGGTTAATGGGACAAGCACGTTTATTTTTTGCAAAAAATTATCACTGCCTTCCATCGGTCACTAGCAATGCAACACAAACGGTGAACACAATGTAAAAGGATGAAATTTTCAGTGAAATTACACATTATTTATAAGGCCTGCCGTCTGAATTAAGTTTCAACGTCTTGGGTCTTTAAAGCATTCTTAAATCTAAGCACACGGTAGTCTCATAGCTTAGGTCATAGTAACATTTCCATAGAAATATAGCAGTATTTCTATGTAGTGGTACCACGACGAGATAAACACGACTAAAGCTTTTCGCATGATCGATAAACTACAGTGCCATAGCTGTACACCAACAGCACGCAAGTGCACGGTCTAGAGCCTGTTTTTCTTAATTTTTTTATCAACCAGTCGCTATAAAAAGCTGCATTCACACACCACTTAATAGTCCTTATGTTTGGGAGGATGCCAAGAGCATTTTGCGTTTTGCTTGAAACAGAAAACGGCACCCACACTGAGATTAACATGAGATTATTCTGTTGAATGGAGGGTACGACGACAATAAACAGCACTCTGGAAAGTTGCGCTCACCGATCTTATTACAATGCATTAGCAGCTGAGCAAGACCAAATGTTTTCGTACATCATTTCAGGCATACGTAGAAACAGTTACACTCGCGCTGACATGGCCGGGCAAACCACACTCTGAGAACATGCATGATGTACGCGCACATAAAAACATAAAAACACGACGTAGCTAGTAGACGATGCAAGGAGCAATCCACACTTCGTCATTTCGGCCAGTTGCCACCAGGCTCGGGCGACTCTGCTTGATTTCGCAGCCAATAATGCAGTCTTTTCTTACTCCTGTTAATCCTCCCACTGAAGTTCACATATATGCATACCAGGTATTGCGGCAGCCCTGAGATGAAAGACTGGTTATAATGCCACTCATAACAAGTTATGGTAACAACTGTCCTTCTCAACGAACATTCACCGTCCGAGAAAGAGCGACGTAGGCCTTGCGATGGAGGGACTACACAGTGAGCCAACGAGGAGCGAAGCAGGAAAAGAGAAAAAAGAAAGATGCGCTGTTAGGAAAGATTGTAGGGCACTGGAGAAGCCTCCACTCCAAACTGAACGAGCGCCTGTGTCAAGTGCTCGGTACTAGCAGCTCTTTGGCTTTTTGTTTACCAAATAGTTACACCACAGTTGACTGCAGATATTGCACGTGCGTCCTCGATTCCATGATCAGTGTAGGCAGTGTTCCTGAAATGAAAAGGCTTCGTAATGCTGATTTTCGTCTATTCCAGCAACCGGCGAACCTGCAAGCTTTAGACTTAAGCAGTTCTCCCAACCGCAATACCAAACTTGGTTTTATGCATACTGACCTTTGTTGAGCTCGTAAATGTGATTTCATATCGCTTTCCCTCTACACACAAAAAAAAGGAGGTGCAGAAAATGAAGAACTACAATTAGAGCCGAAACAATTTTTGCACCTTCTGTAAGAGGTGAGCAATATGATTTTGAATGTTTTTCACCCTCAGCCCCACTTTCTTATGAGGGTGCCTTAGAATATGGACGTCTGATACTGATATGTGGGGTTTAACGTCCCAAAACCACTATATGATTATGAGAGACGCCGTAGTGGAGGGCTCCGGAAATTTAGACCACCTGGGGTTCTTTAATGTGCACCCAAATCTGAGCACACGGGCCTACAACATTTCCGCCTCCATCGGAAATGCAGCCGCCGCAGCCGGGATTCGAACCCGCGACCTCTGGGTCAGCAGCCGAGTACCTTAGCCACTAGACCACCGTAGAATATGGACGTCATTCATGAGGAAAAGCATGCGCATGATGTAGCTGCGTATATAAAATCATTTTAGGAGCATACTTTGTGCAATTCAAATAATTTATATTGTGCAAGCTGACTGATGTCCTCTTAAAACAATGATGCAAAAAGGTAGCTTTTGTAGCCAGTAGTTTGCTCGCAATGCGAGAATATTTTTACGTCCCTTAGACTAGACACCAGGATTCAATTGGTTCGCATTGTGTCCAGCATGCAGAAAAAGAAGAAAACTAGGAGCGAGTTTTAGGCGATAAACTTGAAGCCCAGCCATAAAAAATAAAACAGGAGCATCCTGGGAATTCTACCAAAGCATGGCACATGAGGAAGAAGCGGCATTTGGGGAAGGTGGCTTGTGGACGGCAAGCGCGCTCCCCTTATGTTTTTTTTACATTCATCACGCTATGTGTGACCATTAACCGTCAGAATTTTTCCTTCTTTTTCTAAGATTAAAACAAACCATTTTTTGTGTTTTATAGGACAATTAACCTTCTGACAGGACTAAAAGCAAGAATCATTCAGGGAAGATAGCAGACCGTGAATACCTATAAGTGCAACAAAGGAATCCTAGTGTCCAGTATGCTGGACATGGTTCGACTATGAACACCATTGGTTAACAGTCTCTGAATTTTTTCGCATGCTTTTTCAAATGCCTCTTAGCTATAAGAACACATTAAAACTTTTTTTTTTTGCACACAACCAAAAATTCATCACTGAAAGGAGTATTGTCTAGGGCAAGCTTTCCGGGGCCGCATGCCAAGTTGCAAACCCCAAGGCTAGGCGTAACAAGCGCTAACAGCTATCGACAGCCTACACAGATGTGCAGTTTGGTTCCAAGTCAACGAAAAGTGTTCCATTAGTTACATTCTGAAAGAGGTGGACCCATGGAAACACCTTTTCGATTCTGAGAGCAACCACTCCCATTGTTAACGAAAACAAAAGCGCACATGTGCAACCCTCAAACAAGTCAAGTTGTAGTTCGCTGCTACCAATGTTTACAACATCGTGCCTAGAAAATCGAAAGAATATTAAAATTCAGTAGCTGCTGTGTGGCAAAACACGACATGTAAGTGAGGAGCTCTGAGAAATAAATCGGCAACATTGTGCACCAGCACTTTAGGTCTAAAAACATGTAGCTTTCAACATTTTCAAATTTAAGGGAATTAGAATTCAGTGGTGGTCTAGCCAGTTTATAACTTGCAGTGATGCTACTGGCTTAGGCTGTTTTGCAGCAGGCAGTGCTGGAATCAATTTTGGGACACATACTGTGTTCATGAAAAAAAAATACATAAATGGGGGTTGTGTCAAGCCGACATTCCGAGAAGTGGACTTATTTTCCTTAAGGCTAGAACAGAACTATTCTGGTCTGACCTTGAGAAAGACAAGTTCGTCTTTTGAAAGGTCGGCCCGATACAACTCGTTTATAGATTTTTTAATTGCAAGCTTCCATTCTTTCCTTTCCTGCCATTGTTTGGATACTGTGTTCATGACACACGAATGAAAAAATAAAGATGTGCAGCATGCTATTCAAGCATAATATAAATTTAAAAGAAAAGAGGATTATGTTAGCCACAAATAAACTGACCATATTTAGGAGACAAAGCCAATGATGAAATTTAATACCATAGCTTTTCGTTATAACATGACTGAAGGTGAGTTGGCAGCCGATTTTATGGACGTCAAAAATTTTAAGACATGCTAGCAAATTCGAACGATTTTGCATCAGCATCACAAGTCCTATAGACGTCTATGTATAAACACGTCTGGAATTTTGAACGCTCAAATGCCCCGTCACGGTGGTCTAGTGGCTAAGGTACTCGGCTGCTGACCCGCAGGTCACGAGATCGAATCTTGGCTGCGGAGGCTGCATTTTCGATGGAGGCAAAAATGCTGTAGACTAGTGTGCTCAGATTTCAATGACCGTTAAAGAACCCCAAGTGGTTCAAATTTCCGGAGCCTCCCACTGAAGCGTCTCTCATAATCATATAGTGGTTTTGGGACATTAAACCCCACATATCAATCAATCAACTTGAACGCTCAAACTCTTCACATCTGATTTCTTGGGCTTTCAGCCAACATTCCAGGTTTGAAACAGCATTACTTGCAGTCCTAACCACTGCTATGTCTATGACCTCGCAGGCTTAAACAATCGCTTTCAAGAATCGTTAAGCATCACAGATGTTGAAAAGTCGGCTTTGCCACAATGCACAACTGCTTTAGGGTGTTCATATTTGCAAGGTGTTTCAGCGCGCGAACAAAGGAAAAAAGGACAGGGTAGACAGAAAGAGCGCTGACTTCCAACTAACTTTATTTCGCAGAGTGGCAAGAATTTATACGTCTAAAAAGGAAGATTACAGAGCATGAAGGTAAAAAACAAGCCCAATCTACACACCAGTAACAGCACGTGTGACAGGTCCTCTAATGCCTCAAAGCCCAGCCAGGTAATCGCGTTCAGCCTGGGATGAAGCAACCGATGAAGTGCTTACGCATTTATCTCCTAGCACGTGTATTTTTTTCGGCTTCGATAATTTCTCGGGTAAGTTGCTCCCTGTGCCTTGCCAATATAGAGCACTGATCAAAGAGGGGGGTGCACCCACAATCTCGGCAATGAATGCCAAGATGCTCTTGTACCACATTGTGCACATTGTTTCGGTGTTCTCGCAGGCGGTCGTTTATGCACCTGCCGGTTTGGCAGACATAGATGCACCCACACGTCAGTGGAATTAAGTATACGACTCCCACTGCTCATGGGACGTAGCATGTCCTGTGCGCGACAGAGCACGCGGCAGAAGTTGCGTGAGGTGTATTTACCCGTTTGCAAAGCTTCTGCAATTTTTCAGGTGCTGAAAAAACAACAAGAACGTTGGCGTCTCAAGCAATCTTTTTTAGCCTGTGTGAGACGTCGTGCACGTACGGTAGTACGACAGGCCGGCTCTTTCTGACGCTGTTGCGCTTATCTGGTTTGTTGCCTCGCTTCACGACAGTGACCAGCTTTTCCGCCACTGAAACGAGAATGTGTGCAGGGTAACCGGCTTTGCTGAGGCGCTCCACTTGTAGAGCAAAGCTGCGGTGTACCATGTGGGGGCAAGACTTCTTTAAGGCGTTGGCAAGGCAGAGGTTAGCAATGCCCCGCTTGACCAATTTTGAGTGAGCTGAGCTGAAAGGCAGAAGTGGCTTGCCGCTTCTTGGTTCATACATCCAGCAAACATGTCGGGGTTCTAGCAAAAGCTTCAAATCTAGAAATTTCAGGTTGTTATCAGTGGGTGATTCATACGTTAAAACTAATGGTTTCAGGCACTCTCGGAAAACAGTCAACACGTCAGAGGAAATGGTCTGAAAATTTTGACTGTCACATTTCAACAACACTAAATAATCATCAACAAAACGGCAGACTTTAAAAACCACAGAGTCATCAAGTTTGTTTGACAAGACACGATCCTGATGTGCTAGAAATATGTCACTGAGAATGGGTGCCAAGCATGAACTAATACATACTCCACTTTTTTTCTAAGTAGTTTTTGTCATCCCATGATACAATAGTGGCCTTCAAATAGAAGCTGAGTAACTCTAATAAGCTGCTGTTATGAATTCCAGTGCGCGTTTGGAACGCTGATGATCCGAAGTTGTCTATGGATTCCTCTACACATTTTAGTAGTTGATCGTGCGGCAAAGAGTAATACAAGTCCTTAATATCCACAGACATTCCCTGGAGCCCTGTGTTAGTTCGCCCAATAATGTCAATAACAGCATCAGAGTTTTTGACCAAAAAAGGGTCGTCTATTGTTAAATTTTTTAGCTTTTCTTGCAAGAAAAGTGCTACCGACTTTTGCCAGGTCCCCCTTTCTGTTACAATGACCCGCAAAGGGCAATCAATTTTGTGCGTTTTCGCAGAAAAAAACAAGTCAAGGCTAAGCTTTTTGCAGCTATCTATTGCCTTTGAAAGCTTCTTAAGCCCCAGATCCCCGGCAAGAGTTTTCGCACGCTTGTTAAGCTTATTCAGACAAATTTTATCACTCTCGTTGAAAAGAGACTGCATTGCCTGTATGGCCTTCACCTTAAACATTGAACGAGGAAGAACCGCGAAACCAACCTCCTTGTCAGCCTGCAGAAGTGACAAGGAATGTGCCTTTAGGTACGCGACAGTGCCTCTTGTATTGACAACTTTGTTCGAGGACTTACATCTCGATAGCACCTGCACGCCTTGGGCAACACATCTATCACATTCAGAGTCAGGAGCACGACTAGCGACTTGCCTGACTAGAGTGAGGAGCTCGTGTGGTGTTCTTGAAGGTGCCACTGCGTACTTTGGTCCGAGGCATAGGGTGTGCTTAACGTTGTCGGGAAGAAAAGCATCCCCGAGAACATGCACAAGGTCCCTAGCAGCTGGAGACTTCCTTGGTGTGATGGTCCGCAGGTAACTGAGCGTCTGACGCCACATGAACTCGACGTTTCGGTCTACGAGGCTTGAGAGTTCACGACACTTCTTTTGTTTAACTGCTGTGCGTTCGTTCCCTAGGATTCGTAGTTGCAGGGCTTGACGGTACAGGCGTGCTTGCCGAAGCCAGTACATCGGGCATCTATATCTCCTCTTCTACAAGCCCTTCTCTTCTCGTCAGTCTAATCAGTGTGGCAGCTTGCCGCGCACGCTCTTTGGCATACTGCATGCGGCTAAAGATACTTCTTCCCGAAGTCAAGGCGTTGTTTGGTGGCCTCACTCCCTCGATTGGCCATGGTTTAAGAGTTTCCAAGATTCTACGCTCAGAATGGCTTCGGCAAGCACGCCTGTACCGTCAAGCCCTGCAACTACGAATCCTAGGGAACGAACGCACAGCAGTTAAACAAAAGAAGTGTCGTGAACTCTCAAGCCTCGTAGACCGAAACGTCGAGTTCATGTGGCGTCAGACGCTCAGTTACCTGCGGACCATCACACCAAGGAAGTCTCCAGCTGCTAGGGACCTTGTGCATGTTCTCGGGGATGCTTTTCTTCCCGACAACGTTAAGCACACCCTATGCCTCGGACCAAAGTACGCAGTGGCACCTTCAAGAACACCACACGAGCTCCTCACTCTAGTCAGGCAAGTCGCTCGTCGTGCTCCTGACTCTGAATGTGATAGATGTGTTGCCCAAGGCGTGCAGGTGCTATCGAGATGTAAGTCCTCGAACAAAGTTGTCAATACAGGAGGCACTGTCGCGTACCTAAAGGCACATTCCTTGTCACTTCTGCAGGCTGACAAGGAGGGTGGTTTTGCGGTTCTTCCTCGTTCAATGTTTAAGGTGAAGGCCATACAGGCAATGCAGTCTCTTTTCAACGAGAGTGATAAAATTTGTCTGCATAAGCTTAAGAAGCGTGCGAAAACTCTGGCCGGGGATCTGGGGCTTAAGAAGCTTTCAAAGGCAATAGATAGCTGCAAAAAGCTTAGCCTTGACTTGTTTTTTTCTGCGAAAACGCACAAAATTGACTGCCCTTTGCGGGTCATTGTAACAGAAAGGGGGACCTGGCAAAAGTCGGTAGCACTTTTCTTGCAAGAAAAGCTAAAAAAAAATTTAACAATAGACGACCTTTTTTTGGTCAAAAACTCTGACGCTGTTATTGACATTATTGGGCAAACTAACACAGGACTCCAGGCAATGTCTGTGGATATCAAGGACTTGTATTACTCTTTGCCGCACGATCAACTACTAAAATGTGTAGAGGAATCCATAGACAACTTCGGATCATCAGCGTTCCAAACGCGCACTGGAATTCATAACAGCAGCTTATTAGAGTTACTCAGCTTCTATTTGAAGGCCACTTTTGTATCATGGGATGACAAAAACTACTTACAAAAAAGTGGAGTATGTATTGGTTCATGCTTGGCACCCCTTCTCAGTGACATATTTCTAGCACATCAGGATCGTGTCTTGTCAAACAAACTTGATGACTGTGTGGTTTTTAAAGTCTGCCGTTTTGTTGATGATTATTTAGTGTTGTTGAAATGTGACAGTCAAAATTTTCAGACCATTTCCTCTGACGTGTTGACTGTTTTCCGAGAGTGCCTGAAACCATTAGCTTTAACGTATGAATCACACACTGATAACAACCTGAAATTTCTAGATTTGAAGCTTTTGCTAGAACCCCGACATGTTTGCTGGATGTATGAACCAAGAAGCGGCAAGCCACTTCTGCCTTTCGGCTCAGCTCACTCAAAATTGGTCAAGCGGGGCATTGCTAACCTCTGCCTTGCCAACGCCTTAAAGATGTCTTGCCCCCACATGGTACACCGCAGCTTTGCTCTACAAGTGGAGCGCCTCAGCAAAGCCGGTTACCCCGCACACGTTCTCGTTTCAGTGGCGGAAAAGCTGGTCACTGTCGTGAAGCGAGGCAACAAACCAGATAAGCGCAACAGCGTCAGAAAGAGCCGGACTGTCGTACTACCGTACGTGCACGACGTCTCACACAGGCTAAAAAAGATTGCTTGAGACGCCAACGTTCTTGTCGTTTTTTCAGCACCTGAAAAATTGCAGAAGCTTTGCAAACGGGTAAATACACCTCGCTCAACTTCTGCCGCGTGCTCTGTCGCGCACAGGACATGCTACGTCCCATGCGCAGTGGGAGTCGTATACTTAATTCCACTGACGTGTGGGTGCATCTATGTCTGCCAAACCGGCAGGTGCATAAACGACCGCCTGCAAGAACACCGAAACAATGTGCACAATGTGGTACAAGGGCATCTTGGCATTCATTGCCGAGATTGTGGGTGCACCCCCCTCTTTGATCAGTGCTCTATATTGGAAAGGCACAGGGAGCAACTTACCCGAGAAATTATCGAAGCCGAAAAAAATACATGTGCTAGGAGATAAATGCGTAAGCACTTCATCGGTTGCTTTATCCCAGGCTGAACGCGATTACCTGGCTGGGCTTTGAGGCATTAGAGGACCTGTCACACGTGCTGTTACTGGTGTGTAGATTGGGCTTGTTTTTTACCTTCATGCTCTGTAATCTTCCTTTTTAGACGTATAAATTCTTGCCACTCTGCGAAATAAAGTTAGTTGGAAGTCAGCGCTCTTTCTGTCTACCCTGTCCTTTTTTTCCTTTGTTCGCGCGCTGAAACACCTTGCAAATATGAATACGCACCAACTAGCCCAAGCTTCCACTCTTGTGCTTTAGGGTGAAGCAGAACAAAAATAAGTATCAGCTTGTCGTCGCCACACACATGTGCAATCAGCAACGAAGTGGGCATCAACAACACATTTTCGTGACAAACACAAGCATACGAAAGCGTCTCAGCAGGAACTGTGTCAGCTGTGCTCAGAATGTGCTGCACACAACTAGGAACGATCGGTCTCGAGTGGCAGCAAATGCTACGTGTCGCGAGAGATTTTTCGCATAGTGACACATCTTCTGAGTGACACATTGCAGAGCTTTGCACAAGTATTCCTCTCGCTTTTATAGGGTCATTGTTTCCATACATTCCTTGCAATAAAGCCATAATTTATTCCGCGCTTTGCTATTATCGGCAGTGTTGATCACGCGAAGCAAATTTGCAAATGGACGTCAGCAAGCCCTGAATGTATTTATGAGAGCATGAGCATGCACCAAAAAGCCTCACAAGTGTACTGTGGGAGGCATTAAAAGCTATTTCAGACATGAATCCTTTTTCGGACGATTTCGCGGTGTCCAAGAAGTTCGAAAATTGGGAATTAACTGCATCCGAACAGTGACATTTGGTCCAGTTCGGGGGTTACGTCTTGCGCAGGTGCACCACGATGCCACTTTCAATTGGAGAACCTCAAGTAGTTTGGTTTCTGAAAGTCGGAGCACACCCTTTGGTGCAAGTTGAGCACAGGCTCGCCAAATTTTGAGGAAACGTAGAAGGGTATAGCAGCCAGAGCAATAGGGCGGAGCTAGGCAGAACTGGTGCAGCAGTAGCATCACTGAATATGAAGCAATTTTCAGAGCAGAAAAAAGTTCATTCTGGAGCACGTTTGCAGCAGTGAAAACGAGATTCAGAATCACTTGGAGCAGGAAATAGCAATATTTTCAGTGATTACTCTTATTAGTGTGCACACTGGAAATGCTGCCACAGTGTAATCAAGGCCAACATCGAGAGAGTAGCCATTTATCACAGGAGTGTCAGATTTTTTAGTTCACTGCACAGCACAAGATGTGTGTTGAAGTGAAACACTGGTGATGAGGCAAGCATGGCACATATGGCTTCTGTGAATAACAGGTGTCATAAGGTCAGTACAAAAAGAAATAAAATGAGATTGTAGCCAACAATTCAAGCAACAAGAAGAAAACTCACTGCCAATTAGAACATGCTAAGACGTTGCACATGCTAAGACATTGTGACTTCGAGCGATTACTGTATTTATTTGAATCTCAGGGGTGAAAGCGGGCTTCAGTCTTCTGGACCAGCTTTGGGAGCAGGAATAATGTGGTTTTGGAGCAGCTTTGAAGCAGTAAAAAGGGAGTTTTGAAGCAGCTCTGGAGCCGCAAAATGTGTTTTTGGGGGCATCAAAGTTTGGTTTTAAAGCAGATTTCTCGGGCCACACACCACTGTTAATTAGAACTTTTGCTTTCTGGTAAACACAAAAATAATTTCAGTGGTTTTTGCTAAGCATGCAATGCTGATCAAGCGACCAGAGTTACCTCGAATTGATATAAAGTGGAACCCCGCTACAACGAAACTGACAGGATGAGGAAAAAATTTCGTTGTAGTGAAATCAAAAAAGCTAGCAAAACAATAGAACGTTTATTTTCAAAATTCAAAAAATGTCTGCCGCTTCTTATTCTTTCCCAACAGCGTCACGGCGTGACTCTCACCCATGCATAGCGAGGCCATGGTGAAAAGCACGCAGGAAAAACGCCTAAAACCACCTTCGTGAATGAACTAAACGGTTGCATTAACACGTTAACACCACCAGCTGTCCGCCGTCAAAAGTATCCGACAATGCCGAGATGAAGGCAGGGTATCGTGGAGCAGCGGCTTTTGCATTATTCTATGCCATTCTTACCATCCATTACTCGCGGCTAGCTGATTTTGTTGATAATGCAGACGAACAGCCGCTCTAATTAGTTACCACACTGGCCAAGCGTGAACATAGTGATAAGCATCGAAATCAGGAAAGCATCGTTCCGCAGTTGCACCCAGCAGCTGCGTGAAGGAAACCACGAACTGAGCGACTGAGCTTCAGCTTCGGATCGTTTGCGGCTTAAAAGCACCAGTGGCCGAAGCAGGGCAGTCTCATTGCCATCGCTATCGAGCAATAGCGGCGCCAATGCTTGCTTAACAGCAGAGGTAAAGCGGCGATTTCTCTGGTGGTGGCAACGCGTGTTTTAGACTTCATTAACACATTTTTAGGCTCTGAAAATGCATCAAAATGCTGAAGATTGGGTTTACTGCGTAGAAATAGGTATATGAGCCTGGAATTGCATTGTAAAATTTCGTTGAAGCGGGACGATCGAAAAAAAAAAAAAGTGTTTGTTGTGGAGACAATATTTATGCATTGATTCCTATGGACTGCCAACGGAAAATCGTGAATCTTTAGTTGTAGCGGAAATTTCATTGAAGCGGCATTCATCGTAGCGGAGTTCAACTGTATATTCAACCTTACAATGTCAAAGTTTAAAGCACTGCAACTCAAAAAAGAAAAACATGAGCGGCGCTCCAGACAGCTACTAGACCTCATAAGAATGAAAAAATTTATCATTAAAATGTTTCAATGTTCCAAATGTGATTAGAACACCACATTCAGCATGAACAGCAACTCAAGATGATTAGCTAATATAATAAAAGCTAACTGCATGCTAAACGAATAGGGCTCTATAAAAATAAATGCAAAAAAAGTGATGTTCCGGTCATTGAAGTGCCACAGCTGACATGAGAACCACAAAGAAATATTTATGTGATATCTAGGCAATTAAGTGAAAAACGTTTTATTATAATAGGAACTATATGGGCACTTGACAAGTTATAGCTATCGCCGCCATGTTCCGTGTGAACTACAAGTTGGGAACGTTCCCTGCGCATCGTACATTGCACCCGCGCGTAAAACTGCACGAGCTGGGATGATGAGCGCTGTTCAAGCAGATACAGTAGAACCCCGCTGTTGCGTTCCCGTGTGCGGCGTTTTCCTGGCTGTTACGTCGTTTTAGGCCGGTCCCGGCACAGCTCCCATAGGATCCAATGCATCGGAAACCCCGCTGCTGCGTCGCAACTGTGGGACCGTTCCCGCATCATACGTTGCGAAGTGCCACAACGGCCGGCCCGAGCAGCCATGTTGTCTTTCATGTAGCTAGCTTGACTTGGCGGCTTGACGATGGGATTGGCCGCCCAAAGAGCCGGGGGCAACACCTATGACGTATTTTCGGTTCATGCCAGCAAAAGCATGACCTTTGAGATGTATTTGCACTCTAGAAAGATTGTGTCTGTGACGCATTGGGGCCCTAAAATTGGTTTTGGCATCTGTAAAAGTAAGGTCTCTTAGACCTGTTTTTGTTTTCTTGGAATGTCACGCTGGTTTAAACTTATCGCAACCGGGTCGCGCAGGCGGCCCGATTCAAAGGGTTTAGCCCGGTCGCCATCACCATCGCCCATGTGTGCCCGTGCTACCCATGCTTGCTGCGGTCTTCTCGTATTGCCTTTGTTTCGTGTCAGTCGTTGGGCAGGTTATACGAGCGTGCAGCATAGTGCCTTTACACTTCCAACGCTCCAAATAGTCTTCAAACAGAATGACATCAAGAATCGCGTACAGTGACTACGCTTCTGTTGACGACGCCGTTGTCACCTCCGCGATGTTATCCATTGATGACATCGTGGCTGAGTGCGTCGATCCGTGCGCCAGTGACGAGGAAGTTGAGGAGGAGGTGGAGCGGATACCGGAGCCAACGCACTCATCGGCCGTAGCGGCACTGGATTCATTGCGGACATATGTGCACACCAGTGACGACGGCGAGAGCCACATGGCACTACAGGTGCTTGAAAAACGCCTTGTGCTTGTCGGGCGTGAGAAGATGCCCCAGGCAATGCTGCATGATTTTCTCAAGCGAAAGAATTAAAATAAAACTATGTGCAGTTCACCACTACTCTTATTTCTCAATTTTTCGTGTTTCTCGGCTCTTGCGTTTCCCGGCTCCTATGTTTTTTTTTTTACGGTCCCGTGAAAAACGCATCTGCGGGGTTTTACTGTATTAAATGAGGCTGCTGATTTCTGTCGCTCGAAAGGCGTGCGCGCTAGCATGCAGCCACATGTTAGACCTGCCGTTTAATGCTCAATCAGAGAGGAAATACGCCGCCAGTCTTGAATCAGCATAAAAAAACGCCAGGGAAGGGGACCCCCCTCGTGCAGCACCTGTGCACTTTGATGCTGAGGGCATGGTTGTGATAACAGGCATGCATGCCATCGGCGAGCATCAGCGCACGGCTCATAAACCGTTTTACGTCGTGAGCTCTCAACGCGAAGAGATTTTGCGGTAAGAGCATTTCTCCTTGGAGTGTCCGTACATTTTGCAGCATTTCATCGCTCTTTTTGTCTCACAGTTTTCATATTATTCACTTCATAACTGCTCGCTCAATTGCCAGCATTTAAATTACAGTCACTGAAATTTCAAAGAGGCTCGAGTCTAATGTTATGAGATCGCACACATGCTAAGTATATTTCGTGGCTGTTGCATCTGATACTGCATTGTATGAATACTATAGACGTGTTTGGAGGAAGTGAGAAGTCTATCTTAGTTTGTGTTAAAAGAATAGAGACAACTGCAGTTGCTGAGGTTAAATATTCTAAATGAAGTCATTATATTTGAAGCAACGTTTTCTGGAGCGACATACTCACAGTTGCTATAATTAATTTAGATGCATTAGAAAAGTGTAGCTCTTCTAGATCTATTAGTTGTGATCTTGTAGGATGTGAGTAAAATGTGCTCACAATTCTCACTTTCGCGAAAACTGATCGGTGTGCAAGGTTCCACCTCGGGTAAGACAATACCAAAAATTTGCAAGGGCTGCAGGTATCTAAAAGCAAGGTCAGTAAGTACCTGGTGCGCACACGCCAGACAAATATTAAAAAAAGATTTCGTGGGTCACACAAAGTTACACGCGCTCAATCCTAACTACCGCAAGCGCGCCGCGCATGCAATTCTAAGGGCGCTCTCCAACCCCCCCCCCCCCCCCCCCCCAGTGGCGCCGCTGCGGAGGTTCGGGAACTAGACCTGTAAGGCTGGTTTTGGAGCATGCGGCGGACCGTACCCGGTCGCTCGAGCAGGGGCAAAAAATCCGCTTGTGTTGGCATCCGAAAGGTATGGGTCGGCGTAATATGATCATGCATCAGGACACCGCGTCGCTCTTTGGCCTAGCGTTCGAAAAGAAGCAACAAAAGGTGAGCGTTCGCCGCGGGCGCAACACGTCATTGGCGAAGTCCGACGAGACCCAAACAATAGGAGCCGACGGACGGAAAAGAAATTTGTGCGCACCCTAGGTTGTCCTATAGAGATCTGACTCACTACCGACGCGCGCATTCGAAACGTCCCTGAGACTCTGCGCACGGCACTACAGTCGACAACCACTACCGGGTGAGAGGGGTTAAATGTCAAACCCCGCTCCCCCAGCGTGGCAGACTGCGGAGGAGTGGATTTGTGTCGAGACATGAGAACGCAGAAAGAGGCAGCAAAGCCCGCGCAAAGGCGGCGAGCTAGCCTCGATTTCTACGGTGCACAACTAGCGCTACCTAGACGGTTTTACAGCCATTAGTAGCCAAGCCTACATTAAGCACACGTGAGGCCGTCATTTTGATCTTGGTGTTGAACGTTGTGGGAATCGAGAGCGCCACCCTGTCAGGCGTCTCGTTCTCCAGCTGCGGCGCGCGCCGATCGCGTAGCCCGGGCGCGTATAATCACCGGCATTCGCCAAGATGGCTGCCAGGGCGCCTCTTGGTCTGGGCGAGTCAAGCCTCGGCTCCGTCCCACGCTGGCATTTCCGGGCACGCTACGCTGTGCGGGCCTACGTCGCAATGCAGTGCCATTTCCCTTTGGGCGCGCATGACATCCTTCTCTCCTACGAGCTATGTTGCGCCCGTTGATTTGCTCGTTGCGGCAGATGCTCTCAGGCCTCCACGAGAGGTTGACGCGCTGCTTACCAGGCGGCTTCTCGTTCGTGCGTTCGACTTCGGCCCTTGTGCGGGAGTCGTCGCGCAGTAAGCAAGCATACTTGATCGGTTTTGCGGAGTTCCCTATACGACCTGCAAGCCTGTGAGTGTCGCACTGTGCTGCATCTTGGGTTAATAAACCCGTTTTCCTGCCTCGTGCGTGGTTTCTGCGCCGTGTCGGAGAAAACGACGAAGCCAGCCGCAACGTCGTCGCACGCAGCGGCAGTGGAGGACGTCGCATCCCTACACGGTTGCACATAGTAGATAAGCCTAGTGCAAACCTATCTCCACATAACTGGCGCCCAACTTGGTTTCGGCATGGCTTCAGAGCAGACCCCTTCGAGGCGCTCGTTCCTGTTAGATCCTGTGGCGATTGACTTGATCTCGTTTGTGGACGGCTGCAACAGCACGGGTTACGGCCCTCTCGGCGACCCTCTGCTTTCGTTCACCGGGAGAGATCCCTTTTTCGGGGCCCCCTACGGTGATGCGAGTCGCTTGAACGAGGACCACAGTCCTAGCCAAGCCAGTAACGGGCTGTATCAGCTGCTCTAGACTCACGCGTTTACAGGCCCGTCCCCGGCGCAGTCTCCGCTCGCTGGCCTATCCCCGTCAGCAGCACGGTTGACAGCTCAAATCGCCGCACCCAGTCCTTCCTACCGGGTGCACTGAGGTGTTGGCGCGAACGCGCTTACTGACACGTCGTGGTCGCGGGCGCAAAGGGTTGACGATGTCGTTTGGAAGCTTGCTCGCTTAACCGACAACGTCGCCGCGTTCAGCTCGCTGGCCTGAGACTCGTGTGGTCGACGCTTTCGACGGACGTGGGCCACCGTGCTCCGCTGACGACACGTTTGCCAGTCGCGTGAGGCCTCAAGCACCAGTCGGAGCGCAAACCCTACCCTCCTCCATGCTGTGTGCTGGCCCTTTTCGGTCGGACGCGCATGTTGGGGAACAGGCGCGCGCACCTGTTGCGGCCGCGCCCGCCTCGGAGCAATCACCGCTGCACGCAACCGCGGCGCGGCTCCTAAACGTTCTGTTGGAAGCGGTGCGTTCGCAGCCTTGTGCTTTAAAGGGAGACCCCGAGTCGGCATCCGATGCGAACCTAAACGAGCCGGCATCCGATGCGAAGCGTATTCAGGGCGACATTTTGGCGGCGGGAGCCTATCAACCGCCGCCACCGCCGTCCGCGTCTCTCGAGCCTCATCGCGCGTGGGCTGGTCGTGACTCGTCCCACTGGGTTTCCCTGAACCATGAGGCGGCCTCTGCCGCGAGAGACCGAGACGCACTCGATGTGTCAGACCGCGCTCTGGACCCGTACTCGTACGCCCGGGCGGCCACCGTTGCCCGGCAGCGTGAAAAAGAACGGAAACCCCGTGCTCCAGCGCACGAGAGGATATCCAATCGCGGAGCCCCCACTGCGGCTAGCGATCAGACACTTCGTAGCTCTAAAGGATCGCCAAAATCACCCCTTGTTGGAGGAAAAGGCGTGGTCCGCTTTCGTTGCCGTGAGCGTGGTCACACCGCGCGAGAGTGCAACGCGCTCCAACCAACACAAGGGCCTGCTCGCCCGTCGGGAAACGGGGTAAGCCGTCGGTGAGCTCCCCCTTGCCGACGGCTGCAGCAGTAAGAGAGCACGGGAGTGCAACACAACCTCTGGCACCAATGGCGTGTCGCGCTGGACATGACATTCCAGCCACGCCGGCGCCGTTCATCGCCTTTACGATCGCTGGTCGAGAGTTTGCGGCGTTGCTGGATAGTGGGGCTTCTATCTCGCTGTTCGGCGAAGAGGTCAGGGCTCATTTGCGTGACCGCTCTGTCCGCATTCGAGCTTGCGAAACTGCCTTCCACCTCGCCAGCGGTACCGCCACCTCGTGCAGCACTGCGCGGTTGGTTGTGCGTTGGGAGAATCGCGCACGCCGACAGCGCTTTGTGCATCTCCCTAGTCTTTCCGTGCCTGTGATTCTTGGTCGCGACTTTCTCGCGCGCACAGGTATAGTGATTAACGTCGCAAGCGGAGGCTACAGGGACGGCCCTTCCGGCGCCCTACGGCCTTTCGCTGCACCTCCCGTGGTCTCGGCTGCCAGTAAGTCGCCGGGCGCCACGAGGAGGAAGGAGGAAAGGAGACCAAGCATTGCCCCCGCGGCCCGTGTCTAGCCCTCTGATGCCAAGACTGGTCCTTTGGCCGGCGCGGCGGAAAACGGTCCGTGCGTACAGCTTTCCCTCGAGAATAATGCTGCTGCGGTGAACGAGGTCTCGGCTATGCCGGTGACCCCCCCGCTAAGCAGCAACTCGAATGGCTCGCTGCCGCCTTTGCCGGACAGCTTGTCGAAACGCGAGAAAGTACGCCTGTCGTCGCTGTTGACACGTTTCAGCGATACGTTCACGGAACGCCCGGGTTGCACCTCTCTGGTGAGGCACGGGATTGAAACAAGTGACGCACAACCGTGAAAATGCAATCCTCGCCCCTTTAGTGCGCCAAAGAGGAAAGCAATCGACCAGGCACTGGATGAGTTGATTGAGACCACAGTTGTCCAACGCTAAAACAGTCCTTGGGGTTCACCAGTGGTAATGGTCCCCAAAAGAGACAGCTCTCACCGGCTCTGTGTGGACTACCGCCGGCTGAGGAGGTCACGAGGAAGGATGCTTATCCTATGCCTAACGTTGACTCGATCGTGGCTGCTCTAAACGGTGCTTGCTACTTCAGCACCTTGGATGCTAGCCGCGGTTACCTACAGGTTCAGATGGAGCAAGCTGACGCGGAGAAAACTGCGTTCACCTCTCACAGAGGTTTGTACGAGTTTAGCCACATGCCATTTGGCTGTTCTGGAGCTGCAGCTACGTTCCAGAGACTGATAGACCGCGTTCTAGGGGACGCTAAATGGCAACACGCCATGGCGTACCTCGACGACATCGTCATCTTCTCTCGAACGTTCGAGAAACACCTTCACCACTTGGAGGATGTCCTCGGGAGGATGTGTGCCGTTGGGTTGACTTTGAACCCGAAGAAAGCTCAAATAGCTGAGACTCGCAACTCACTATTAGGCTTTACCATTCAGAGCGGTCATGTTCTGCCGTGCGAGGAGAAGGTATGTGCCATTATGGAGTACCCGACGCCGGCAGACATTCAGGGCCTGAGGCACTTTTTGATGGTGAACTACTATCGACAGTTCATCCCAAACTGTGCGGCCCTCCAAGCGCCCTTGACTGCACTCTTGAAAAAGTCGGCACGATGGAGCTGGGGGCCAGAACAAGAGCGAGCCTTCAAGGCGCTTTCCGAAGCTCTAGAGGCCACAGCCGAGTTGAAGGTGCCCGACCTGAACAGGGAGTTTGTTGTCCAAGCGGACGCGAGCGACCTGGGTCTCGGCGCGGTACTGCTTCAGGAGCACGACGGCGTCCTCCGGCCAGTCGCCTTTGCGAGCCGGTAACTTAACGCCGCCGAGCTTAACTATAGCGTCACAGAAAGAGAATGTCTCGCTATAGTTTTTGCTATCCGGAAGTTCGACTGCTATGTCGACGGCGTGCCATTCGTGGTGGAAATGGACCACATGGCACTCACTTGGCTTAAGCGCTTGCGCGAGCACTCGGGCCGCCTCGCGCGCTGGGCGTTGACCTTGCAGCAGTACAACTTTGTTGCGCGCTACCGAAAAGGGAGTTCGAAGGTCGTGGCTGACGCTTTCTCGCAGGCCCCCGTTTTGGCGTCCGGCACTTGTGTCCGCCACTCCCAAGAGCAGTCCCATCAAGTAGACCCCGGGCCCTCTGGCTCCAAAAGGTCTAAAGGTGCAAACCCCGATAGCGAAGTGACTTTCGAGTCGACAGTCTCGGGTGGGGACGCATACCTGGTAGACCCTGTCACGTCCACCGGTGTCGTCTTTAGCAGAGAGGAGCTGCTGAAGGCACAGCAGGACGATCCGTTTCGTCAACACATCGTTGACGAGCTCAAAGAGCTCAGCTCCCAAGCGGAGCAGGGCAGTCAAGCCGCCGGGCGCGAACAGACAGCTGGTATTGCTGTTGATGCCGAGTGCCGTACGCACGCTGGTATTGCTGCGGGCACATTGGACTCGTACCTGCTTGGTGCCGACGCCGTTCTCTTGCGCTACGTCCCATCTGAAGAAGCTCCCCAGGAGTCTTTCAAGGTGGTGATACCCCGCAGTCTAAGGAAAGCCACCCTAGGTTATTTCCACGACTCGCAGTTGGCCGGACACGCAAGTGGCCTTAAGACTTTTCAAAAGTTGTGCCGCTCCGCTATTTCGCATGGAATGAAGCGCGACGCCCTTCACTACGCCCGCTCATGCCGCGTGTGCCAATGCGTGATGCCTCGCGCATTGCGTGATGCCTCGCGGGGGCAAGCCTCCTGGGCTCATGCAGCCGATCGACAGCCAACAACCTTGGCAGGTCGCGGCCTGTGACATTATGGGACCTTTTCCAAGAAGCCGGAGAGGCCATGTTTTTCTCCTGGCTGTCACAGATCACTTTACGAAGTGGGTCGAACTGTTTCCCCTTCGAAAGTTAACGGCACGCGCAATCTGGGACAAGTTGACCGAGGTCTTTACCCGCTTTGGCTTTTCGGTGGAGTTGATCACGGACAATGCGTCCTATTTCACGGCCAAGCTGTTTGTGGATGCGTGTGCTGCCTTTGGTATTAAGCACCATAAAACAACCACGTATCACCCACAGGCCAACCCGACCGAGCGGATCAACCGGAACCTCGAGCCCTTGCTGACAGCCTTTGCGCAGCAACACAAGGATTGGAATGCCTGTCTCAACGAAATAGGCTTCTCCTTGCGGTCTACGGTCAATCGCTCGACAGGGTACACGCCTGCCTTCCTCAACTTCGGGAGAGAGCTGCCTAACCCCATGGACTGCGTCCTACGGGGCGGCGACGGGGCAAGCGCCGTGATGGTCAGCCCGTCTGGCTACGCAGCAAAACTGCGCTCACGGATGGACGCGGCCCTCGACCTGGCGCGTTCCAACCTGGCAAAAGCACGAGCTGGTCAGAAGGCTCAATACGACCGGTCGCATCGGGATGTCCGTTACGATGTCGGCGATCTCGTCCTCAGGCGCAATCACGTCCTGAGTGACGCCGCCAAAGGCATCTCAGTCTCCCTTTCGGCCAAGTGGTTGGGTCCATACCGAGTGCAGACCAAAGTGTCGCCCCTGGTATACAAGCTGGCTGACTCCCAAGGGAGACCAGTCGGCGGTCCAGTTAACGTCTCCGACCTCAAACCTTTCGTTGCCCGCAGCAACGACTTCGGGGAGGGGGAGGCGGTCACCGAACCGCAGGGAAACCGGGATAAGGCTGGTTCCAATCCACGCCACTGGTACAACCTGCGAAAACGCACTTAGGCTGATTTTTGCCCCCGGCATGTAGCAGGACGTTGTCCTCTCCATGTAAGGGAGCGGAGATTTATAGCTGCTGTGGGAGAGCCCATCCAGCAGCAACAGTAACGGCTACCTGGCGAGCTTTCTCCCTGGGAACACCATTACACGCGCTGCGTGCGGAGTATCCACCCAGTTCCCAGCGCTCCCGGCTGCTCGAGAGAGAAAAGCCCTTTCCCCGGTGGCTCACTCTCTATCTTCTGCGTAGTCGGCGAGAGAAGGGAAGCGTGCGCCCTATTGGCTCACGCAAACTTCAATCCGACAGAGTAGGCTCTCTTTATTGGGCCAGCCTGTCGCGCCTCCGGGGCCGCACCTTCAGTTGCGTTCCTGCTTTTCACCGACGCCCCAACATTCGTGATGTCCTCCTCGATGGCCCGTTCCTCCAAAAAAAAAGCCCGGGAGACCATCCGCGCGCTCGGTCGTTCCGCAGGCACTGGCCACGTCCATGCCGCCTCCGTCGAATGCTCCCCCAGCCCCGGCTAACAAGACACCACCTCGCCGTGAAGTCGCTACGTGGACGTTCCAACAAGGCACTGAGGCCCCGGTCGCCTTCGTGTCGACTCGTCGCTGGTCCAAGCAACGCATAGTCTGGGTGAGGTTAGACCCCGAGTCCGTTCCGCGTCCTTTTTACGGACGCACCCTTTCGGACTTGCTCGACGCTTCCGGAGGTGCCTCGATGCCGCCTGTTCCTGAGGCCTCCTACTGCGACACTTGTGCTGTCCTGCTGGTGCACGAGGCTACCCACCTCGGTTCGCGGGTTCACCGAGCGAAGTCCGGTGGGGACCCTGCGGTCCTGTCCACTCCGGCGGTGCCGCCTGGCCCGGGTCTTCGACCCGCCCGGTCGACCGACTCCGATCAGGCGGTCGTGGCGGCGTTCGTCACGGACTCTTCATTCAAGTCGGCCATCGCTACTGCGGTGTCTGCCGCCCTCCCGCGGCCCCAAGTTCCTGCTGAAACGCAGCCAAACGAAGACACCGAGGCCCCCGTCGATCTCGTGGACGGCACTGAGCTGGACCCCAGTTTTTTGGGTGCCGGTAGATGCTGTTATTACGGCGTTTTTAGGGTGGTCTTGGTCCTAGGAGGGGGGGGGATGTGGCAACCGAGAGCGCCACCCTACCAGGCGCTTCGTTCCCCAGCTGCTGCACGCGCACTGACCGCGTAGCCTGGGCGGGTATAATCACCGGCATTCTCCAAGATGGCTGCCAGAGCGCCTCTTGGTCAGGGCCTGTCAAGCCTCGGCTCCGTCACAACGCAGCGCCATTTCTCTTTGGGCGCGCGTGACATCCTCCTCTCCTACGAGCTATGTTGCGCCCGACGATTTGCTCGTCGCGGCAGATGCTCTCAGGTCTCCACGAGAGGTTGATGCGCTGCTTACCAGGCGGCTTCTCGTTCGTGCATTTGACTTCGGCCCTTGTGCAGGAGTCGTCGCGCAGTAGGCAAGCGTACTTGCTCGGTCTTGCGGAGTTGCCTATACGGCCTGCAAGCTTGCGAGTGTCGCACTGTGCTGCATCTTGGGTTAATAAGCCGGTTTTCCTGCCTCGTGCGTGGTTTCTGCGCCGTGTCGGAGAAAACGACGAACCCGGCCGCAGCGTCGTCGCACGTAGCGGCAGTGGAGGACGTCGCATCCCTACACGGTTGCACATAGTAGATAAGCCTAGTGCAAACCTATCTCGACAACGTTGAGGTGAGCAGTTAGTCATTTCGAGTCGCGCTGCTAGTAGTCTGTGTGTGGTAGCTCAATGGTGCCAAACAGGCGGTGTCATTATAGTGCCGCATCTGTAAGGAAGTTGTCCTAGTTGCGGAGTCGTCGTCCAACGTTTAAGCCGAGCAGGACTTTGAAATGGACAAAAGAAATGTGCATCGCTGGAGAGGCGGCAGCGTGGGACGACGACCCGAAAAGTTTGATTGTGCGCTCATTTAAGAAGTGCAGCATATCCAATGCTCTAGATGACACCGAGAATGGCGCGTTGTTTCAAGACTGCGAGAACGAAGTCAGCGACGAGGGAAGCAGTGACAACGACTTGAAATGAGCGCGGCACCTATTTGATGGTAATAACTAGAAGCAGTGTAAAAAACAATAACAACAACAAAAAAAAAAAACAGAAACACACACAAGAGGACCAGCGGCTGCATATGTTTTTAGAGTTCTTTGCATCATGAACAAACTCCATTGTTTCATCTTCAAGTTCAATAAATGTTACCTTTCTGTGAATGCTGTCTTCGATGTATAGTTCAACATACATTCAAGATAAGTCCCCCCCCCCCCCTGCTTCGAACTTCTGGGGTGTCGGCTTAGAATCGGGGTCGGCCTAGATTCAAATAAATACGGTAGTTTCATTTTCGAAAGATGACTTGACCTTGTTGGGCACAACTTTGAGGCAGAATAGTGGAAATGGAGCAAGGATTGGTCTTTTGGAGCAGTTTGGTGCAATTGGCACAGCTAGCACATCACTAGGGCCCCTAACTTTATGCGGTGGAAAATTTAGAATTCGGCAAGATACAGAAATCTGCAAAATTCCACGGCAACTCTAAACATGCAAAATTCTGTGGTAATATTGAACACATGCAAGAAAGCACATGTAACAACTTATTTATCACACTTTCAGGCTCGCAACATGCCTGCAATAATTAAAATTGGAGAAAGCTGTTGTGGCACAGCATCAGATGGTGCTTGGTGCTCTCTTCACTTAGAGAGTGACGCTTGTGGGAGACAATGTCACCATAGCGACTAAATGATCTCTCTGCATCAACAGAATTGATTGGTATCGCCAAGTATTTCAAGGCGATTGATGAAAGGGTTGGAGTAAGCTGCTCCATCCCTGCCCAGAAAGCCAGGATATCGAAGTCTGCTCCTGGATTTTGTTGCTTGGACACAAATGGAGCCAGATCCCTGTCACCGGTCTTCAGTTCTTGTGCAGTCTTCAGGTAAATCTGCCATTCGGCAGCTAGAGCAAGTGATTCTTCTGCAAGCTGAGGCACGCCTGTCAACTCTGTCCTCTTCTGTGGAAGACACCAAACTTGCAGAGGATCCAAGCACCTAACATCCTTGAAGAATTGCCACGTATTGGACTTCTCCAAATATACCTGTGCTTTGTTAGCCGCTTTGGTCATTGCAGCCTTCATCTTGCTTTCAATTTGATTGGCCTCATCATGTGCAACATTTTCTCTCTTCAGCGGTGTTGCAAAATCCTCCTTTGAAGCTGCTTCAAGGTACCTCCAAAGCGTAAACAATGCATTGCACGCTTTGTGGCAGGCTACGCACTGACCTTCTGTTGCTTTCAGCAAGCTGGAAACTTTTTTTCCCAAATACCGCAATGCACCGCATGCTGTTCCTGAGCTCAGTAGAGTCTTCACTAAGCAGTTTCAGAAGAGAATCAACACACTCTGCTTCACCATACTTCTGATGGACTTGCTGAAGCAATGAAGGATAGTGCTCGAAGTAGACAGAATGTTGTACCACAGCTTCAATCCATGAATTCCACCTGCTTTGGACAGGTGCTGGCGGTGCTTTGGCACACTGAACTCCACACTCTTTCAGATGCGATTTGTAGAAAGCTCTCTTTCTACTCGACAGGCAAAAGGCCTTCTTCATACAAGCGACAAACTTGTTCACTAAGAGAAAAGATGCCTACAGTGTGCTGCCAACAATGTTCACTGAATGGGCTACACACGTAATGTGAACAGCACCTTCACAAAGTGGCTTTATGCACTCCTTAAAAGACTTCACCATGTAAGTGGCATTATCGCTAACAAAGCTCGATACATCCTCAAATTCAACTCCATACCTCGTGAGTGTTCTTGTCACGATGCGCCCGATGACGGATGAGTTCACTTCATCCACGAATTTCACTTCCACGAGTACAGGTTGTAGTGCAGCATTCGCCGTTCTGGCCGACTGAACGAACAACACGTTCACAACCGATTTTGATCGGTCGTCGGTGGTTTCGTCTATAATTACAGAAACTGTGGTGCCTTGAAACATAGCTATAAAATTTGCCTCGTGCTTCTCGAACAATTCTGGAAGTCGTCGGCGGAGCGCGTCGGATCCAGGCACAGATCCGCCATTCCGAACGTGTCTGCAGAAACGTTCTCAGTTTGCAATTGTCCACCTTCTCAAGGGGAATATTTGCGGATATCCATGCATCCAAGAACTTGAGCACAACATCGTTCCTCACTTCACTAGCCGTGCTTGTGGATTCCAGCGTTTGCAGTCTACTTTGCTTCCTCGGTGCTCCTGAACCTCCGGCTCCATCTTCCGATGGTTCTTCGCCGATTTTTCGCTTAGAGGTCCCTTGATTGATATGTGAGGTTTAACATCCCAAAACCACTATATGATTATGAGAGACGCCGTAGTGGAGGTTGATTGATTGATTTGTGGCGTTTAACGTCCCTAAACCACGCTATGATTATGAGAGACGCCGTAGTGGAGGGCTCCGGAAATTTCGACCACCTGGGGTTCTTTAACGTGCACCCAAATCTGAGCACACGGGCCTACAACATTTCCGCCTCCATCGGAAATGCAGCCGCCGCAGCCGGGATTCGAACCCGCGACCTGCGGGTCAGCAGCCGAGTACCTTAGCCACTAGACCACCGCGGCGGGGCGCCGTAGTGGAGGGCTCCGGAAATTTAGACCACCTGGGGTTCTTTAACGTGCACCCAAATCTGAGCACACGGGCCTACAACATTTCCGCCTCCATCGGAAATGCAGCCGCCACAGCCGGGATTCGAACCCACGCCCTGCGGGTCAGCAGCCGAGTACCTTAGCCACTAGACCACCGCGGCGGGGCCGCTTAAAGGTCCCTTGTTCCGACATTCTCGCGATGACGATTGCTTTCGATGTGCTCGTCAATAGTTGATTTGCGGCGATGGTCAACTGCTCTTGCGCAAGCACGGCAAAAAAGCACACCTCCATCTTCGTAAAACTCGGAGTGCTTGTATTCTCAAGAGCGTTCCCTGGCAGTCTTTTTACTTAAATGTGACACTGAAGGCGCCATGTCTATTCACGCATCGACCTTCAACCAAAGCTAGGGTGGCTAGAACGACCAAAGCAAACGAAAACAAGGCACACGGCACACGTGCAGTCGCAAAAGCGAGTACGTTGGATCGATAGGTGACTACGGCTACTTACGGCTACCGTTAAGCCTTGTTATCACTGGCGGCTTAAAGTTTTCCTACTACTAAAAGACGATAAAGTAACATGAATAATTTTCTATTAACTAATGAAGTTACGAGCGCATTGATTCGCCGACATCTAACGCGAACTTTTTTTCTTTTGTAGAAAAAAAGAGTACGAAGAGATTGCCTCCGCGTTTCGATCGAGTACGAAACCGGAAACGCCTTCACGACAGCGCGTTGCGAGCAAGGAGGGTGGTTGCGAGCATGGTTGCAAGTTCGTCACACAGCCCCGTTTCGCGCTAGACTAGTCATGCCTGTTTTCAAAGAAGAGCCTCACCCATTTTATAATCAAAGCTCAATACAAAAACAAGTTATTTCACACGCTACAGCAATGTCGATTCTTTATTGCGCACTCGAAAATCTATTAGCTGGCATTGCGAACAAACTAACGACTTTTCGTATTCCCGCGAAGAAAAAAACGTAATTCCGTGATTTCTCGCGGATTCGACCCGTTTTTCATATTTCCGCAGAAAAACGTAAATTCCGTGATTTTTCGCAGAATCGGGGAAAGCTAGGGGCCTTACACATCACTGTGCTAGCGTTTTCAGTGCGAATTACAGTTCACATTATCTTTTGTCTCTAAAGAGGTGTGGCAATTATGGGATAGACAAAAATAAAAGTTGATGAGAAAACAACTCATTACTGGTTGTGACCAACTCCAGAAAACTGTTTTATCCCTGCAAGGCACTTTTAGAAGTGAATCCTCTGATAAAAGGTTTATCATACCGTGGCACCTGTCCCTTTGTTGGGTACTTCTCTGTGCGTAACACTGAAAATGCACTGACAATGTTAAGAAGTGGCAATCACGACCATGGCAGAAAATATGGTGTTTCCTTTTTCGTTGGATGGCAGCAAGTGAGCTTTGCGCGTTTATGTCCTAAGAACAAAAGCTTACGAAAAAAAAGAAGCCCCACATAAATTTGCGCCGTTTTCAATTTCTCCAGTAAGACACCAAATGCTTTCAAAAGACTTTAAAACACTGAATACATATAGGGTAAGTTCGACGATTATCACCGCGAAGGCTATTACAGGGCTATTAGAGCAGCCATTGCACAACGACAATCTCTGTTTGGAGAAAGATTTATCAAAAACTACAAGAACACTTCCTGTGAAAATGTGAGCAAATAATCATCAAGGCTTCTTTCAAAGTAAACGTTTTTTTATGGTACAAATACAGGGGATGCTTCAGCAGAAAATAAAAGTAAAAGAAAAAAAGTACTTACCAACAAGAATGATGGGTGCATCAGGACAGTGGTGCTTTATCTCTGGAAACCACTTGGAGGTGACATTCTCAAATGAAGATGGGCTCACCACACTGAAGCATATGAGGAACACATCTGTCTGCACAGCATAAGGGAGAGAAACCCTTCCTCAGTTGACAGCAGTTGGTGTATTATGACGCACATATGGCAGTAAAATAAAATAGACCGCTCTTCAATCTCATCTCATCCGGATTGTTGCGACTTTTTAACATTGAGAACTTGGCTTAAGTTCAGACTCATCGCACTTCCCTGTGTGAGGTACATGCATCGAAATGGCATTCACAGTGATGCGATCGACTGAAGCCATTTCTGGAACAGCTAAAAGCTCGCTTTGTAGCAGCATAACCTCTTGCAGTAGTTACTATGCAAACACTTTCAAATGCAAATACACAGTGAAGCCTTTATACAATTACAGCTGAAACGAATTTTTCTTTGGCTCCAGCCATGGCCATATTGGCCAGCAATGCAACGGAGTGCTTTGCTGTGAACCAATTTTAACCCCATGATATTTGATACGAATGTACGATGCCATGTAGGTACAGCACAGGTGCTGCCTGCGCTGTCGCGGAAGACGCACCAAGCACGCAGGATCCTGAGTGCGAGCATTCACACCGCACTGCAAAGCATTTAACCTCTGAGACTGTGTGCACGAATGTTGGAGGCCCTAATGCGCTTTTGTGTTTAGACCACAGATGGTGCTAGTGCCATGCATACTTTGATGTGTTGATGCATGCTGCTTTCATTGTGCCTGTGTTTGCACATCAATTTAAACCATGTCCTCGAACGATGGGCATCTTAAGAAAGGTGGACGAGGACAAAACATATTGCTACGTAGCTATTGCATCAAGGGTGAACCATTCTGTGGACAGAAGACGACGAAGAAGACTGGTTTGCTCGCTGTGTGTGCTGCGCTCCGATTTTATCGGTGTAAATACACTGGCGAATAGTCACGTCCCGTCTCATTTTACGTAACATATTTGTGGCGGAGGTGCTGGTCCTTTCCTGTACCTATAATGAACTCCGCAACAGTCGCATCATCACGGGTCCTACCATGTCACAGGTTTAAGGTGCATCGCCTTCACCACCCGCCTCTTCTGTGGCTCCTACCTACGTTGTCCTACCTCGTGTTAGTGATACTGGCGTATTTTCTAGACAGGATGGCCTTGACGTTGACCAGTGGCTCAACGTGTATTAACGGATCAGCGCAAGCTATAGGTGGGACCCAACACTCGTGCTTGAAAACGTGCTTCTTTACTTTGATGGCCCTCCGCGGGTGTGGTTCGAGACACACAAAGCCGACATTATCAGCTGGGACACCTTCAAGAAGATCCGTGACTTTTTTGGGAACACCGCTGCACGACAGATAACTGCGCGAAATCAGTTGGCTTCTCGGGCACAGACGTCTACTGAATCCTACGTCGCGTATATTCATGATGTCATCGTCCTTTGTTGCCAGGCTGACGAATAGATGCCCGAGCCTAAGAAGGTATCAAATGTGCTTAAAGGACGATGCCTTCAACTTGCTTGTATACACTAATGTTACCACCATCGATGAAATCATCAAAGAGTGCCGGCGGTTTGAACATGCCAAGAGCCGCCGTATCACACAGAGATTCACGCGACTGCCCAACACAACCGCAACTTCATCGTGTGAAGCCGCTCGCCAACCACCCACCCATGACCATGTCACCCGAATAATTCGTCGGGAGCTTGAAGCTGCCTGTCCAGCTCCCATTCAACAGCCTGTTTTTACAACCCAAGCCACTGACCCATCGCTAGCCTTAATTCAAGCTGTGGTAAGGCAAGAGTTCGCTAATCTCGGTCTTCCGTCAGCGTGTCCCGTGACTAGCCCTGAAGTACACTCATATCCATCAGGTAACGCTCGCCTATCTCCTCCATCATTGCCCTTCCGGAACCCTACGCAATGGCGAACCCCTGACGACAAGCCCATCTGCTTTTCCTGCCATCAACCTGGACATATTTCTCGTTATTGCCATCGCCGCTGGTTCAACCCACCACGTCAGAGCTACCCTACTTATATGCGCCCTACCACTTCTGGTTATCCAGCCGCTACACCGTCCAACTTTTACTCGCCGCCTCCTCAAGAGCCTCTCCCCACCGACGCCCCCTTCCGGTCGCCGCTACTTCCTTTCCCCTTCGCCGCTACGCCGCCAATCCCGCTCTCCCCCGCCTCGGCGCTTTTCCTCGTCGAGCTTCTCTGGACGATCGCAGCAAGAAAACTAGATATTGCAGCTTACCAATGACACCCAATGAAGCTGCAATACCAGTGACGCCCGGAAACCCTCTACTGACGCTGCCCACACACCACAGTCTCATTGAAGTAAAAGTCGACAATGTTCCTGTTACTGCCCTTGTTGACACAGGCGCCCACCTATCTATTATGAGCACACATCTACGTCGCTGTTTACAGAAGATCATGATGCCCACTACGACTCAAGCCATACATGTTGTGATGGCAGCGCTGTAGAAGTCGTTGGAATGTGCACTGCTCGTGTCAACATTGCTGGTCGTCACGCCGTAGTCTTTTTTGTCGCACTAGATCGTAGCCCCCATGGCCTCATACTAGGCCTTGATTTCCTCTCGGCCCACTCGGCTTTAATTGACTGTTCTTCTGGCACGCTCAGCCTCGACCTTCCCCTGCTCTCTGATGTCTGTGAAAAGCCCGTCAGCCGCTTGAGTCCAACCACTTTTGTTCGCTTGCCGCCTCGAGCTGTGACATACATCTGTCTGTCATCGACCCCTCCAGTTCCCGACGAAGACTACATCGTTATACCGATAACAGACGCACGACTGACGCGCAGTGTTACAGTGCCGCATACCATCGCCACGGTAGTGGAAATTGTGTGTTTTTTCCGCTCCTAAATTTCGGCCTAATTCCTCAAGTGTTGCCCAGCCAGATGTCGCTTGCTCAACTCACTACCACAAGAGATGATGACATAAACGTTGTCGCTGTAACTGTTCCAGATCAAGCCGAAGTCTCACGGTTATTCGATTCTGCCGAAGCCATCTTTCTAAGTATAAATGAACCAGACCTTCCACCTGATCAGGCCGATGCTCTCTGGCGCGTTTTGGCCTCCTACGGTGACATTTTTTATATCTGTGATCGTCTCTTGGGCCAGACTAATATTGTCAAGCACCGAATTAACACTGGTGACTCTGCGCCGATCCACTGTCAGCCTTACCGCGTGTCCGCATCAGAACAAGCAGTGATTCAGAGGGAAGTGGACAACATGCTATCGAAAGACATCATCAAACCATCATCAAGCCCTTGGGCTTCCCCAGTGGTCTTGGCAAAAAAGAAAGAAGGCGCCTGGCGTTTCTGTATTTATTATCGGCGCCTCAACAAAACCAAGAAAGACGTGTATCCTCTTCCACGTATTGACGACGCACTTGACTGTCTTCATGGCGTCACCTTTTTTTCATCTCTCGACCTCCAATGTGGCTACTGGCAAATTGCTGTAGACAAATTGAGTCGTGAGAAAACTGCATTCGTTACCCCCATGGCGTTTACCAATTCAAGGTCATGCCGTTTGGTCTCTGCAACGCCCCAGCTACCTTTGAGAGAATGACGGACACGCTGCTGCAAGGATTTAAATGGGCGACATGCTTGTGTTACTTAGATGACGTGATAATCTTTTCACCCACCTTCGCCACACACCTTAAACGCCTTTCGACCATTCTATCAACATTTCGACATGCCGGTCTTCAGCTGAATTCCTCAAAGTTCCCGTTCAGTCTCCGTCAAATTACTGTGTTGGGCCACCTTGTTGATGCTTCCGGTGTATGACCAGACCCGGCAAAAGTACGCGCAGTAACGAACTTTCCCGTTCAGGGCTCTGTCAATGACGTTCGCAGTTTTGGTTGCCTATGCTCTTACTTAGAGCTCCTACCGCTCTAACGATACCACCGATACTTGCACATTTCGACCCAGATGCTCTTACAAAAGTGCGGACAGACGCTAGCGGTCACGGCATCAGCGCAGTTTTGGCACAAACTCAGCGGGGCACTGACCGTGTAATTGCATATGAAAGTCGTTTCCTTTTAAAGCCTGAGCGTAACTACTCTATAATATAACAGAACGAGAATGCCTTGCCCTTGTCTGGGCGGTTTCGAAATTTCGTCCTTACTTGTATGGCCGTCCGTTCCCTGTCATCACAGATCATCACGCCCTCTGTTGGCTTTCTTCACTGAAAGACCCTTCTGGACGAGTTGGTTGTTGGGCATTGCGTCTTCAGGAGTACTCCTACTCAATTGCCTACAAGTCCGGACGCCTCCATCTGGAGGCCGATTGCTTGTCCACGCTGTACCGTGGTAGGGTCCAGCCAGATGGCCCTGAGCTACTTCTAGTCCTGCCTAACCATCTCCGTTCAGCGGTCCTGCATGAGCTTCATGACGAACCAACTGCCGGCCACTTGGGCGTATCTCGCACGTACGACCGCGTCCAGCGCCGCTTCTTCTGGCGTGGTCTCGCCAAAAGAAGCCGCGCTACGTGGCTTCCAGCGATAAATGACGTCGAAAACAACCTGCCACACCCCCTGCTGGTTTCCTTCACCCGATCTCGATCCCTACCGAACCTTTCTTCGTGTTGGTGTAGACCTCCTCGGACCGTTCCCTGAATCAAACTCTGGGAACAAGTGAGTCAACGTTGCTATAGACCATGCGACCAGGTTTGCCATTACTAGAGCGTTCCCCACCAGCCCTGCTACTGAAGTAGCTGGCATTTCGTTCCACGATGTAATTCTATACCATGGCGCTCCGCGGCGTTTGTTCACCGATCGTGGACGTGCATTTTTGTCACCCGTACTCGACGACCTTTTGCGCTCTTCCTCAATGCAACACAAACTGACCACTTCCTACCATCCTCAAACAAATGGCCTTACGGAACGCCTAAATCGCTCCCTCAAGGACATGCTCTCGATGCATGTCTCATCTGACCACCATGACTGGGATCTAACGCTACCTCACGCGACGTTCGTCTATAATTCATCTCGTCATGATACAGCAGGTTATTCACCTTTTTATATGCTCTATGGCCTTAATCCGACCTTACCGCAAGACACCCAACTACCGACTACTACACCTCCGCCAAGCCCCGCCACAGTGGTCCAGTGGCTAAGGTACTCAGCTGCTGACCCGCAGGTCGCGGGATCAAATCCCGGCTGTGGCGGCTGCATTTCCGATGGAGGTGGAAATGTTGTAGGCCCGTGTACTCAGATTTGGGTGCACGTTAAAGAACCCCAGGTGGTCGAAATTTCCGGAGCCCTCCACTACGGCGTCTTTCATAATCATATGGTGGTTTTGGGATGTTAAACCCCACAAATCAATCAATCATTACACTTCCGCCGAGCGAATACGCACGTATTGCTGTCGCTCGTGCCGACCACGCACGTAGATTGCCTGCTCTAGGCTGTTGGCTTCACAAGCAACCCAGAAGGCTCTCTACAGCAGCAAGCATGTCGACGTTGACTTCTCACCTGGTTCTCTAGTTCTTCGCTAGAGCCCAGTTCGTCGTGTGGGATTGTCAGAGAAGTTGCTATCCCCATACAAGAACCTTACCGTATCATACGACAGGTAACGAACGTTACCTATGAGGTCATTCCAGTCTCCGGGACTAACCTGTCTGCAAACACCCCCAGTGACGTAGTCCACATCAGTAGGCTGAAACCCTACCGCCCTCCTTCTGAAGAACACATATAAAGTGCACCGAGCCGGTGCTTTTATAACCGGGCAGGGGGAGGGGTGATGCTACGTAGCTATCGCATGAAGGGTGAACCATTCAGTGGACAGAAGACGACAAAGAGGACTGGTTTGCTCGCTGTGTGCTGCGCTCCGATTTTATCGGTGTAAATACACTGGCAAATAGTCACGTCCCGTCTCATTTTACATAACAACATTTTGAATTCCAATGGCAGTTCGCAAGCGGTTGGCTGCATCTCGAATGGAGCGCGCAGATCCGAACGGCATTGCTCTTGGCAAATCTGCGATTTGAACATGTGCGTCTCAACGGGAGCAGTTGGTGAGCGGAAATCTAGCAAAAAAGCACGAAGCGCTTCCCTGGTCATCCAAGGCTGCCCGCAACCATGAAACATTCATTCGTGATTGGACGAAAGGCGAGTGCACAGATTATGTCACGTGAACTTCCGGTCAAATCAGCAAATTTCGATGAAGAAAGAATTTTGGCTCCATGGAGTAATCCGTAATCTGTAGTTGCTCTTAATTTGCTATTGGAACACACTATTCATGCTCCCAATCCGCAATTGGAATGTGATTGCTCCGCTTGGAGCAGAAAAAACTTGAACTGGATCTGCCATTAGAATTCAACAATAGAAGCTGACGGTCCTGATAAAGAAGCTGGGCTTCACAATGTTAACATGCACAAATGTTGAACGTGCAGAACTGCCAACTCTGTGATTCTGCAGGCATGGCCGGGAATTTCCATTAAACATCCTCAATACCACCACGATGAGAAAATAACAACAAAGGACAGCAGTTCTAAAATTTTCAGGCATTCATCTGTCATGTGCAAAGCACTCCTTAAATCGCTTTCGTCCCAGTACTTTGGTCTCATGCAGAAAAGCGTACAAAGATTAGCAACAGACTACTAGTCGTCATGGCTCACACCCTTGGTTCAATACACACATGTGCGCACAGGTTGAATATTTACAAGTGCAAGTATGATCGCTGACTTCACTGGCAATCATTCAGAGCTGTTTGTGATGCTGCTGCGGCCCTGAGCAGCAGTAAATGAAAACGTGCACCAACTTACTTTTGTCACACGCCAATTTTACATACTTTATGCTGGTATGAATTTTGGATTAAACGAATATTTTTTGAGACTACCTAAGATTATCACAGGGTCTTTACTGCGGCGCACTGGGCCCATCATGGCGTGTCACATAGGTACTGACACCATTCTTCAAAGGCGAGTTTACTCTGTGACACAAATCTCCTGTATGTAGAGACAGCTCTGATAAAGTTTGAAGCTCATCAAAAGCTGAGAATATATTTTATTTTGATAGTTGAGTCATTTTTCACATGACGCACTTACCAACATCAAGACTACCTAGGTGTCAGGTCATAGTACTAATACTGGTGACTTTTTGGAGCAGTCTGGCTAGTTGCGATGACGTCAGGTATCGAAACTTCCCAAGTGACCGCTCATGCCTTGACAAAACATTCAACATAGCAGCTTCTGCGTCCTTAATGGAGCCATGGTGCAAAACTGCTGAATAAACGTCATGACATACTGCATGAGCACATCATGAGAAGCTCGTACGGTGTTTTGATGTCACGGTACATTAGGAACCGAGACCAGCTCTTCTTTTTTTTTTTAGTGTTCACTCACGCTTAGCAGAACATTTTCTAGGTACTGGATGCAAAAAAAAATGACAACTGAAAACTTTCATGTCAGTCTCTCTTTAAAGTATGGCAACTGAATAACAAGACTTAACTTGAAACCTAAGCACCCTGCACGAACTTCTACGGAATTATGTTACAACAAACAGTAATTTTTTTGCAAAACTAACTTTAATGCAATGGTCCATTTAAGCATAGATGCACACTGCTCAGTGTAATTGTTGGAATTGATCAAATAGCTTGGTACACCACATTTAGGAGCTACTTTGCTGAAATAACGTAACCTTAATCTTCCAGTCTGAATTGTCAACAGAGGGTTGCACCTACTTCAACTATGGAGCAGCATTCGCTAGTGTGACACCCTTTGAATTACAGTGCTAACTTAATTAAACATGCTTAGCAAGGTACGTTCAGTCTTCCTTTTCTCTAAAATACCAC